>NC_091305.1:43304367-43539367 GCF_038502225.1 Cherax quadricarinatus
GTATGCTTATGTGCGTGTTCGTGAGGTATACATGCATGTCTAGGTGCACGAATGCACAATGTTCATGTTTACTCACGTACCTGCATTTGCTGGGCTTCGGCTCCTGGACCCACCCATTTAACTCTCGATAGTCTGAGGCGAAGATGTTGACCGCTGAGATATTCTCCACTAAATTTCTTAATTCCACTTGTACACTTAATTAGTATACTTGCACATTTCATTTGTTCACCTTGCACACTTCATTTAACACTTGCACACTTCATTTGTTCACTTGCAATCTTCATTTGTTCACTTGCACACTTCATTTGTTCACTTGCACACTTCATTTGTTCACTTGCACACTTCATTTTACACTTGCACACTTCATTTGTTCACTTGCACTCTTCATTTGTTCACTTGCACACTTCATTTGTTCACTTGCACACTTCATTTTACACTTGCACACTTCATTTGTTCACTTGCACACTTCATTTTACACTTGCACACTTCATTTGTTCACTTGCACACTTCATTTGTTCACTTGCACACTTCATTTTACACTTGCACACTTCATTTGTTCACTTGCACACTTCATTTTACACTTGCACACTTCATTTTACACTTGCACACTTCATTTGTTCACTTGCACACTTCATTTGTTCACTTGCACACTTCATTTTACACTTGCACACTTCATTTGTTCACTTGCACACTTCATTTGTTCACTTGCACACTTCATTTGTTCACTTGCACACTTCATTTTACACTTGCACACTTCATTTTACACTTGCACACTTCATTTTACACTTGCACACTTCATTTGTTCACTTGCACACTTCATTTGTTCACTTGCACACTTCATTTTACACTTGCACACTTCATTTTACACTTGCACACTTCATTTTACACTTGCACACTTCATTTGTTCACTTGCACACTTCATTTTACACTTTCACACTTCATTTTACACTTGCACACTTCATTTTACACTTGCACACTTCATTTGTTCACTTGCACACTTCATTTGTTCACTTGCACACTTCATTTTACACTTGCACACTTCATTTGTTCACTTGCACACTTCATTTTACACTTGCACACTTCATTTTACACTTGCACACTTCATTTTACACTTGCACACTTCATTTGTTCACTTGCACACTTCATTTGTTCACTTGCACACTTCATTTTACACTTGCACACTTCATTTTACACTTGCACACTTCATTTGTTCACTTGCACACTTCATTTGTTCACTTGCACACTTCATTTTACACTTGCACACTTCATTTTACACTTGCACACTTCATTTGTTCACTTGCACACTTCATTTTACACTTGCACACTTCATTTGTTCACTTGCACACTTCATTTGTTCACTTGCACACTTCATTTTACACTTGCACACTTCATTTGTTCACTTGCACACTTCATTTGTTCACTTGCACACTTCATTTTACACTTGCACACTTCATTTGTTCACTTGCACACTTCATTTGTTCACTTGCACACTTCATTTTACACTTGCACACTTCATTTTACACTTGCACACTTCATTTGTTCACTTGCACACTTCATTTTACACTTGCACACTTCATTTGTTCACTTGCACACTTCATTTTACACTTGCACACTTCATTTGTTCACTTGCACACTTCATTTGTTCACTTGCACACTTCATTTTACACTTGCACACTTCATTTGTTCACTTGCACTCTTCATTTGTTCACTTGCACACTTCATTTGTTCACTTGCACACTTCATTTGTTCACTTGCACACTTCATTTTACACTTGCACACTTCATTTGTTCACTTGCACACTTCATTTTACACTTGCACACTTCATTTGTTCACTTGCACACTTCATTTTACACTTGCACACTTCATTTGTTCACTTGCACACTTCATTTGTTCACTTGCACACTTCATTTTACACTTGCACACTTCATTTGTTCACTTGCACACTTCATTTTACACTTGCACACTTCATTTTACACTTGCACACTTCATTTGTTCACTTGCACACTTCATTTGTTCACTTGCACACTTCATTTTACACTTGCACACTTCATTTGTTCACTTGCACACTTCATTTGTTCACTTGCACACTTCATTTGTTCACTTGCACACTTCATTTGTTCACTTGCACACTTCATTTTACACTTGCACACTTCATTTTACACTTGCACACTTCATTTTACACTTGCACACTTCATTTGTTCACTTGCACACTTCATTTGTTCACTTGCACACTTCATTTTACACTTGCACACTTCATTTTACACTTGCACACTTCATTTTACACTTGCACACTTCATTTGTTCACTTGCACACTTCATTTGTTCACTTGCACACTTCATTTTACACTTGCACACTTCATTTGTTCACTTGCACACTTCATTTTACACTTGCACACTTCATTTTACACTTGCACACTTCATTTTACACTTGCACACTTCATTTGTTCACTTGCACACTTCATTTGTTCACTTGCACACTTCATTTGTTCACTTGCACACTTCATTTTACACTTGCACACTTCATTTTACACTTGCACACTTCATTTGTTCACTTGCACACTTCATTTGTTCACTTGCACACTTCATTTGTTCACTTGCACACTTCATTTGTTCACTTGCACACTTCATTTTACACTTGCACACTTCATTTTACACTTGCACACTTCATTTGTTCACTTGCACACTTCATTTGTTCACTTGCACACTTCATTTTACACTTGCACACTTCATTTTACACTTGCACACTTCATTTGTTCACTTGCACACTTCATTTTACACCTGCACACTTCATTTGTTCACTTGCACACTTCATTTGTTCACTTGCACACTTCATTTTACACTTGCACACTTCATTTTACACTTGCACACTTCATTTTACACTTGCACACTTCATTTGTTCACTTGCACACTTCATTTGTTCACTTGCACACTTCATTTTACACTTGCACACTTCATTTTACACTTGCACACTTCATTTTACACTTGCACACTTCATTTGTTCACTTGCACACTTCATTTGTTCACTTGCACACTTCATTTTACACTTGCACACTTCATTTTACACTTGCACACTTCATTTGTTCACTTGCACACTTCATTTTACACTTGCACACTTCATTTGTTCACTTGCACACTTCATTTGTTCACTTGCACACTTCATTTTACACTTGCACACTTCATTTGTTCACTTGCACACTTCATTTTACACTTGCACACTTCATTTGTTCACTTGCACACTTCATTTTACACTTGCACACTTCATTTGTTCACTTGCACACTTCATTTTACACTTGCACACTTCATTTGTTCACTTGCACACTTCATTTGTTCACTTGCACACTTCATTTTACACTTGCACACTTCATTTGTTCACTTGCACACTTCATTTTACACTTGCACACTTCATTTTACACTTGCACACTTCATTTGTTCACTTGCACACTTCATTTGTTCACTTGCACACTTCATTTTACACTTGCACACTTCATTTGTTCACTTGCACACTTCATTTGTTCACTTGCACACTTCATTTGTTCACTTGCACACTTCATTTTACACTTGCACACTTCATTTTACACTTGCACACTTCATTTTACACTTGCACACTTCATTTGTTCACTTGCACACTTCATTTGTTCACTTGCACACTTCATTTTACACTTGCACACTTCATTTGTTCACTTGCACACTTCATTTTACACTTGCACACTTCATTTTACACTTGCACACTTCATTTTACACTTGCACTAAAAGAATTGTTTTATATGCTTCTTTGGCTCATTTAATTTTGCACTTGACAATTAATCTGTGTCGAAGCTTCTCCTCTTCCCTTCCCCTCTCCTAGCGTTCCTCTCTCCCTCCTTTCCTTCCTCCCATCTCTCCTCCACCATTTTCCCTTCCACGTTGCTCCTCTTCAAGCTTCCCTCCGTTCTCTCAGCCTTTTCTCACCTTTCTCTCCAGCATCCCTTAAAGTTGCTACACAAGGTACGTCAAGCTGGGCTCGACAGTAAATGCCTTCGCTGCAGATAATCCAGAAAAATGCTGGCTGTAAAGCCGCGGATAAGCTGCATTATCCGCCGGTATCCACATACATCCACAGGGATCTACATACATCCACAGGGATCTACATACATCCACAGGGATCTACATACATCCACAGGGATCTACATACATCCACAGGGATCTACATACATCCACAGGGATCTACATACATCCACAGGGATCTACATACATCCACAGGGATCTACATACATCCACAGGGATCTACATACATCCACAGGGATCTACATTCATCCATTTACATCCTCAGGGATCTGCATACATCCTCAGGGATCTGCATACATCCACAGGGATCTGCATACATCCACAGGGATCTACATACATCCACAGGGATCTACATACATCCACAGGGATCTACATACATCCACAGGGATCTACATACATTCACAGGGATCTACATACATCCACAGGGATCTATATACATCCATTTACATCCACAGGGATCTGCATACATCCTCAGGGATCTGCATACATCCTCAGGGATCTGCATACATCCTCAGGGATCTGCATACATCTTCAAGGATCTGCAAACATCCTCAGGGATCTGCATATATCCTCTGGGATCTGCATACATCCTCAGGGATCTGCATACATTCTCAGGGATCTGCATACATTCTCAGGGATCTGCAAACATCCTCAGGGATCTGCATACATCCACAGGGATCTGCATACATTCTCAGGGATCTGCATACATTCTCAGGGATCTGCAAACATCCTCAGGGATCTGCATACATCTTCAGGGCTCTACATACATCCACAAAGACGTGCTTGCATCCACAGAGATCTGCGTGCATCTTCAGGGATCTACATACATCCACAGAGATCTGCGTGAATCCACAGAGATCTGCGTGCATCCACAGTGATCTGCAAGCATCCACAGATCTGCATGCATCCACAGATCTGCATACATCCACAGAGATCTGCATACATCCTCTGGGATCTACATACATCCACAGAGATTTGCGTGCATCCACAGTGATCTGCGTGCATCCACAGATCAGCATGCATCCACAGAGATCTGCATACATCCTCTGGGATCTACATACATCCACAGAGATCTGCGTGCATCCACAGATCTGCATGCATCCACAGATCTGCATGCATCCACAGAGATCTGCATACATCCCCTGGGATCTACATACATCCACAGAGATCTGCGTGCATCCACAAAGATTTGCATGCATCCACAAAGATCTGCGTGCATTTACAAAGATCTGCATGCATCCACAGATCTGCATGCATCCACAGAGATCTGCATACATCCTCTGGGATCTACATACGTCCACAGAGATCTGCGTACATCCACAGAGATCTTTGTGCATCCACAGAGATCTGCATACATCCTCTGGGATCTACATACATCCTCAGAGATCTGAGTGCATCCACAGTGATCTGCGTGCTTCCACAGATCTGCATGCATCCACAGAGATCTGCATTCATCCACTGAGATCTGCATACATCCTCTGGGATCTGCATACATCCTCAGGGATCTGCATACATCCTCAGGGATCTGCATACATCCTCAAGGATCTGCAAATATCCTCAGGGATCTGCATACATTCTCAGGGATCTGCATACATTCTCAGGAATCTGCAAACATCCTCAGGGATCTGCATACATCCACAGGGATCTGCATACATTCTCAGGGATCTGCATACATTCTCAGGGATCTGCATACATTCTCAGGGATCTGCATACATCTTCAGGGCTCTACATACATCCACAAAGATGTGCGTGCATCCACAGAGATCTGCGTGCATCTTCAGGGATCTACATACATCCACAGAGATCTGCGTGAATCCACAGAGATCTGCGTGCATCCACAGTGATCTGTATGCATCCAAAGATCTGCATGCGTCCACAGATCTGCATGCATCCAGAGAGATCTGCATACATCCTCTGGGATCTACATACATCCACAAAGATCTGCGTGCATCTACAGAGATCTGCATGCATCCACAGATCTGCATGCATCCACAGAGATCTGCATACATCCTCTGGGATTTACATACATCCACAGAGATCTGCGTGCATCCACAGAGATCTGCATACATCCTCTGGGATCTACATACATCCGCAGAGATCTTCGTGCATCCACAGTGATCTGCGTGCTTCCACAGATATGCATGCATCCACAGAGATCTGCATTCATCCACAGAGATCTGCATATATCCTCTGGGATCTGCATACATCCTCAGGGATCTACATACATCCTCAGGGATCTGCATACATCCTCAAGGATCTGCAAACATCCTCAGGGACTTGCATATATCCTCTGGGATCTGCATACATCCTCAGGGATCTGCATACATTCTCAGGGATCTGCATACATTCTCAGGGATCTGCAAACATCCTCAGGGATCTGCATACATCCACAGGGATCTGCATACATTCTCAGGGATCTGCATACATTCTCAGGGATCTGCAAACGTCCTCAGGGATCTGCATACATCTTCAGGTTCTACATACATCCACAAAGATGTGCGTGCATCCACAGAGATCTGCGTGCATCTTTAGGGATCTACATACATCCACAGAGATCTGCAGGCATCTTCAGGGATCTACATACATCCACAGAGATCTGCGTGCATCCAGTGATCTGCATGCATCCACAGATCTGCATGCATCCACAGATCTGCATACATCCTCTGGGATCTACATACATCCACAGAGATCTGCGTGCATCCTCAAAGATTTGCATGCATCCACAAAGATCTGCGTGCATCTACAGAGATCTGCATGCATCCACAGATCTGCATACATCCACAGAGTTCTGCATACATCCTCTGGGATCTACATACATTCACAGAGATCTGCGTGCATCCACAGAGATCTGCGTGCATCCACAGAGATCTGCATACAACCTCTGGGATCTACATACATCCACAGAGATCTGCGTGCATCAACAGTGATCTGCTTGCTTTCACAGATCTGCATGCATGCACAGAGATCTGCATTCATCCACAGAGATCTGCATACATCCTCTCGGATCTACATACAACCACAGAGATCTGCGTGCATCCACAGAGATCTGCGTGCATCCACAGAGATCTGCATACATCCTCTGGGATCTACATACATCCACAGAGATCTGCATGCATCCACAGATCAGCATGCATCCACAGATCTGCATGCATCCACAGATCTGCATGCATCCACAGAGATCTGCATACATCCTCTGGGATCTACACACATCCACAGAGATCTGCGTGCATCCACAGTGATCTGCGTGCATCCACAGATCAGCATGCATCCACAGATCTGCATGCATCCACAGATCAGCATGCATCCACAGATCTGCATGCATCCACAGATCTGCATGCATCCACAGAGATCTGCATACATCCTCTGGGATCTACACACATCCACAGAGATCTGCGTGCATCCACAGTGATCTGCGTGCATCCACAGATCTGCAAGCATCCACAGATCTGCATGCACCCACAAAGATCTGCATGCATCGATAGATCTGTGTGCATCCACAGAGATCTGCATGCATCCACAGAGATCTGCATGCATCCACAGAAATTTTCATGCATCCACAGAGATCTGCATGCATCCACAGAGATCTGCATGCATCCACAGAAATTTTCATGCATCCACAGAGATCTGCATGCATCCACAGTCTTCCACAGGCGAGCTGATACATAGATCGTTGAAAGAGTCCGACTTAACCAGTAAAGACAGTCTTACGACATGTCTTACGACTTGTCTTGGCCTCTTGTTTTCTTACTACCAACTGACCCTATTAAGAAAATATTCTACTTACAGCCAACGAAGGGATTTTGATCCGGTTAATTACTGCTACCATCCCTTTTGGATCAAACCAAATAACCTCCCCTTCCTTAGGCTATGACTCCTAAGGGTTTAGCGGTTCCGTGATATAAAATGGTTTAATCCAATGATGGGGAAGAGTTTACTCATTTCCTTGGATCAAGAACTGTTTATTAACATTGAAGACGTTAATGGTGAAAGGTCTACATGATCCAGTCTGAGACCGTTCTTTTTTTGTGGTCTCGTGAAGGGATGTTCTCTCTTCATGGCCTCGTGAAGGGTCGTTTTCTCTTCATGGCCTCGTTAAGGACCGTTTTCACTTCGTGGACTCGTGAAGGGCCGTTCTCTCTTCCTGGCCTCGTGCAGGACCATTCTCTCTTCATGGCCTCGTGCAGGGCCGTTGTCTCTTCATGGCCTCGCGAAGGTCCATTCTCTTTTCAAGGCTTCGTGAAGGGCCGTTCTCTCTTCATGGCCTCGTGAAGAGCCGTTCTCTCTTCATGGCCTCGTGAAGGACCGTTCTCTCTTCATGGCCTCGTGCAGGGTCGTTGTCTCTTCATGGCTTCGTGAAGGGCCGTTGTCTCTTCATGGTCTCGTGAAAGGCCGTTCTCTCTTCATGGCCTCGTGCAGGACCGTTCTCTCTTCATGGCCTCGTGAAGGGCCGTTCTCTCTTCATGGCCTTGTGCAGGACCGTTCTCTCTTCATAGCCTCGTGAATGGCCATTCTCTTTTCATGGCCTCGTGCAGGGCCGTTGTCTCTTAATGGTCTCGTGAAGGGCCGTGATGCGTGAGGTGGTGATGGGTGTGGTGGTGATGGGAGTAGTGGTGATGGGTGTGGTGGTGATGGGTGTAGTGGTGATGGGCGTGGTGGTGATGGGTGTGGTGGTGATGGGTGTGGTGGTGATGGGTGTGGTGGTGATGGGTGTGGTGGTGATGGGTGTAGTGATGATGGGTGTGGTGGTGATGGGTGTGGTGGTGATGGGTGTGGTGGTGATGGGTGTTGTTGTGATGGGTGTGGTGGTTATGGGTGTTGTGGTAATGGGTGTGGTGGTGATGGGTGTAGTGGTGATGGGTGTGGGGGTGATGGGTGTGGTGGTGATGGGTGTAGTGGTGATGGGAGTGGTGGTGATGGGTGTGGTGGTGATGGATGTGGTGGTGATGGGTGTGGTGGCGGTGGGTGTGGTGGTGATGGGTGTTTGGTGATTGGTGTAGTGGTGGTGGTGGGTGTGGTGGTGATGGGTGTGGTGGTGATGGGTGTGGTGGTGATGGGTGTGGTGGTGATGGGTGTGGTGGTGATGGATGTGGTGGTGATGGGTGTGGTGGTGATGGGTGTGGTGGTGATGAGTGTGGTGATGGGTGTGGTGGTGATGGGTGTGGTGGTGATGGGTGTGGTGGTGATGGGTGTGGTGGTGATGGGTGTGGTGGTGATGGGTGTGGTGGTGATGGGTGTGGTGGTGATGGGTGTGGTGGTGATGGGTGTGGTGGTGATGAGTGTGGTGGTGATGGGTGTGGTGGTGATAGGTGTAGTGGTGATGGGTGTGGTGGTGATGGGTGTGGTGGTGATGGGTGTAGTGGTGATGTGTGTGGTGGTGATGGGTGTGGTGTTGATGGGTGTGGTGGTGATGGGTGTGGTGGTGATGGGTGTAGTGGTGATGGGTGTGGTGGTGATGGGTGTGGTGGTGATGGGTGTGGTGGTGATGGGTGTGGTGGTGATGGGTGTGGTGGTGATGGGTGTGGTGGTGATGAGTGTGGTGATGATGGGTGTGGTGGTGATGGGAGTAGTGGTGATGGGTGTGGTGGTGATGGGTGTAGTGGTGATGGGCGTGGTGATGATGGGTGTGGTGGTGATGGGTGTGGTGGTGATGGGTGTGGTGGTGATGGGTGTAGTGGTGATGGGTGTGGTGGTGATGGGTGTGGTGGTGATGGGTGTGGTGGTGATGGGTGTTGTTGTGATGGGTGTGGTGGTTATGGGTGTTGTGGTGATGGGTGTGGTGGTGATGGGTGTAGTGGTGATGGGTGTGGTGGTGATGGGTGTGGTGGTGATGGGTGTAGTGGTGATGGGAGTGGTGGTGATGGGTGTGGTGGTGATGGGTGTTGTTGTGATGGGTGTGGTGGTTATGGGTGTAGTGGTGAAGGGTGTGGTGGTGATAAGTGTGATGGTGATGGGTGTGGTGGTGATGGGTGTTGTTGTGATGGGTGTGGTGGTTATGGGTGTTGTGGTGATGGGTGTGGTGGTGATGGGTGTAGTGGTGATGGGTGTGGTGGTGATGGGTGTGGTGGTGATGGGTGTAGTGGTGATGGGAGTGGTGGTGATGTGTGTGGTGGTGATGGGTGTGGAGGTGATGGGTGTGGTGGCGGTGGGTGTGGTGGTGATGGGTGTGGTGGTGATGGGTGTGGTGATGATGGGTGTAGTGGTGATGGGTGTGGTGGTGATGGGTGTGGTGGTGATGGGTGTAGTGGTGATGGGAGTGGTGGTGATGTGTGTGGTGGTGATGGGTGTGGAGGTGATGGGTGTGGTGGCGGTGGGTGTGGTGGTGATGGGTGTTTGGTGATTGGTGTAGTGGTGGTGGTGGGTGTGGTGGTGATGGGTGTGGTGGTGATGGGTGTGGTGGTGATGGGTGTGGTGGTGATTGGTGTGGTGGTGATGGGTGTGGTGGTGATGGGTATGGTGGTGATGGGTGTGGTGGTGATGGGTGTGGTGGTGATGAGTGTGGTGATGGGTGTGGTGGTGATGGGTGTGGTGGTGATGGGTGTGGTGGTGATGGGTGTGGTGGTGATGGGTGCGGTGGTGATGGGTGTGGTGGTGATGGGTGTGGTGGTGATGGGTGTGGTGGTGATGGGTGTGCTGGTGATGGGTGTGGTGGTGATGAGTGTGGTGGTGATGGGTGTGGTGGTGATAGGTGTAGTGGTGATGGGTGTGGTGGTGATGGGTGTGGTGGTGATGGGTGTGATGGTGATGGGTGTGGTGGTGATGGGTGTGGTGGTGATGGGTGTAGTGGTGATGGGTGTGGTGATGATGGGTGTGGTGGTGACGAGTGTGTTGGTGATGGGTGTGGTGGTGATGGGTGTGGTGGTGATAGGTGTAGTGGTGATGGGTGTGGTGGTGATGGGTGTGGTGGTGATGGGTGTAGTGGTGATGGGTGTGGTGGTGATGGGTGTGGTGGTGATGGGTGTAGTGGTGATGGGCGTGGTGGTGATGGGTCTGGTGGTGATGGGTGTGGTGGTGATGGGTGTGGTGGTGATGGGTGTGGTGGTGATGGGTGCAGTGGTGATGGGTGTTGTGGTGAAGGGTGTGGTGCTGATGGGTGTTGTGGTGATGGGTGTAGTGGTTATGGGTGTGGTGGTGATGGGTGTGGTGGTGATGGGTGTATTGGTGATGGGTGTGGTGGTGATGGGTGTAGTGGTGGTGGGTGTGGTGGTGGTGGGTGTGATGGTGATGGGTGTGGTGGTGATAAGTGTGGTGGTGATGGGTGTGGTGGTGATGGGTGTGGTGGTGATGGGTGTGGTGGTGATGGGTGTGGTGGTGATGTGTGTGGTGATGGTGGGTGTGGTGGTGATGGGTGTGGTGGGGATGGGTGTAGTGGTGGTGCGTGTGGTGGTGGTGGGTGTGGTGGTGCTGGGTGTGGTGGTGATGGGTGTGGTGGTGATGGGTGTGGTGGTGACGGGTGTGGTGGTGACGAGTGTGGTGGTGATGGGTGTGGTGGTGATGGGTGTGGTGGTGATGGGTGTAGTGGTGATGTGTGTGGTGGTGATGGGTGTAGTGGTGATGGGTGTGGTGGTGATGGGTGATGTGGTGATGGGTGTGGTGGTGATGGGTGTGGTGGTGATGGGTGTGGTGGTCATAGGTATGGTGGTGATGGGTGTAGTGGTGATGGGTGTGGTGATGATGGGTGTAGTGGTGATGGGTGTGGTGCTGATGGGTGTGGTGCTGATGGGTGTGGTGATGATGGGTGTGGTGGTGATGGGTGTGGTGGTGATGGGTGTGGTGGTGATGGGTGTGGTGCTGATGGGTGTGGTGCTGATGGGTGTGATGCTGATGGGTGTGGTGCTGATGGGTGTGGTGCTGATGGGTGTGGTGCTGATGGGTGTGGTGCTGATGGGTGTGGTGGTGATGGGTGTGGTGGTGATGGATGTTGTGGTGATGGGTGTGGTGGTGATGGGTGTGGTGGTGATGGATATAGTGGTGATGGGCGTGATGGTGATGGGTGTGGTGGTGATGGATGTGGTGATGAGTGTGGTTGTGATGGGTGTGGTGGTGATGGGTGTGGTGGTGATGGGTGTGGTGGTGATGGGTGTGTTGGTGATGGGTGTGGTGGTGATGGGTGTGGTGGTGATGGGTGTGGTGGTGATGGGTGTGGTGGTGATGGGTGTGGTGGTGATGGGTGTGGTGGTGATGGGTGTGGTGGTGATGGGTGTGGTGGTGATGGGTGTGGTGGTGATGGGTGTGGTGGTGATGGGTGTGGTGGTGATGGGTGTGGTGGTGATGGGTGTGGTCATATACCACCCACACTTTGGGAACGTCATTACATTTTCAAAATTTCTCGTGAAAAGAAACGATTGAGAGAGAGAGAGAGAGAGAGAGAGAGAGAGAGAGAGAGAGAGAGAGAGAGAGAGAGAGACAGACAGACAGACAGACAGACAGACAGACAGAGAAAGGGAATAAGAGAATAATGAAAGGTGATCAGCTAGAAAGGGAGAGAGGAGGCTTGAACGGATAGAGTAAGAAAGGGAAGTAAGACGGGAAGGATACTGATGAAAGGAAAGAGGAAGGAAGGGAGGAGCGAGGGAAGGAGAGTAAGGGGAAGTATACTCTGGTTTTCAACTTTCATCTGTAATCATGTTTCCGCTATTAAATGTCACTGTCATCAATTAAATGTCATTGTCATCAATTAAATGTCATTGTCATCAATTAAATGTCATTGTCATCAATTAAATGTCATTGTCATCAATTAAATGTCATTGTCATCAATTAAATGTCATTGTCATCAATTAAATGTCATTGTCATCAATTAAATGTCATTGTCATCAATTAAATGTCAGTTCCATCAATATCAATATCATCAATTGTTGTTAAACTAGTTTCCGTGTTGTCTTCGTGTTTATTATTCTGTGCCTTTCATATCTCACGTCTTTCCTCTTCCCTTTGTCTATCCTTATTTTCTGTATTTATCCTTTTCTTCACTGTTCTCTCTATGTCCTTCTCTACGTTATATCTCTTCATACTCCTCTCTCTTACTTTATTCTCTTTCCCCTTACACGTCTTCATTATTCTTCGTCTTCCATATTCTTATCTTCTTCTTTACATATCTTTTTCGTCCCCTCTCTTTCACATCGTCTTACACATTTTCTTAAATATTTCTTCTCCCTCTTCTGAGACAACTTTATCAACATTTCTCTTATATATCGTTATCTTCCTTCGCGTTAGACACTTTTATCCCCCTCTTATATATCGTTATTTATTTTCCACTTATTTATGTTTATCCTCCTTCCCTTATATGTTTTTATCTCACCCTGTCCCTCCTCTACGCCTCTGAACACTGGCTCTCTGTCTTCACAATAAATAATACTTTATTCTTTTACGACGGTGTCTGTGATGTTACATATCGTATGTAAGGTTTATCAGTTGAAGATTTTAGTTTCTGCGGCTGCTGCTGCTACGGCTGCAGCTGCTGCTTCTGCTGCTACGGCGGCGGCTACTGCTGTTACGGCTGCTGCTGCTACGGCTGCGGCTGCTGCTGCTACGGCTGCTGCTGCTACGGCTGCTGCTGCTACGGCTGCTGCTGCTACGGCTGCTGCTGTTACGGCTGCTGCTGCTACGGCTGCTGCTGTTACGGCTGCTGCTGCTACGGCTGCTGCTGTTACGGCTGCTGCTGCTACGGCTGCTGCTGCTACGGCTGCTGCTGTTACGGCTGCTGCTGCTACGGCTGCTGCTGGGTGACTCATTAATGGTCCAAGTCGAATCAAGAAGTCATAAGTTTGTCTATGTGAAGATTGTGTTTATAATACAACTACAACTATCACAACTACTACTACTACAGAAACTGCTACTACTACAACTATTATTACTACTACTACAACTATGTGACAATTTAATAGTTTGTCTCTTACGTGAAGGCTGTGTATACTACAACTGTTACGATCACTATTATTTCTACTACTTTGGAGTAGTAACTATTATTCTAAAAATGTTAATTAGCAGCAGAGACAAAGTTCCAGTAACTCTCGTCCAAACTCTGTTATTGTTCCAAGACGACTTCATGTCACTCATGGGACACCTTGTCGTAGAGAACGTGAAATAATTATTTCTAAGTGTTAGAAGGAAGACAGTGTGCTCGAAATGTCGTAAAGTTAAGTTTTTTTGTTTTCTCTTTCTTCATTTGTGCTTAAACTGGAATAAGAAAAGTCTTATCATAGACCAGACATTTGTAAATCCATTTGACAAGATGCCTCGATGCCGGTGAGAAAGTCTTGATCCAGGGAACTGGAATTATTCTACGGATTTATTCGTGTCTATTTCGAATGTTCTACCGATGTACTTAGTAGACAATATTTAGGAAGACATACTTCTGAGTACATGGGTAGAACATTCGAGTACCTCAGAGCAGGGCATTTAAACGGACAAAGAGCACATTGTATTTTCTTTCAATATTTGAAAAGGTCACACAGAATAATAACTATCCATGTCTACAGTATCTAACGAGAAACTTATTTTCTCAAACCATATGACCTGTTATAAACGATTAGAAAAAGCTTGGGGCTGGCTTTTTATATCTTATCGTTTCCTACTTGACATCTCAGAAACCCTCCTACCCCATATGGGTAGTGGGGGGATGATGGAGGGTGGGGTTGGCACCGATCACTAACCCAGTCTAAGGGTAACCGTGGACGGTGACCCCTACGCTACTCTGAGACCTCTCTCCCTGCTTCGGTTGCTCCCTTGCAACATTGCACAGCTCTTGATGACGCACTGAGGAGTGTGAAAGTGCTTGAGCTAAAGATTTCCTCCCCCTCGTGGCTTGGCCTGCATAGTTAAGATCGCCCGTCTGCGATTGTTTGCATATATATATATATATATATATATATATATATATATATATATATATATATATATATATATATATATATATATATATATATATATATATATATATATAAATAAAAAATATATATATACATATATATATATATATATACATATATATATATACATATATATACATATATATATATATATATACATATATATACATATATATATATATGTATATATATGTATATATATATATATATATATATATGTATATATATGTATATATATATATATATATATATATATATATATATATACATATATGTGCAAAACAACCACTCTGAAAGAATAGAGAAATTCCAAGCGCTTTCGTGACTACTCACATTATCAAGGAACTATGAAAGTAAAGCATCCAAGGAAGCTATATAAGGGGTCTGGCCGGCACCTCACTATCAGATCCCACAACGGTTTAAACACCTGACGCGCGCCGACCCAACTTGGATAGGTCCTTGGCACAACTCACCCCATATTCTGAAATCACCTGTTTACTGTGATCTTATTGCATTGCATATATATATATATATATATATATATATATATATATATATATATATATATATATATATATATATATATATATATATATATATATATATGCAAAACAACCACTGTGAAAGAATAGAGACGTTATAAGCGCTTTCGTACTACTCACATTATCAAGGAACAATGAAAGTAGAGCATCAAAGGAAGGTATATAAAGAGTCTCGCCCACACCTCACTATCAGATCCAACAACAAAGGAACACCTGACACGCAACTCATAAGAAAGGGAACACTGCAGCAGGCCCGCCGGCCTGAAATCACCTGTTTACTGTGATCTTATTGCACATATATATATATATATATATATATATATATATATATATATATATATATATATATATATATATATATATATATATATATATATATATATATATATACAGTAACGTAGGTGTTGACTGCTGTTTCCACATACATTTTGCTAACCTTATCCTTTCTCGATGTAGTGAGAGCTGGGCTCTGTTCCAGGACTTAAGGTGTGTGTGATCTTGTCTCTTTCTCCCTCCGTCTCTCTCGCCCTCTCTCACTCCCTCGCTCCCTCCCTCTCTCTCGCCCCACATGGATGTTTATGTTCTAGTTATGCCCTGATTAAAGGCTGTCTTCCCTATATGGTATTTATCATATCCAGCCCAAGGAATGGTAGAGACTCCAGCAGCTTTGCTAAAAATACCGCAGATGCAAGAGCTAGCAATGTCTGTAATAGCCTTGGAGGAAATCACAGCCTCGTCAATTTCAACTTCGAGGTGAATTGTTGCAACTGAAAAAACGTTTCCGGGCTGAAAAACCACACTCAAGGATGGATCGAAACCTCAAGCTTCAGCTCCCTTTTGAGAGTTGGGAAATTAATCTTGCATTTTCCCTTCTTGATTAATTTCCTTGTTAATATTGTTAGTAAAATATCCACCAATAACCCGCACATAGGAGAGAGAGAGAGAGAGAGAGAGAGAGAGAGAGAGAGAGAGAGAGAGAGAGAGAGAGAGAGAGAGAGAGAGAGAGAGAGAGAGAGAGAGAGAGAGAGAGAGAGAGAGAGAGAGAGAGAGAGAGAGAGAGAGAGAGAGAGAGAGAGAGAGAGAGAGAGAGAGAGAGTGAGGGGAGCTTACTACGACGTTTCAGTCCGACTTGGACCATTTACAAAATCACGGTATTGTGCCTTTTTGTTCTTTAGTAAAATATTCTTTAAATGAGGATTGTGTAATAATGTTGGTAGAATTACCGACAATATGTAAAGTAAAAGGACACAGGCTTTGACAAAGCTCCTGGAGAGCGAAACGTTGCCACAATAAAATTTATTTATTTTTTTATTATCACACTGGCCGATTCCCACCAAGGCAGGGTGGCCCGAAAAAGAAAAACTTTCACCATCATTCACTCCATCACTGTCTTGCCAGAAGGGTGCTTTACACTACAGTTTTTAAACTGCAACATTAACACTTGTGTCATTTTACTTTACAGGATTGTGTAACGTAAAAGAAGGAAGCAGCGAACACATTTGCACTAGGAGATTAAACACGTGACATGATAAAACACATGTTTTGTTACTCCAGCATTTTCAGAATGCTCCAGAACACCAGCATTCTGCTCATCGTAATTAGTTTGGTGAATGTCAGTAAGAGATTACCGAAGCTGATGCAGCCTCCTTGTTCTATATCGATCAAAAGATCCAGGGGTGGTTAGTTTATCTTCACGCGCTGTATAAGGATATGGAGTTCTGCTGGGTAACTTTGGAGTCCTGGAAAATGAACGGGCGGGTGCCGAGACAAAGGCTGCTGTTACGAGCCCAGTCTGCTTGAGACCTTTGCCTTATAGTGAGTTCATAGACCATATCCACAGATATGTCCTTGGGAAGTAGCGAACCCCGTGGTCCGTATACACTGAGAGCAAGTTATGAAGGCTGTGGCGGGATGTGGGTGTTTAACCTTTAACAGGAATTGTCATTTTGAGACGAATCTTATTGGGCTGAGGATCGGAGGTACGCATCTAACCTATAGTCACCTGTTCGTAGGTTATCCTGCCTTCATTTCCTCTGAATAGTTTGTGATGTATTTCAACAGTTTGCCCATGGCTTAGGACTGTCTTCCCTTGTAATGGTTTCCATAATTATCTAGATACCTTTAGGGACCTCGGGAAATTTCTGAGCGAGTCTTTAAACAACTATAATTTAGTGTGGTTATTCTAACTTGGCACGAAAGTATTTGTTGAGTGTTGTTATTGTTTGTTTTGATAATTTCGTCTGTGTTTTTATTTTGTTTCGTGTATATAATTTTGGCTACAAGTGCTGAGTGACCTTTGTGATCATAGTGCTCCGAAAATATCACAGTTACTGCTACCTCTTTGATGCAAATAGAAAATGAGCGCATTTGATGACATAAGTGCACATGCTTAGGGTGCACTCCCGTGTCTTTAATGAGGAAAGTGCACACGGTTTAGATACACAAATGTTTATTTGATAAAGTGGGTGTGCACACATTTAAAACGCACATTCATACATTTAATGAGGTGGACGATCGTTCTCAGGATGTACACACGTGTGCGTTTCTTGATTATTCTACAAAGACTGAGATTCATGTGCTCATGTATTTGAGTCTTCTGTGCACACACACACACACGTGCACACACACACACGTGCACACTCAGATGCATAAACACATCTGAGGCCATCTTTCTTAGCATTTCATATCATCAAACTTACGAAAGGACTGTGTTCGTTGATTCGTTGGCAGAAGTGTGAGAGTAACACAACAGTCATCCCAAGGAAGGGGACAGATTCCAGGAGTGGAGGATTTGATCAGATTTTGCCGTCGATCGGCTAGTTTATTGTGCACTCTCCATACCCATTGTCTGAACGGTAACATAGCGTACGGATGCGTTAAAAGGCCTAGCAACTAGGCCCTAAAAGTGTTTACAGGAGTGCATCTGGAATTATATCTACAGTTCACGTATTTGTTTCAAGCAAATTTAGGAAATTTGCTTAATATATCTGGTTTCTTATTTTCGCTAATAAGATATCTTGCGTTAACTACAAGCATGGTGTGCTTTTTGCATAGTGTATTGTACACTGTGCGAAGTGTAGTTTAGCGTATTGTCATGACAGTGATCGATATAACTCAGTCATGGAACTTAACTCGGTTCAGTTTACTGATGACAATTCTGACATTTTCCGTATCCAGTTTCCTCAACATTGCGGACTCTCTCTGTGTTAACAAGTTTAAAAAATGTGCAGCTGAGTACATTGGAAAAAAATGTTTCAAGTGTAGACTTCGACAGCAATTAAAAATTCAATACGAGCATTTAGGACATCCAAATTCTTCAAAGCAGTGAGCATGCCTTCTAAAGATACATTATTCCGTGATTCAGAAAACATCTACTCTGTACTACTATCTAATCTATCCTTACCTCACTTATGCCTGGTGATCTGCTACTGCAAATCACCAAGAGCCAATGGTAACTTAAAATGTTTCTGTTCAAATGATCACACAAAGTGCCAGGATACACATCCCCACTCTTCACAGGTTTAATTTTGTTCATCACAAGAACGTTCACTGTTACTACTATACATACTATATATACGGCACAGTCAATATAAGCCCAGGTCATAATACAGGAAACACTTCTTTAATGTCACTTGTGTTCGATTCAGAGTAAAAACTCAATGCACAATGAAAGGTCCCAAAATCTGGAACTCTGTCAGATTCCCCAAAAGTTCCCCGGTCTGCTATCCACTTCAGAGCTATTGTTGAGCATTTCCCCAGCCTAGTGTGAGCCATGACAAAATAATATATAAAACACATCTGTTGAAACCTGCTTAACAAGTGCTCGTCCAATAGTCATCCTCAGTAGTCATCTCCACTATTCTTATACACCAGGAATTATGCAATTTTGTTGCAATTCCATTATTCTGCCATAACTGCTGTAACAATTTAGAATTATTTCCTTGAATGTTCATGTTAAATTACTTATTTCCATAACTGTCTTAACAATCAAGAGTTACAACTGAACAATTATTGTATTAACTTCTTATTTCCATATAAACTAAATTACTTCGAGCATTTATGCATTCTTCCCATTTTGTAGAAATTATAGTATTGTATTTTTAATCTTAAAAGTCTGCCCAAATTGCATTACATAACTGTTGGCATTTTCATATATGCTAAACCTGTATATAATACTATGAACCATAAAAATTAAACTTATTATACTTTGTGCTTAGTGTAAATAACCTCTCCTCCTTTTCCTTTCCCTCTCGTTAGGTGCGCCAGCTACAATATATCCCTCGTGCCTACATTATCGTCTCCTTCGCCCCGCCTCACCCACCATGAAGCCACCTATCCAGCCCACTCCGCCACTCGTTTGCTCTCTCCCTCACCAGCACAGGCTCACTGCTTGACAGATTGATGGCAGATGTTGTAGCTGGCCAGTCAGTGCAATGGAAACAGCGCACCTAACAATGAGGAGAGGCACATGTCAGGTGTGTGGAGAATATCGGGGCCTCAATGGTAATGGTGCTATTGACCAACATGTCGGGTGTGCTGGGTTATACTTGGTACATGCAAGCATTTCTTCACTACACTGGCCACCCAGTCGGTGCGATGACCTTGGAGTTATCAAATCTTCTGCAAGCAGGACTATCGCATATCTCAAGCAGCTCATTTGCATGCTGTAGGTAAATTTACAGACCTCAAGTAGGTGGATGGAAGGTCTAACGACTTAGAAGCCTAAGGAAACGTTAGGGCAGGACGCAACGTCTGTCTAACAGTACAGCATTAGGCGGCAAATCGCTAGTCTTAAGTCAGGGCAAAACGCAACTTTCCTGCACCAGATAACTAGATCCATCTCCGGCATCAAAACACGAACCCAAGAGGAAGACCCAGGGAAAATTCCACTGATAGCGGTAAACCTTTGCGCACAGGTTATAAAAAAAATGGAAGGCGGCATCAGAGTTGATGCGGTCAGAAAATAATCACCAGCGATGACACAACCTTCTCAAGTGATTCTGCCACATCTCGAACATTTAAGGGCTGTCAGTGTCGCAAAACAAATTTCTCCCAAGGACAACATAGGACCATTTATTTTGTAAGAGATGAACGTAAAGCGAGAGTGTCATTCCCAGCATATTCTACGAGGGGTCACACTGCAATACGACCACAGCACATCAAAACGGTGGTTAATCTAGTGCTTGAGACAACCCATGATATTCTTCATTCGCAGATAATAACAAATGCCAGACGATATCAAAGTTATTTCTCTGCCCTATTACTTATAAGGTGAAAATATTATAAGAAATAGCTCGGGTGTTGCAGGCTGTAACGGAAAATTTTATGACCTCTTATATTTAAAAGTTGTATAGGAAATGAGAAAGGAAATCCATTCTTTTGCTGTCCCATTTTCACTAAGATATATCCACCCTCAGTCTCGTACATGGCTGTGTGGCGGCGGCTGTCCTCGCTAGAACTGGGAGTAGGGAGAAGGAACGAAGGAGGGATAGGCAGTGGAGAGGGAAGAGTGAGAGGAGAGGAAGGAAGAGTGAAAGACAGGGACAAGAGAGTGAGAGAAGAGGAAGGGAGAAAGAAGAAAGATTGGAGAAGGGAAGTCTGAGGAAATGTGAAATATTGCGAAATATATAGTTTATGTTATGGAGGTACTCTTTTGTAAGTTTTCCCTTAAATGCAGCTCAAAGAGAATTGATGAGAATGTGTGAGAGAGGGAGGGGGAGGGGGATAAGATATGTTCTCCTTTCCACTCTCTCTCTTGTTCACCTCTGGAACCTTGCCAGTAAGCTACTCCCTATCTGCAGCCCCTTCATACATACATACATACATACATACATACATACATACATACATACATACATACATACATACATACATAGTCACTACCCTTGTTCACCAATTTTCCCTTCCACCCTCCCCTCCATCCATTCCATTATCCAACCGCTGTGTGACACGAGTCAACCGCTTTCCTGTCAATATTCTTAAAATTGTCTCCTTCATTCATCTGTCCACTCATCCTTCATCCTCCATCCTTCTGTCTACTCATCCTTCTTCCTCCATCCCACTGTCTACTCATCCTTCTCCCTTATCCTGTTGTTGGTTCATCTTCGTAGGATCACTTCCTTCTCTAAAACTGCGTTGTTTGCGTCCCGAGTCAGTTGTTAGTGGTGGTAATAGCAGCGATGTTGAGGGAGGTGATGGCAATGGTGGTGGTGATAGTGATGGTGGTGGTGATAGTGATGGTGGTCGTGATAGTGATGGTGGTAGTGGTTTTCATCATCTCATCAAATATTCCGATATCTTCCCCAGAGTTGGAATTTTGAGTGGATGGCGTCTCAACACCGTTAGTTTTCCTCCTTCGATAACTTAAAATTGGGAACCATTTCCCTCATCAGTATGTGAGGATCACAAAAGTTTGGCCTCAAGCTCGTTACGCCCACCTCAGCAACTCTCAGCCGCTCTTAGCTGCTCCTAGTGTCTCTCAACCACTTTCAGCTGCTCTTAGCATCTCTCAATTGCTCTTATACATCCTCAAAAACTTCCGGAAATCTCTTGGATGTCCTCAAAAATTTATATCCTTTCAATGAATACGATTTATGAACTTGATATACCAATTAAGTTTCATAATTTTCTGACTAACAAAATGTGTGTATAAATATATGTGCGTCTGTACTGGAGATAGAAGGAATGTGTTCGCCAGGAAAGAAGAAATCCAGACTTCCTGAACATTCCAAGGTATACCATCCTTTTTACGAACATCCAGTGGTTAATATCAACTAAAAATAGCACCATTAACTATGTAAGCGGACTCCTTACAGAAGAAAATAGTGTTTGCAGCGCTCACAGAAAAAAACAATGGATGTTCAGGACAGTGAGATACGGGTTCAACGCTACAATATGCGTAGATGTCAGGGAGTAAACAAATCAAAGGGAGGAGTTGAAATCTGTTGGAGACTTATTTTGTAGGAAGACTTTTGAACACATCGGAGAAAATAAGTCTGGTAATTATTTTTGTGTGTAAATTACCATTAGCATCGGCCGAATAATTTACGGAACAGTTAAGGATTATAAGCAAAACTGTTTTGAAAACCTGGAGAGCCCTAGACCGGATATTCTCCTTGGACATTTCAATTTGCCACTTGTTAAATGGATGACAATTGACATCATTGCGTTAAACATGTTATATGGAAGCATGCAGACCCAGCAAACACATACCATGATGTTATTAGGGCTGCGTGGAAAATGTTCTTTAGTCAAAGAACATAGCTCACCTGGAACGATAGCATCCTAGATCTGATCTTCACGAACAATGAGGAACTAATCAGTGACATAATCTCAAATACAGTATTTTCAAACAAGTCTCGCGTAGAAGTCAAGCATAAATATGGGTACAGAGATCTCTGGAAATTGCCATAGTGAAGAACTTACCAGCAAGTTAACTATAACAATCGGAAAAAAATGATGGGGGATTAGACCAAATAAAAAACTATCCAGACGTTCCCTGGGAAACTATCCTGAACATCCTAACCCCACACCAGTCCATGGAAAAAGCTGAATACAGAAGCTTACAGGGCTGAGAAAGCCAAGAAAAATATCAACTATTAAAAGAGAATGGAGACAAATGTACAAAAGACGAAGAATTACTGAACTGCTTATAAATGCAAATATAACGAATGAAAGATAAGCAAAACGAGAGATTAACGATATCGAGAAGAAAACGAAACATTCTTACCATACGGAAGAAGAGCATAAGACTCACGAAATCGTAATGACATGATTGCAAACAAACCATACCACGGGTGGGGTTTGAACCCGTGGCCAGAGAATCTCAAAACTCCAGACCGTCGGGAAAGAGCAAAATAAATATACAAGTAACCCTTACATAAGATAAAGAAGCTTATGACGACATTTCGGTCTGTCTTGGACCAAAATAAATAAATAAAATGATACCACACGTACGCAAAATATTTCCAAATTAAAAATCAACTACCCGTAGAATTGGTAAATTGCTAATAGGTAGTTCATTCAACGACGAAGAAAAAGGAATAAGCGAAATCATGAACGATGACCATGAACTAATGTTAAGCGATCCACTAATCCACTAAACAACGGGAGAATTGGAAAATTTAGAAAGTTTCTTCAGTACCTCCTCCCACCCGACAAATCTTATATATATGACATTTTTACAGATCCTCCAGATCTCGAGAGGGGTAAACGGAACACATGCCCACACTTGAAGCACTGGAATGCGACTCATGGAACACTCGGTAAAGACATGCGAACTCCCTGTGTCACAGCATACGTTGAAGGTAGAGCTTAGACGTAGGCGAAATCCCTGAGATTCTAAAAAGTGTATAGTTCCTTTGCAATAAGGTGGCTGAAGAACCCTGGCAAAAAGCTACGAATCAATGACTCGTCACATACCAGAAAATTCTATAATAGATGAGACACCAAATTTTATATATAAAGGAAAATCATGACCTGCACAACAGAAGTCAGCTCTGTCTTAGAACAGGAAAAGGATACATAAAGCAACTATTAGATAATTATGAAAACATGGAAGCTTTGGAAGAATTCCAAAATGCAAACGTGGTCTACATGGATATCGCTAAGGCATTTGACAGACGTGATCATAAATGGGTATAAATGGGAAATTAGTTAAGTGGGTTCACGACTATTTAACGAATAGAAAAAGGAGTAACTGTAAAATTCAGACTTAGCAATGTTTAAAGCTTAGTACCCGATGGCAAGGTCCTGTGCCGCTGCTGTTTCTCGTTTTCATGGGAGACGTAGATAAAAACACAAACCACAGCTTTGTATCATTCTTTGAAGATGAAAGGAAAGTTAGTATTAAAATTGCCTCTGTACAGGACATTTTAAGGAATTAAAAGAGAATACATACAAAGTCTTCCAGTGGAAAGCAAAAAAAAATTTTTTTAACGGAGAAAATTTTCAATTGTAGAGAAAGGGAAAAAATGAGACACTGTAAACTGTGTACACAACACAGGAGGGTCACCACATGGACGAACAAGACTTGTGAAAGACCTTGGTACAATAATGTGGACAGACCTATATAAGAACACAACATAACAAATGCTTTGGAAACCAAGAAAATGACAGAGTAAATGATGAGAGCTCAAAAAAAAAGAGAAAATTCTAATAGTAAAACTGTCCAGATCACTTAGGCTCTCTCGCTTGAAGTACCATCCAGTGTTGACAGCTCCACTACACTGCAGACATGTAACCAATAAACTTCTGAGAATTCCTCAAAGAACTAAAAACGTAAATTGAAGAAATGACAAGAGAAACACGCAATAATATACACAGGGAAGATACTGGTAGGCCTAGTTCCAAACCTGCACGTACTGGGGTGTGATAGGGAAAGAAGTGTAATCTGGACCCATTGAATCAACATCATGGGGGCCTAAACTTGAAAAGAAAAGAAAACGCTATCAATAAATAGCAAAAATATTGCTGGGAAAACTAGATCTCTTCCTGTGCGGTATACCAGATCAACAAGACTGTAATGGATATATGGGCTGGCAGGAAGCCTACAGCAACAGCCAGGTAGACCGAGCAATCACCACACCAGCCTGGTGTAGGAAAACTCCAGAAACATGTCACTGGTAAAGTACAGGTACAGGGGAATTCCCAACAGGCCCCTAGCTGGCACCAACAGCCTAGGTGATCAAACCATTAACCAGGACACCTAGTCTGGAACTGGACCACAGGTTGGGCGGTGACCCTCGAAGACATCATCAGGTAGCTACACCATTTTAAAAGTAAACCGCTGAACGGGTGGGGTTTGAATCCACCCGTTCCCGTGAACTGTTTGCAGTCGTGTTATTACGACTTCCTCAATCATTTTAGAAGTAAAACTGACAACTTAGCACTAAAACACATGCAGCAAAATCCCAACCTACTAAGTAGGATACACTAGCAGGAAAAATTTGAAGCCCATTGGATGAGACATTCTTGAGCTACACAGAGTAGAACCCAGTCAGGGTTGTCCATTAATATATTGTAACTGTAACAGACTTTTAGTTCAGTGGAGATAAATGGTTCAGAAAACCGACGAACTGATGAACGAGACACATGTGCAACACTTGTGGGAACGTTTCGCCCCACAGTAGCTTCATCATTCCCAAACAAAGACTGGTAGGATGAAGAAATTGAGGTAATCAATTCCTCAACTCCAGGCTGAGGGACTGATCACCTCAAACTCCTCCTGATCTTCACCATTCTTCTTTGTATAGGACTGATGAAGTCACTGTGAGTCGAAAAGTTTCCACAGTAAATATACCAAAGTGTTGCACATGTGTCTCATTTCTCAAACTTTGAACTAAATATTTCAATATTACTCATCATGGTCTCAACAAAACAAAATTTTCTCTCGCTCAAGATACATTGTTTATAGCAAAAAAAAATATATATATATATAAAAGTTTTTGTTACTAAAATATTTATATTTAGTGTGTATATATATATATCTATACACAAACTGCTTCTACTCCCATATATCCGAATTTATTATGTCCAGTAAACCGACCATTAGCAGTATAACTCAGGCCACAGCCACTGAAAGTAATGTATTATTTCCCATTAATTTTTATTAGCCCCTCAGCACAAGCTTCTTGGTTATAATGACTCTTCAGTTATAATGACTCTTCGGTTATAATGACTCATCAGGTATAATGACTCTTCAGTTATAATGACTCTTCGGTTATAATGACTCTTCAGGTATAATGACTCTTCAGTTATAATGACTCTTCAGTTGTAATGACTCCTCAGTTATAATGACTCTTCAGTTATAATGACTCTTCAGTTATAACTCTTCAATTATATTGACTCTTCAGTTATAAGGATTCTTCAAGTATAATGACTCTTCAGTTATAATGACTCTTCAGTTATAACTCTTCAATTATATTGACTCTTCAGTTATAAGGATTCTTCAAGTATAATGACTCTTCAGTTATAATGACTCTTCAGTTATAACTCTTCAATTATATTGACTCTTCAGTTATAAGGATTCTTCAAGTATAATGACTCTTCAGTTATAAGGACTCCTCAGTTATAAGGACTCTTCAGTTATAATGACTCTTCAGTTATAATAACTCTTCAGTTATAAAGACGCTTCAGTTATAGTGACTCTTCAGTTATAATGACTCTTCAGTTATAAGGACTCTTCAGTTATAAGGACTCTTCAGTTATAATAACTCTTCAGTTATAAAGACGCTTCAGTTATAGTGGCTCTTCACTTATAATGACTCTTCAGTTATAATGACTCTTCAGTTATAATGACTTTTCAGTTATAATGACTCTTTAGTTATAATGACTCTTCAGTTATAGTGACTCTTCAGTTATAATTACTCTTCAGCTATAATAACTCTTCAGTTATAATGACTTTTCAGTTACAATGACTTTTCAGTTATAATGACTCTTCAGTTATAATGACTCTTCAGTTATAATGACTCTTCAGTCATAGTGACTCTTCAGTTATAATGACTCTTCAGTTATAGTGACTCTTCAGTTATAATGATTCTTCAGTGATAATGACTCTTCAGTTATAATGACTCTTCAGTTATATTATAGACTCTTCAGTTATAATGAGTCTTCAGTTATAGTGACTCTTAAGTGATAATGACTCTTCAGTTATAATGACTCTTCAGTTATAATGACTCTTCAGTGATAATGACTCTTCAGTTATAGTGACTCTTCAGTTATAATGGCTCTTCACTTATAATGACTCTTCAGTTATAGTGACTCTTCAGTTATAATGACTCTTCAGTTATAGTGACTTAAGTTATAATGACTCTTCAGTTATAATGACTCTTCAGTTATAGTGACTCTTCAGTTATAATGACTCTTCAGTTATAATGACTCTTCAGTTATAGTGACTCTTCAGTTATAGTGACTCTTCAGTTATAATGACTCTTCAGTTATAATGACTCTTCAGTTATAATGACTCTTCAGTTATAATGACTCTTCAGTTATAGTGGCTCTTCAGTTATAATGACTCTTCAGTTATAATGACTCTTCAGTTATAGTGACTCTTCAGTTATAAGGATTCTTCAAGTATAATGACTCTTCAGTTATAATGACTCTTCAGTTATAACTCTTCAATTATATTGACTCTTCAGTTATAAGGATTCTTCAAGTATAATGACTCTTCAGTTATAAGGACTCCTCAGTTATAAGGACTCATCAGTTATAATGACTCTTCAGTTATAATAACTCTTCAGTTATAAAGACGCTTCAGTTATAGTGACTCTTCAGTTATAATGACTCTTCAGTTATAAGGACTCTTCAGTTATAATAACTCTTCAGTTATAAAGACGCTTCAGTTATAGTGGCTCTTCACTTATAATGACTCTTCAGTTATAATGACTCTTCAGTTATAATGACTTTTCAGTTATAATGACTCTTTAGTTATAATTACTCTTCAGTTATAGTGACTCTTCAGTTATAATTACTCTTCAGCTATAATAACTCTTCAGTTATAATGACTTTTCAGTTACAATGACTTTTCAGTTATAATGACTCTTCAGTTATAATGACTCTTCAGTTATAATGACTCTTCAGTTATAATGACTCTTCAGTCATAGTGACTCTTCAGTTATAATGACTCTTCAGTTATAGTGACTCTTCAGTTATAATGATTCTTCAGTGATAATGACTCTTCAGTTATAATGACTCTTCAGTTATATTATAGACTCTTCAGTTATAATGAGTCTTCAGTTATAGTGACTCTTAAGTGATAATGACTCTTCAGTTATAATGACTCTTCAGTTATAATGACTCTTCAGTGATAATGACTCTTCAGTTATAGTGACTCTTCAGTTATAATGGCTCTTCACTTATAATGACTTTTCAGTTATAGTGACTCTTCAGTTATAATGACTCTTCAGTTATAGTGACTTAAGTTATAATGACTCTTCAGTTATAATGACTCTTCAGTTATAGTGACTCTTCAGTTATAATGACTCTTCAGTTATAATGACTCTTCAGTTATAGTGACTCTTCAGTTATAGTGACTCTTCAGTTATAATGACTCTTCAGTTATAATGACTCTTCAGTTATAATGACTCTTCAGTTATAATGACTCTTCAGTTATAGTGGCTCTTCAGTTATAATGACTCTTCAGTTATAATGACTCTTCAGTTATAGTGACTCTTCAGTTATAATGACTCTTCAGTTATAATGACTCTTCAGTTATAGTGACTCTTCAGTTATAATGACTCTTCAGTTTTAATGACTTCAGTTATAGTGACTCTTCAGTTATAATGACTTCAGTTATAGTGACTCTTCAGCTATAATGACTCTTCAGTTATAATGACTTTTCAGTTATAATGACTTCAGTTATAGTGACTCTTCAGTTATAGTGACTCTTCAGTTATAGTGACTCTTCAGTTATAGTGACTCTTCAGTTATAATGACTCTTCAGTTATAATGACTCTTCAGTTATAATGACTTCAGTTATAATGACTCTTCAGTTATAATGACTTCAGTTATAATGACTCTTCAGTTATAGTGACTCTTCAGTTATAATGACTCTTCAGTTATAATGACTCTTCAGTTATAATGACTTTTCAGTTATAATGACTCTTTAGTTATAATGACTCTTCAGTTATAGTGACTCTTCAGTTATAATTACTCTTCAGCTATAATAACTCTTCAGTTATAATGACTTTTCAGTTACAATGACTTTTCAGTTATAATGACTCTTCAGTTTTAATGACTCTTCAGTTATAATGACTCTTCAGTTATAATGACTCTTCAGTCATAGTGACTCTTCAGTTATAATGACTCTTCAGTTATAGTGACTCTTCAGTTATAATGATTCTTCAGTGATAATGACTCTTCAGTTATAATGACTCTTCAGTTATATTATAGACTCTTCAGTTATAATGAGTCTTCAGTTATAGTGACTCTTAAGTGATAATGACTCTTCAGTTATAATGACTCTTCAGTTATAATGACTCTTCAGTGATAATGACTCTTCAGTTATAGTGACTCTTCAGTTATAATGGCTCTTCACTTATAATGACTCTTCAGTTATAGTGACTCTTCAGTTATAATGACTCTTCAGTTATAGTGACTTAAGTTATAATGACTCTTCAGTTATAATGACTCTTCAGTTATAGTGACTCTTCAGTTATAATGACTCTTCAGTTATAATGACTCTTCAGTTATAGTGACTCTTCAGTTATAGTGACTCTTCAGTTATAATGACTCTTCAGTTATAATGACTCTTCAGTTATAATGACTCTTCAGTTATAATGACTCTTCAGTTATAGTGGCTCTTCAGTTATAATGACTCTTCAGTTATAATGACTCTTCAGTTATAGTGACTCTTCAGTTATAATGACTCTTCAGTTATAATGACTCTTCAGTTATAGTGACTCTTCAGTTATAATGACTCTTCAGTTTTAATGACTTCAGTTATAGTGACTCTTCAGTTATAGTGACTCTTCAGTTATAGTGACTCTTCAGTTATAATGACTTCAGTTATAGTGACTCTTCAGCTATAATGACTCTTCAGTTATAATGACTTTTCAGTTATAATGACTTCAGTTATAGTGACTCTTCAGTTATAGTGACTCTTCAGTTATAGTGACTCTTCAGTTATAGTGACTCTTCAGTTATAATGACTCTTCAGTTATAATGACTCTTCAGTTATAATGACTCTTCAGTTATAATGACTTCAGTTATAATGACTCTTCAGTTATAATGACTTCAGTTATAATGACTCTTCAGTTATAGTGACTCTTCAGTTATAATGACTCTTCAGTTATAATGACTCTTCAGTTATAATGACTCTTCAGTTATAATGACTTTTCAGTTATAATGACTTCAGTAATAGTGACTCTTCAGTTATAGTGACTCTTCAGTTATAGTGACTCTTCAGTTATAGTGACTCTTCAGTTATAGTGACTCATCAGTAATAGTGACTCTTCAGTTATAATGACTTCAGTTATAGTGACTCTTCAGTTATAGTGACTCTTCAGTTATAGTGACTTCAGTTATAGTTACTCTTCAGTTATAGTGACTCTTCAGTTATAGTGACTCTTCAGTTATAGTGACTCTTCAGTTATAATGACTTCAGTTATAGTGACTCTTTAGTTATAGTGACTCTTCAGTTATAGTGACTCATCAGTTATAGTGACTTTTCAGTTATAATGACTTCAGTTATAGTGACTCTTCAATTATAGTGACTCTTCAATTATAGTGACTCTTCAATTATAGTGACTCTTCAATTATAGTGACTCTTCAATTATAGTGACTCTTCAATTATAGTGACTCTTCAATTATAGTGACTCTTCAATTATAGTGACTTTTCGGTTATAGTGACTCTTCAGTTACAGTGACTCTTCAGTTATAGTGACTCTTCAGTTTTATTGACTCTTCAGTTATAGTGACTCTTCAGTTACAGTGACTCTTCAGTTATAGTGACTCTTCAGTTACAGTGACTCTTCAGTTATAGTGACTCTTCAGTTTTAGTGACTCTTCAGTTATAGTGACTCTTCAGTTATAGTGACTCTTCAGTTACAGTGACTCTTCAGTTATAGTTACTCTTCAGTTTTATTGACTCTTCAGTTATAGTGACTCTTCAGTTATAGTGACTCTTCAGTTATAGTGACTCTTCAGTTATAGTGACTCTTCAGTTATAGTTACTCTTCAGTTTTATTGACTCTTCAGTTATAGTGACTCTTCAGTTATAGTGACTCTTCAGTTATAGTGACTCTTCAGTTATAGTGACTCTTCAGTTACAGTTACTTCCATATACCTTCCCTTACACTCTCTTCTGCTTTATCTTTAAGTCTTTTTCATCTCTTCCACTCATTCGTTTACTCATGAACCGAGTGTCTTTTGCTTGTCTTCATTTTTACTCTCTCTCTCTCTCTCTCTCTCTCTCTCTCTCTCTCTCTCTCTCTCTCTCTCTCTCTCTCTCTCTCTCTCTCTCTCTCTCTCTCTCTCTCTCTCTCTCTCGTTTTCGCTGGTTCGTTATCGCTCTGTCGCCTCTTCTTGCCCTCTCCCTTGCTCTCGCTCTCTTCCCGTCTCGCTCTCTCCCTCTCTCGCTCTCTTCCTCTCTCTCGCTCTCTTCCTCTCTCTCTTCTTCTGTCTCTCGCCCTCTTTCTTGCTTTCTTCCTCTCTCTTCCTCGCTCTCTCTCTTCCTCTCATAATCACTAGTTCATTCTCCAGCCGTTCACTTAGCATGTATTTCTTCACCATTCCCACCTCTCATACTCTCACTCTGGCACTCGCTGGAGACAGCCACATGGCATCCTCTTCATTAGCTCCGCTCTTTAGCGGGAATAATGCATATTAAATGTTTACTCAACTTGCGACCTTCGACCTTATCATCCAATAACACTAAGTTTGTGTAGAGCAGAGAGGAAGGTAATGTATAGCTGGTACTTACCACAGCTGGCACTGAATATTAACTCACCGTCCCTGGTTGCAGCCAGATAGCTTTCTACCGTCATTAGTAAGGGGAAAGAGGCTGCGGAAAGATGGGTTTTATGTAGACATAGTCTCTCCCTCTATGTAGATCTTCAGGTAATGATTAAATAAAACTGTACACGGTGAAACCTACCAATAATAGTTTGATCTCGGCGTCTGAATTACTGAATCATCATTAACAGCAGTTTCATATTGCTCTTATCCTGCAGTAAATCTTTTGCTGTTACAAGGTAAAGCGAGAATTGCTGCTGTTGAGAATATTTTCAATGGGGATATATTCTCGTTGTGGAGGTATTCTATGTACATATTTTCTTTCAGAATTCACAACACCATCCTGAGGGTGGGATGTAGCCTCCTCGGGAGAGTGGAGTGAAACGTTCGTAGAAATATTTAATGTAATACTGGGAAGAGTGTTAGATGTAACTAAGACGTGCCAAGTGTAGCACTTATCAGTGTCACTTATAACTTCCAGTGCTAAATGTAATATTAAATACTTATCAGTTGCAAAAACTGCACAGAAAGATGTGAATATTACTCTTGTTACCTCAACTACTGCTGTGCGTCTGATTTAAATTCACTTGGGTTACAAATAACTCGACCTCAGCTAGCTCTGTGTGTGTGTGTGTGTGTGTGTGTGTGTGTGTGTGTGTGTGTGTGTGTGTGTGTGTGTGTGTGTGTGTGTGTGTGTGTGTGTGTGACCAGATAACATATTTCCATGGATGCTGAGAGAAGCAGAACCAATGAGTGATCTAAACAAGTGTACAGTAGCAACTCTTGCCAATCCGGACAAGTACCTGAGAGCTGAAGAAAACCTAATGTGATCCGTATACATGTAAAGGAAGAATTGTAAGTCAGTATCACTAACATGCATTCTGTCAAAAGTTCTTGTAAAAAATATAAAGGAAAATGATATCGGAACACTTGAAGAAAAGAAGACTCTGCAGAAAACCTTCACAGTTTCAAGTATGAAATATTGTCTTACAAATATACTGAATTTCTATAAGTCACATAAAGATAAAATTAGATAGGGCTTGCTGGCATGCATCTTTGTATTACAGAAAAGCAGAAATTCGATGATATTAGAGGATAGTGCTCCAGTGGATTAGGGAGTACCTGAGTGACAGAAGGCACTGGATAATGGTAAGGGTTGATATGTTAGAATGATGGGGGGTTAAAGAGTGGGGTTTCGCACAGATCATTAATAGGACTATTACCATTATGAACGTGAACGACCTACCACAAGAGCTTGAGCAGTGTGCCACTGTGATTAATGTAAGAATACATGAGTAGAACAAGAACAGGAGAGGACAGTGAACTCAGGAAAACTTCGTCAGACTTCAGATGTGGTCTAGCAAGTGGTTTCTCGGGTTTAACATGACTAAATGTAGGGTCATGTGAATTGGATGTGAGAGCAGACAAGACACAATTCAGCATGGGCAGGAAGAAGCTGCAAGTGCTAAACAGAGACCAGGGGTGAATAAAACACCAAGCATATCCCCAGAAATACACTCACACACCATATAACTTCAACTGCATTCATGAGATGTGAAGAAACAAAATAGCACTCAGAAACTTGAACAAAGCATCCATCAGAACTTTTATATACGACATATTTTACGCCAAATATTGATTCTACTGCCCAGCATGGATCTCATGCCTAGTCAAGCATGCTCACACGTTTGAAAACGTTCAAATATTTGCAACCAGTCTAGCACTGGAAAGAGGACTGTGCACTGAAAAAAAATATTGATGGAACTGAACCTGATGACCTGGGTGGAAACGAGGACACGGCTGGGATCATAACTACTATATGTAAAATCCTCAGAGGAATTGATAGGGCAGATCGGGATAGGTTGTTTGAATTAGGTGAATCAGGATCAAGAGGACACAGAAGGAAGCTAAAGAAGCCATTGAATAAGTCAGACCGATGTACGCAAATATTTTTTTTCTTAGTTTCAGTGTGGTTGAAAATAATGAATTGGATGTGGCAGTGCTCGAAGTGAAGTCAATACACAGGTTCAGTAGTAGATACGATAAACCCAAGAAGTCAGAAATCAGTGATGCCGATCAAAGTAGTTTGGGAGGCGGAGCCAGGAGCTTCAACTGGCGAGTACTCCCAACAAAGCAAAATCCTTGGGTAGATTGCACAGATGGAGTTGAGAGTCTGGGCTGCGTGGTGTATTGCGGGTTACTGCATCTATATAATGTTTTACGACCCCAACTTTGCCCCTGACTCATGCATAAACCATGAAAGAGCTCAAGTACCATATGGCTTTATCTCTGAGTCCCCTGAGATGTACAGGGCCTCTTCCTGGGCCCCCACAGGAGACTCCTCGACCACTGACACACTTTAGGTGTTCTTTTCTTAGCTTTGCGATGACATTTTAAGTTTCATTTGCGATGTTTCTCCCTAAAGTTGGGATTGTCGAAAGCCAATTTAAAGTCATCTCAAATCATCGGAAGCCATCTTAAAATATCGGAAGTCATTTTAATTCACCGGAATTCATCGCTGGTCATCTCGAGTCATGATAAGGAAGGCACATTGTGCAACAGTTAGGTATCTTTATTCCGAAACCTTCAGCCTACACAGTAGGCTTCTTCAGTCGAATACAGGGGCAGCAAAAGCAGTGTATTATCAACTTATCATATCCGCATATTGATTTACTAAGAGATTACCTTAGATTACTTACGTCCAAAATATAGAATAATACAGAATACAGAACTTACGTAGGTTTAATTGCAACCATATTTTTTAATTGGGTGGACCAGTAAGCCAGCGGAAGGCCTCGGTCAGATGATCAAAAGCTCCAGCTGCGCGTCATCGTATGACTAAGACCTGCATCAAGAAACACTTGTCCTGTTTCCTGACAAACATTACCTAACCTAACTGAATACAGACACGAGATGGCCAGTTATGTTCGATTAACAACCCTAAAGACTGACCTTCGCCATAACATCAGATATGGGGAAGGTCAGACTGTCATCTTACCATAGCTGTTTTCGAAGCCTAGCCCTGGATACGTCGTAGATAAGTTAGCTACTACTAAGTGCTTATTTACTCAGAGTGCAACGGACAAGTGTAGTAGCAGCAGCAACACACAGCAAGAGGCATTCTTGAGCTTCCCCAGCGCTCAGGCTTAATGCCCAAAGCTGGGGTGTGACTCCTAAAGGATCCTGTGGCGCTTGCTGCCTTTGCACCTCCTGACATCGTCTGTTTCTATGCAGCTGCCATACCCTTCGAGCCCAGTGTGGACGGGGTTTGTGGCAGCCCAAGGTGCCTAACTTCTCCCTCCGAGCCCCTTGGGGGCGGGGAATGTGGCTAGGCCTGGGGACAGCTAGTCCCAGAAGATGAGGAGGCACTTGTATCTCCTCTCGTGGAGTGTAAATTGAATTGTCAAAGCTTCTTCATCTACCCGGGATTGAACCCGGAATCTGCGATTGTGAGCTTAAGACACCACCCGTGATTCAAGTGTGTTTCCTGCTAGTGTTCTAATCTTTATTCTCAATGTTATTGTTAGAAATGAGCTTAACATTGCTGATGGCACTGATCTTAGTGCTCTCAATAGAACTAATCATCCATATGTCAATAGAACTGATCTTACTGTTGTAATTAGACTAGAACTTATTTTACCGAATAAGCTTAATGGAATTTTGTGAAGGGGTACATGAAGAAAAATCAATCTGAACATAACGATAAAATAGAATTAAATAATTTTGGTTAATGTTACATAAATTTAAGCTGGTCTAAAATATGATGTGTATCAGTTGGCTAAAATAAATTAATTTCAGTGTAGTAAACTTAGGTGAGGTCTGTTAAGTTTGTTTTGATGCAAAACTTAAACAGTTTACACCATTATATAAATGACAAAATTTATCAGTAAATCCATAACTTTTTTTTTAGAAAATACATAATTTTTATGGCAGTTGAATGTAAATAACAATTATGACCCATTGTTCACCTCTCTCTCTCTCTCTCTCTCTCTCTCTCTCTCTCTCTCTCTCTCTCTCTCTCTCTCTCTCTCTCTCTCTCTCTCTCTCTCTCTCTCTCTCTCCTCTCCTCCCTCCCTCCCCTCTCTCTCTCTCTCTCTCTCTCTCTCTCTCTCTCTCTCTCTCTCTCTCTCTCTCTCTCTCTCTCTCTCTCTCTCTCTCTCTCTCTCTCTTTCTCTCTCTCTCTCTCTCTCTCTCTCTCTCTCTCTCTCTCTCTCTCTCTCTCTCTCTCTCTCTCTCTCTCTCACTCTCTCTCTCTCTCTTTCTCTCTCTCTCTCTCTCTCTCTCTCTCTCTCTCTCTCTCTCTCTCTCTCTCTCTCTCTCTCTCTCTCTCTCTCTCTCTCTCTCTCTCCTGTTTATTTACAAATCAGCTCATCTGACGACATTTTTATTGTTATGAGACATACAAATAGGGAACAGGATGAAGTTGAAGCCATCTTTGCACCAGGTATTTCACTTGGTCCACTGACTTCATTTCATCGATGTCATTACGCTGTACGAACATGTTCCAGACTCGAGTCATCCAGGGAATGAAGGATCTCGGATGAAATAGCTCAGAGTGTATTTGCTGCCCGTCGGGTTGTGGGGAGGCAGTCAAAGAAAGTGAATTATAGTCAAGGCGTGAGCGCTCTTGTGCCTCGTACAGTCTTACAGCCTGTACTATCAAGCAGATGCAAAATGCATCTTAAGTGTTGTAAGCTTGTAGACTACCTTGTTTGCAAGATTTACTATGTGATTCTTCATAGTCAGTTTGGAATCAAATTTTACTCCAAAGAAGTCAACTTTATCCTCGGGTTCCAACACTCTTCCATTCATTCTTTCCATTAAAAACAAAAAAGGCATAATATCGTGACTGGAACGATACACAAATAATTCGCACATAGAAGAGAGGATCTTACGACGACATTTCGGTCCGACTTGGACCATTTACAAAGTCACACTGACTTTGTTAATGGTCCAAGTCGGACCGAAACGTCGTCGTAAGCTCCTCTCTTCTATGTGCAGGTTATTTGTGTATTCTTCCCATTGATCTATCATTAACATCATGGTGCTTAGAGATTATTTGTGTTTTCTCAAAAGCAAATGTAACCTGATATTATTTTCTTCAGGCTGATATAGCTCTAAGCTGTTAATATAACTGAGAGCAGCTGGCATTTCCTTTGTTATGTAAGTAAATGTCAGAGTACAGTCGTCTGCATATGCATGGTATTCTGCGATGAGTTTAGGGTAATTGAGGTAGACATTCAATAACAATGTCCCAGTCATACTTTCCTGTGGAACACTTTGACCAATAGTGTGTCTTGTTGACTTGGTTCCATTGAGAACTATTCTTGGAGATCTACCGTGAAGGTAATCACTAAGAAGGCAAAGCGCAGAGCCAGCGAGTCCCTGGTGCCACACTCGGTCGAAAGCACCAGCAATGTCCAGTTCTACTACACAGCTAACGTTGGATTTATCCAGTGGCTGGTGCCACCTAGTGGAGAGGTTTAACAGATCAGCAGCAAAGTGACACTTTCTGAAGCCATATTGACGGTAACAAATAAGCGAGTGGTAATCGAAAAACTCTGTCATCTGCCGTGAGATTGTTTCAACCTCTTTCCACAAAGAAGGCCATTTACACAGTGCTAAGCAGTTATGAAATATGCCCGTTAGAGGTGATGCTAGCTGGTTTGCACGTCTCAGCAATCTTGGGCTCAACTTATCTGGGCCCACAGCCTTTTCTTGGTCCAGGGATTTAAGAAGATACACTTCATCCTCCCTCTCCTCTCTCTCTCTCTCTGTCTTTCTCTCTCTCTCTCTCTCTCTCTCTCTCTCTCTCTCTCTCTCTCTCTCTCTCTCTCTCTCTCTCTCTCTCTCTCTCTCTCTCTCTCCCCTCTCTCAATATTTTTACAGGATTACGTTAATTGTCGGCCTTATATTAACAAGCTAAGGGCTACTACCTACATCTGCTCATTTTAAAGCCTTTTTCTTATCAGACAAGACACAAATAGGGAACTCAATGAAGTTTGAGTCATCTGTGGGCCAGAGATTTCATTTGGTCAATCGGCCAAATGAACATATTCCAGATTCGGATTCGGATCATTCTAAGACTGAATGATCTCAGACGAAGTATTTCTCTCTCTCTGTCTCTCCCTCCCTCAAACACACACACACACACACACACACACAAACACATACCTACACGCGCGCGCGCGAGCGCGCGGAACTACACAGGCGTGTGGAATTTCCTGCATGAGGTACTGTGGGAAAGAGAACTGGTGAGAAAAACAGTGAATGAAGTGATGGGATACGTGACCCCAAAATACGAGGAGACAGAGGAGAGGTTCGTACCCAAAGGCAACAGAAACATTGGGAAGACCAGAACCAACCCTTGGTTCACTCGAAGGTGTAGAGAGGCCAAAACTAAATGCGCTAGAGAATGGAAAAAAGATAGAAGACAAAGAACCCATGAAAATAAATAGGTTAGCCAAAGAGCCAGAAATGAATATGCGTGGATAAGGAGGGAAACCCAGAGGCAATACGAGAATGACAACATCGAAAGCCAAATATGACCCAAAGGTGTTGTACAGCCATATCAGGAGAAAAAAAACGGCCAAGGACCAAGTAATCAGGCTGAGGTAGGAAGGAGGTGAGAACACAAGAAATGACAAAGATATATGTGAAGAGATCAACACGAGATTTAAGAAAGTATTTTCAGTGGAGACAGAAAAGACCTCAGCAAACCCGGATGCACTGGTATACTAACAAGTGCTGGAGACACTATACACAATAGAGGAGGAGGTGACAGGTTGCTAAGTCAGCTAGATACCTCAAAGGCGGTAGGACCGAACATCTCTCTATTGGGTCCTGAGAGAGGAAGCAGATGCGCTGTGTGTGCCACTAGCAACAATACTCAACACGATCGAAACAGTTCAACTACCTGAGGTGTGGAAGACGGCAAATGTAGTACCACTCTTAAAGGAGACAGGCAGGTAGCATTAATACAGGCAAGTGCCACTGACATGTATAGTATGCAAAGTCATCGAGAAGCTTATCAAAGAACTGGGAACACCTGGAAAGAAGTGAGCTCATGCACGATAACCAATATGGTTTCAGGGAAGGAAAATCCTGTGTCACAAACCTACTGGACTTTTACAAGTTAACAGAAGTAAGGCAGGAGAGAGAGAAAGAGAGAGGGGGGGGGGTAGACTGCGTTCTCTTGGACTCTAAGAAAGCTTTTGACACAATTCCGCACAAGAGATTAGTGCAAAAGCCAGAGGAGCAGGCATGAATAACATGAAACGCATTGTAATGGATCAGAGAATACCTAACAGGAAGGAAATAACGAGTGATGGTACGTGACGAGGTGTAAAGAGTGAGCGCCTGTGATGAGTGGGGTTCCCCAAGGTTCAGTGCTAGGGCCTGTGCTGTTTCTGGTATATGTGAATGACATGACAATGATAGATTCAGAAGTGTCCGTTTGCAAACAATATAAAGCTAATGAGGAGAATTCAAGTGGATGAGGATCTGGAAAGGCTGCAAGCCTGTTCCAACATCTGACTCTTGGAGTTTAACCTCAACAAATGAAAACTCATGAAGATTGGGGAAAGTCAAAGAAGACCGCAGACAAAGTACAGGCTAGGGGGCCAAAGACTGTAGACCTCTTTCAAGGAAAAAGGTTCTTGGGGTGAGTATAATACCGAGTACATCTCCTGAGGCGCACGTGACCCAACTAACTGCTGTAGCATATGGACGCCTGGCAAGCTTAAGAATAGCGTTTCAACACCTGAGCAAGGAATCGTTCAAGCCTCTGTACACTGTGTACGTCAGGCCCATATTGGAATATGCAGCACCAGTATGGAACCCACACCTCATAAAGCACGTCAAGAAATTAGAGAAAGTGCAAAGGTTTGCAACAAGACTAGTCCAGAAGCTAATGAGTTATGTTCTACGAGGAGAGATAAGGGAAATCAACTTGACCACACTGGAGGACAGGAGGGGTAGGGGAAGACATGATAACAAATAAAATACTGAGAGGAATTGACAAGGTGGATAGGGACATGGTTCAGAGATGGGACATAGCAACAAAGGGTCACAACTAGAAGCTGAGAACTCGGATGAGTCATATGAAAAGTGATGTAGTGGAGGCAGACTCCATACATAGCTTTAAGAAGAGATACGATAAAGCTCTTGAAGCAGGGAGAGAGTTGACTTAGTAACGATCAGCGAAGAGGCGAGGCCCGGAGCTATGAATCGACTCCTGCAGTCATAAATAGGTGAGTACTCACAGGGTGCAGACATTATTCAAAGAGAAGGACCTGAGAGTAAGAATAGTGCCGACCACATCGCCAGAGGCTCACATCCGAAGAATCTCTGCAGTGCTTGCCTTGCAAATCCGAGATTGGGTATCAGGAATCTCAACAGTTATTTCAGGTGTTTTATACAACATACGTGAGAGCCTAACATGGACTACACAACACCAGTGTGGAATCCACTCCTGAGGAAGCAATGCTAAATTGGTGGATACATTGAAGATGTTACGAGACCAGTTCCAGAGCTATCCTAAAAAATTAAATCTAATGACCCTGGAGGACAATCAGACCTGGGGAGACATAATTGATAGGGCAGACAGTGACAGGCTTTTCGGTATGCGGGAAACAGGTACTCGGGAGCATAGCTGGAAGCTAAAGACACAGATGAGTCACAGGGAGTCGGGGAGTGGACCTAGATGAAGTAGTGGAGGCAGACTCCATACATAGTTTTAAGAATAGGTACTGTACGTTAGGGCCCACGAGGTTAGGAGACGGTGAAACTGGCAAACGACAAGTTGAGAGGCGGAGCTAGGTGCTTAGACTGGACCCCTTTGGTCACATGTGAGTATGTACGTACGTATGTACACGCATTCATACACGCGCGCGCGCGCGGAGTGGTGGTGGCGCATCTAGAAAGGAATGAGCTTAACGACAGCCAGCACGGTTTCAGGGACGGGAAATCCTGTGTCACAAACTTATTGGAGTTCTATGACAGGGTGACGGCAGTAAAACAAGAGAGAGGGGGATGGGTAGATTACATTTTCTTTGACTGTAAGAAGGCGTTTGACACAGTTCCACACAAGAGATTAGTGAAAAAGCTGGAGGACCAGGCAGAGATAACAGGGAAGGCATTACAGTGGTATAAGCGAGGTGAAGAGTGAGCGCCTGTAACGAGCGGGGTGACACAGGGATCAGTCCACTACCGGTGCTGTTTCTGGTATTTGTGAACATGACGGAGTAGACTCCGAAGTGTCCCTGTTTGCTGATGATGTAAAGTTGATGAGAAGAATTCAGTCGGATGAGGACCAGGCAGAACTACAAAGGAATCTAGACAGGCTGCAGGCCTGTTGCAGCAAATGGCTCCTGGAGTTCAACCCTACCAAGTGCAAAGTCATGAAGACTGGGGAAGGGCAAAGAAAACCACAGACGGAGTACAATCTAGGGGGCCGGAGCCTACAAACCTCACTCAAGGGAAAGGATCTTGGGGTGAGTATAATACCGGGCACATCTCCTGAGGTGCACATCAACCAAATAACTGCTGCAGCATACGGGCACCTGGCAAACCTCAGAACAGCATTCCGACATCTAAATAAGGAGTCATTCAGGACCCTGTACACTGTGTACGTTAGACCCATATTGGAGTATGCAGCGCCAGTTTGGAACACTCACCTAGCCAAGAATGTGAAGAAACTAGAGAAAGTGCAAAGGTTTGCAAGAAGACTAGTCCCGGAGCTAAGGGGTATGTCCTACGAGGAGAGGCTAAGGGAAATCGACCTGACGACACTGGAGGACAGGAGAGATAGAGGGGATATGATAACGACATATAAAATACTGAGAGGAATCGACAAGGTGGACAAAGACAGGATGTTCCAGAGATGGGACACAGGAACAATGGATCACAGATGGAAGTTGAAGACATATGAATCACAGGGACATTAGGAAGTATTTCTTCAGTCACAGAGTTGTCAGGAAGTGGAACAGTCTGGGAAGTGGAGGCAGGATCCATACATAGCTTTAAGAAGAGGTATGATAAAGCTCATGGAGCAGGAAGAGTGACCCAGTAGCGACCAGTGAAGAGGCGGGGCCAGGTGCTATCACTCGACCCCTGTAACCACAACTAGGTGAGTACACACACACACACACACTCTCACTCTGATACCTATTAGGGGGCCAGAAGCTGGTTGTCATATAATTTTGACCCGCATCAGTACTTTGTTTCGACGTTTATATAACGAACGAACGAATCCCCAAGAGTCAGCAGTCGGTCGGCCAATTAATCGGTGGCCAAGCAACAGGAGACAGAGCACAGTGTGAGCAGCCAGTACATTGGTGGCAGGACTTTTGTCCTACACTGTACCAGGAAAAGGTCTCGGTTCATGTCGTCGTCTTGTTGGGTTTGTAAGGGCTACACACAGCTTACGCCGTATCGAGCCTTGCTTACCGATGTACTGTGAAGAGATATTGTCGTTGTTCCTTATTGCTACTTAGCTGGACTGCCATTGTGCGTTCTGGCTATGACAAGTGGATGGTAAGGCCACAATCAGTGGGATATCCCACGACCAGTGGAAGTACTTAGGACCAGTTACCAGGAGAGAGCTTTTCTCGTAGGAGCAAAAGCATTGTTCTGTGTGAAGCTACGACAGTGGTGTCATGAAAATTAATGGTATGTCGAGTGAGATTGACATTGATAACTAGTGATGTGTTGTATGAAACTGAGTACTATGACAGTGATAATTTGTAGGGGGTTTTGACATTGGTAACTTGCAACATAGTGTCGCTTGAAGCTGTGAGAAACGGTGACAATCCGTGGTGTAGTGAGGCAGGAGTGCAAGTGGAGTTATAACACTGGTATTGTTCCAATTTTGTGTGACTAATTTCAACAATTTACCGTGCACTCTCTTGATCACCCAATAAAGCTGTCACTATGCCATTTTAACTGTGTGTTTGCGCTTCCCGTCACTCTCATAAATGCTCATGCGACCGCACCACAGTCGCAGGGCTGGGGTTAGCAGCAGTATGTGATAGAAGCGGCAGGTTAACATGTTTATGTACAGTACAACATAATTAATTATTTCATATCTGGCCTCTCTTATATTCGAGAGCACAGCTATTGTAGGTAACGCGTCTGTCACACGATTAGCAGACGGAGTATCGAACCTCCATTAGTCCTTGAACTTGATCACCCGCACGTGGTCAGCTAAATCTATAAAAAAGTAAATGGCAACATTCTTCAGGAATTTCTTATCTGAATGAATCTTCGAGGAAGATTATTATTACATGAAGGTCTATGATAAAGGTGTCATAAACTATGGTCGATCTAAAGTTAGGAAAAATTGAGGAGAAATATTGAACGCAGGTAGTGCTGAGAATTGAAGACTTCACCCCCCTCCTGACTGAGGCTGAGGACTGCCCCCTCCTGACTGAGACTGAGGACTGCCCCCTCCTGACTGAGAGTGAAGACTGCCCCCTCACTGAGGGTGAAGACTCCCCCCCTTACTGAGGGTGAAGACTGCCCCCCTTGTGACAGAGGGTGAAGACTGCCCCCCCCCTGACTGAGGGTGAAGACTGCCCCCCCCTGACTAAAGGTGAAGACTGCCCCCCCGACTGAGGGTGAAGGCGGTTACCCCCCCCCGACTGAGGGTAAAGTATACTGTGTATTATATTTACTTGGAAGTGGAAATTACTGACGTTGCATCATGAAGTTTAAAACTAAACTTGACTAATGTTTCATGATCTATTAATCTTCATGTCTTCATTATCGTACGCAGTTTATTCATAGTTAAATTTTTTTTTGCATAGTTCTTCAATAAACTTGATTAAGTTCACTGATACGAACACTCCCTCTCTTGTTTATGCAACTTAACAATTATCACTAGTTAATTCACTTCAAAAGCATGAGCTTCGATATCAAAAAATGAATGAATATAAAACTATATTCCAATCGCACACTGGCACTTGTAGCCATCGTCATTCGATTTTTTTTTTTGGGGGGGGGATGAAAAATTGACATTCTTCACAGGACTCCCCTCGTGTGACAGAACAAAAGCTTACGTAAAGTGAAATAGATCTCTGCAGGCAAGGGCTCACATCAGCTTTACTGTCAAAGGTTTCAGGGAAGGTAAAATGGTGAGGTGTGTGTGTGTGTGTGTGTGTGTGTGTGTGTGTGTGTGTGTGTGTGTGTGTGTGTGTGTGTGTGTACATGTACTCACTGCACCAGATCTTGCTTTTAACACGAGAATATAACATGGGTGAATATCAGTAACCATGGGTTACAGCTATGAAGTGAAACCATGAGCTGTAACCATGAAGTGCCATCATGAATATGTGCCATGAAGTGTCACCATGACTGTGCCATGTAATGCCACATGAATAAATGCAAATTTGAATAACTGCAAGAATAACTGCGGTCAGGAGTATATGTAACCATAAATATTTGCAACAGCGAAAATCTGCTTTATGAATGTACGACTATAAATACATGCAAATAGAAATATCTGTATCTGCAAATATACGAAACCATGAATATATGCAGCCATGAATTTACGCAGCCATGAATATCTGCAACCTCGTGCTTAGTTCAGGGTCTCGTGTACTCCTATATGAGATCAGTTATGCCAAACAGCTGAGAGCTTCTCACAGTGTATATATGTTGTCTGTCATGGCAATACAAATGTATACATTGTCAAGACGCGGATAGTATATTGAAATGTATATGGGATTAAATGTTCGAATCCCGTGGGTTGTACGGTAATGTTTCGCTTGTTGTACGACATTGTACGACTCATGCAAACTCTCGCGGTACATAAGAACATAAGAAAGAAGGAAAATTGCAACAGGCCTACTGGCCCATGCGAGGCAGGTCCAATTCTCCCACCGGCTTAAACCAATGCCTTGATCTAGTCAGGTCAGATCACATTCACTTAAGGGAAGAGCACAGCATCTGACCTAGTAGCACAAGCTAGTCAGGTCCAACTCACACCCACCCACACCTACTCATGTATTTATCGAACCTATTTTTAAAATTACACAACGTCTTAGCTTCTATGAATGTACCTAAACCAAGTTTTCAAAACATGTACTTGTAGAAATAAAGATTAATATTATTTCATGATTCTTCTAACTAATCGTGAGTTTATATGTGAGTGTAGTAAGTTGCAAGGTACTTTAGTAATAGTTATAGTAATAGTTATACTCACACCTGCCTGGGTGTTACACCTGATTACTTTATTGCCTTCAAACACACTGACAGAGTAATGTACATCACACTTACCTTTATTGAAGACTCTTGTTGGTGTATGAGTAAAATATGTCATTACGTATGTTAGGAGTTGTGGCGGCGGCAGAGGAGTTTGGAGACTAATATCAACTCTACGGCTTATTTATCTATCACAATTAATTTTAAGATGCAACTAATTATTTTTAACACTCGGATGAATAAAATAGGTTTTGTTGTGACTGAAGGGAACTCGAAAGTCAAGGTAACCCACGCCTTGTTTATTTAGTAGACACCATTACAAAACACAAACAATGCATCTCACAATAGAACCACAAGACCACACATAGGACTCAAGTTTCTCTTCACTCCAGTATAATCGGATTACATTAATTGCTATCACTTCTGGATACCCAACAAGTTTTACTTTCGTTATTGTTCAAATACCAACTTAGCGGCCATACATGCTAATGGAAGAGAGAATTATTTCAAATCCTATTAGACAACCGGCATTTTAAAACGACGATTTGGCAAAATTTTGGAACTTTAAATTCGAAATCTTCACGAGTATATATCTTACGTCCTACGCTATGTTGACGGCAAACAATAAAATACTGGCTTCCCAGTGTATTAAATAAAGTAAGCTAAATAAAGCAGCTATTTTCGAAGACTGTCAAAAGCTAACAGTGTTGAAAACAGACTTGTGTAGGATAACTCTTATAGTTTGAATGTAAAATGGTGACACCTGTTAGAAATAGACAACATAAACTAGAGCAAGTCTTTACAAAGACTGCTATTTGCCCAAGGGGCAGCTTTATCAAGTCAGAACATGCTAAAGCTCCTGAGGAGCACGTTATCTTAATACAATCTCCTCTCTGCAGTCTTCATATTGCATCGTTTGCTGAACTCAACAGCTATTTGTAACGAAACAATTCCATTTTTTTGGGCATGAGACAAATTCACCAAGAAACAGTGGGGTTGTTGAAGCATGCAGTAGCTGAAAAGTGGTTAAAAATAACTCATGAAGCAAAATTAGACTTGAATTAGTACAACCGTTCACCTACAAGAAGCTCCGTAAAGTACGTGATGTACTTGAAGCCTCGTGCATGTCAAACCTCATATTAATAAAGATCTCTTTTTCCTATGTCTGTGTTTTTTTTTTAAATCTAGTAAATCATGAGCCTTAGAAATTCATTCATGACCGGAACATTAACAGCCAAGAAGCAAAGGCGTTTAATGATAAGGTTCTCCTGGGTATGTGAATTTTAAATCACTAAGACTCACGAAATCCTTAATATTATCTCAGCATATATATATATATAACCGACGGTATTTTCTTTCATCAGCTTTTTCCCATCGTTTTAGATATATTAACAAACATGCAACGAGCTGGAATAACAATAAACTATAACAGTCTACAATAAAGTAGCTGACTACTTTATAAAATGGTCATAGAGTAGCATAGAACAATTTACTGCGACAGTAAATAAGCTTAGACCGATAGCTAAAAACTAAAATTAGCTAGAACGTTTGTTTGTTAGCGTAGAGCTAACTAGAAAATTAAAGTTGCTTAGTAAGTGCTAGAACGATTACAAAGGGGTTTGAGGAATAGAAGTCACAGTTCCGTGGCTGGAACATTTCACCATAACCCTGTACTAAGGAGAAGAACATAATGACAACGATTAGGAACGTCCTGGACCACAGTCGAAGTGTTGCTTTTTGGTGAAGTAACTTAGAAGATGCTATAACGACCATAAAGTACGTGGATGCAGTTTAAGTGCGACTGACAGCTGACATGTGCTTAAAGTGACAGGTATAGATAGAGAGAGCTTTCAGGCGCTGTCACTACAAGAGGCAAGACACAGACTCTTGTAGATAACACGTAATAATAAAAGATATCTTAGAAAACGTGTATCTTTTAAACTACGTCTGGCAGGAACTGTTACTCAAGTACCTTGCAACTTGCTACAGTCATGATTAGCTAGAAGAATCATGAAATAATAATAATAATAATAATAATAATAATAATAATAATAATAATAATAATAATAATAATAATAATAATAATAATAATAATAATAATAATAATAATAACCTTTAACTGTACAAGTACATGATAAAACTTATACAAACCATAGCTGACATCAATACATACTATATAGAAAGCCCCTTGTTATGCAAAGCATTTAGGACAACTTGGGTTAATTTTGTCCACAGGATGCCACCCACACCAGTCTGCTAACACCTAGGTACTGTTTATTGCTAGGTGAACAGGGACAGCAGGTGTCTAAGGAAACGCCCAATACTTCCATTCGTACAGGGGATCGAACCAAGGACACTCAATCTGTGAGCCGAGTACCCTACCAACCGAGCTACGGGACACAAAAAAATTACAATTCTTTAATAATGAACGTAAAATAACATACGGGTGGAAACATTACACATGTTTCCTTACACCTGCTACCCCTGTTCACCTAGCAGTAAGCACCTACCTGGGTGTTGTTCGACTGTCGTGGGTCGCATCCTGGGGAGTTGCAGTATATATTCGGCTGGGGTTTCAAAGGAGCTGAGGAAGGATAATAGGCTCTTAACCTGTAAAATTAACGAGTAAAAAAAAAGCCTTAAAATGGTTTAAAATTTGCCGTAATAAATTTGCCATAAAATAGCTAATGTTTTGCTATACCAGGCATAAAATAGCTAAGGTTCTGCTATACTAGGCATAAAATAGCTAAGGTTTTGATATACCAGGTATAAAATAGCTAAGGTTTAGATATACCAGGTATAAAACAGCTAAGGTTTTGCTGTACCAGGTATAAAATAGCTAAGGTTTTGCTATACCAGGTATATAATAGCTAAGGTTTTGATATACCAGGTATAAAATAGCTAAGGTTTTGATATACCAGGTATAAAATAGCTAAGGTTTTGATATACCAGGTATAAAACAGCTAAGGTTTTGATATACCAGGTATAAAATAGCTAAGGTTTTGATATACCAGGTATAAAATAGCTAAGGTTTTGATATACCAGGTATAAAACAGCTAAGGTTTTGCTGTACCAGGCATAAAATAGCTAAGGTTTTGATATACCAGGTATAAAATAACTAAGGTTTTGATATACCAGGCATGAAATAGCTAAGGTTTTGTTATACCAGGCATAAAATAGCTAAGGTTCTGCTATACTAGGCATAAAATAGCTAAGGTTTTGATATACCAGGTATAAAACAGCTAAGGTTTTGATTTACCAGGTATAAAATTGCTAAGGTTTTGATATGCTAGGCATAAAATAGCTAAGGTTTTGTTATACCAGGCATAAAATAGCTAAGGTTCTGCTACACTAGGCATAAAATAGCTAAGGTTTTGTAATACCAGGTATAAAATAGCTAAGGCTCTGCTATACCAGGCATAAAATACCTTATAAACTGCTGGAACGACAGTTATTATATTCATGGAGAAGCGCTAAACCCGTAGAGGGAATACAGGTATAGGGAGTTGATCAGGTTTGATCCAGGGAATTGGAAGGCGGCATCTCCGGTTTCGTGGATATAGAGCTGTTCACCAACATGTAGGTTCTAACGAGAAATTATTATTAAACTTTGTGTGGGTCATAAAGAGCGGGCAGTGTTGACTGCTGGATCCTCAGTTCCTTGCTGGGGGAGAGAGACCTTCGCTCTGGTGCGAAATGTAAGCTTTAGAAGACACAGACGAAATGTGATACGAAAATAAGAATTGTGTTATCTGACTTAGCCTCCAGCCTCGACAGAGACTCCGCAAGTGTAATATATCTTATTAGCGGAGCTGTGAGTGTACCTCCGGAGGTCTCTCTCTCTCTCTCTCTCTCTCTCTGTCTGTCTGTCTGTCTGTCTCTCTCTCTCTCTCTCTCTCTCTCTCTCTCTCTCTCTCTCTCTCTCTCTCTCTCTCTAGCTGATTATGCTAATAAGTACTGATTGTTAAACGTGCGCTGATAGACGAGTCAGTATGGGCTGACTGACCTACTAACCTGCGGTGACTGACCTACCAGCCTACGCTGGCTGGCCTACCAACCTACGCTGACTGACCTACCAACCTACGCTGACTGACCTACCAGCCTACGCAGACTGACCTACCAGTCTGCCCTGACTGACCTACCAGCCTGCCCTGACTGACCTACCAGCCTACGCTGACTGACCTACCAACCAACGCTGACTGACATACCTGCCTGCCCTGACTGACCTACCGACCCACGCTGACTGACCTACCAACCTACGCTGACTGACCTACCAACCTACGCCGACTGACCTACCAGCCTGCCTGACTGACCTACCAAAATACGCTGACTGACCTACCAGCCTACGCTGACTGACCTACCAACCTACGCTGACTGACATACGAACCAACGCTGACTGGCCTACCAGCCAATGCTGAGTGACCTAACAACCTACGCAGACTGAAATACCAACCAACACTGACTGGCCTACCAGCCTACGCTGACTGACCTACAAACCTACGCTGACTGACCTACCAGCCTAAGCTGACTGGCCTACCAGCCAACGCTGACTGACCTAGCAGCCTGCCCTGACGGACCTACCAGCATGCCCTGACTGACCTTCCAGCCTACGCTGACTGGCCTACCAGCCTACGCTGACTGACCTACCAGCCTACGCTGAGTGACCTAGCAGCCTGCCCTGACTGACCTACCAACCTATGCTGACTGACCTAGCAGCCTACGCTGACTGACCTACTAACCTACGCTGACTGACCTACCAACCTACGCTGACTGACCTACCAACCTACGCTGACTGACCTACCAGCCTACGCTGACTGACCTACCAGCCTGCCCTGACTGACCTACCAACCTACGCTGACTGACCTACCAACCTACGCTGACTGACCTACTAGCCTACGCTGACTGACCTACCAGCCTGCCCTGACTGATCTACCAACCTACGCTGACTGACTTACTAGCCTACGCTGACTGACCTACCAGCCTGCCCTGACTGACCTACCAACCTACGCTGACTGACCTACCAACCTACGCTGACTGACCTACCAGCCTACGCTGACTGACCTACCAACCTACGCTAACTGACCTACCAGCAGAGGCTGACTGGCCTACCAGCCTACGATGACTGACCTACCACCCTGCCCTGACTGACCTACCGGTTTATGCTGACTGACCTACCAGCCAACGCTGGCTGACCTACCAGCCTACGCTGACTGATCTACCAGCCTACGCTGACTGGCCTACCAGCCTACGCTGACTGACCTACCAGCCTACGCTGACTCGTCTACCAGCCTACGCTGACTGACCTACCAGCCTACGCTGACTGGCCTACCAGCCTACGTTGACTGACCTACCGGCCTGCCCTGACTGACCTACCAGCCTATGCTGACTGACCTACCAGCCTACCCTGACTGATCTACCAGCCTACGCTGACTGGCCTACCAGCCTATGCTGACTCACCTACCGGCCTACGCTGACTGACCTATCAGCCTATGCTGACTGACCTACCAGCCTACGCTGACTGGCCTACCAGCCTACGCTGACTGACCTACCAGCCTGCCCTGCTTGACCTACCAGCCTACGCTGACTGACCTACCAGCCTACGCTGACTGACCTACCAGCCTACGCTGACTGGCCTACCAGCCTACGCTGACTGACCTATCAGCCGGCGCTGACTCACCTACCAACCTACACTGACTGACCTACCAACCTACGCTGACTGACCTACCAACCTACGCTGACTGACCTACAAGTCTGCCCTGACTGAACTACCAACCTACGCTGACTGACCTACCAACCTACGCTGATTGACCTACCAACATACGCTGACTGACCTTCCACACTATGCTGACTGACCTGCCAACATACGCTGACTGACATACCAACCTACGCTGACTGGCCTACCAACCTACGCTGACTGACCTACCAACCTACGCTGACTGATCTACCAACCTACGCTGACTGACCTACCAACCTACGCTGACTGATCTACCAACCTGCACTGACTGACCTACCAACCTACGCTGATTGACCTACCAACATACGCTGACAGACCTACCACACTATGCTGACTGAATTACCAACCTACGCTGACTGACATACCAACCTACGCTGATTGGCCTACCAACCTACGCTGACTGACCTACCAACCTACGCTGACTGACCTACCAACCTACGCTGACTGACCTTCCAACCTACGCTGACTGACCTACCAGCCTACGCTGACTGACCTACCAACCTACGCTGACTGACCTACCAGCCTACGCTGACTGACCTACCAGCCTGCACTGACTGGCCTACCAACATACGCTGACTGACCTACAAGTCTGCCCTGACTGAACTACCAACCTACGCTGACTGACCTACCAACCTACGCTGACGGACCTACCAACCTACGCTGACTGATCTACCAACCTACGCTGGCTGACCTACCAGCCTATGCTGACTGACCTACCAACCTACGCTGACTGACCTACCAACCTACGCTGACTGACCTACCAACCTACGCTGACTGACCTACCAGCCTACGCTGACTGACCTACCAACCTACGCTGACTGACCTACCAGCCTACGCTGACTGACCTACCAGCCTGCACTGACTGACCTACCAACCTACGCTGACTGACCTACAAGTCTGCCCTGACTGAACTACCAACCTACGCAGACTGACCTACCAACCTACGCTGATTGACCTACCAACATACGCTGACTGACCTACCACCCTATGCTGACTGACCTACCAACCTACGCTGACTGACATACCAACCTACGCTGACTGGTCTACCAACCTACGCTGACCGACCTACCAGCCTGCCCTGACTGACCTACCAACCTACGCTGACTGGCCTACAGCCTACGCTGACTGACCTACCAACCTACGCTGACTGACCTACCAACCTACGCTGACTGACCTACCAACCTACACTGTCTGACCTACCAGCCTACGCTGACTGACCTACCAGCCTGCCCTGACTGACTTACCAGCCTGCGCTGACTGATCTACCAACTTACGCTGACTGACCTACTAGCCTACGCTGACTGACCTACCAGCCTGCCCTGACTGACCTACCAACCTACGCTGACTGACCTACCAACCTACGCTGACTGACCTACCAGCCTACGCTGACTGACCTACCAGCCTACGCTAACTGACCTACCAGCAGAGGCTGACTGGCCTACCAGCCTACGATGACTGACCTACCAGCCTGCCCTGACTGACCTACCGGCTTATGCTGACTGACCTACCAGCCAACGCTGGCTGACCTACCAGCCTACGCTGACTGATCTCTCAGCCTACGCTGACTGGCCTACCAGACTACGCTGACTGACCTACCTGCCTACGCAGACTCGTCAACCAGCCTACGCTGACTGACCTACCAGCCTACGCTGGCTCGTCTACCAGCCTACGCTGACTGACCTACCAGCCTACGCTGACTGACCTACCAGCCTACGCTGACTGGCCTACCAGCCTACGCTGACTGACCAACCAGCCTACGCTGACTGGCCTACCTGCCTACGCTGACTGACCTACCAGCCTACGCTGAATCGTCTACCAGCCTACGGTGACTGACCCACCAGCCTACGCTGACTGACCTACCAGCCTACGCTGACTGACCTACCAGCCAACACTGGCTGACCTACCAGCCTACGCTGACTGATCTACCAGCCTACGCTTACTAGCCTACCTGCCTACGCTGACTGACCTACCAGCCTACGCTGACTCTTCTACCAGCCTACGCTGACTGACCTACCAGCCTACGCTGACTGACCTACCAGCCTACGCTGACTGACGTACCAGCCTATGCTGACTGACCTACCAGCTTACCCTGACTGATCTACCAGCCTGCGCTGACTGGCCTACCAGCCTATGCTGACTGACATACCAGCCTACGCTGACTGACCTATCAGCCTATGGTGACTGACCTACCTGCCTACGCTGACTGGCCTACCAGCCTACGCTGACTGACCTACCAGCCTGCCCTGACTGACCTACCAGCCTACGCTGACTGACCTACCAGCCTACGCTGACTGACCTACCAGCCTACGCTGACTGACCTACCAACCTACGCTGACTGACCTACCAACCTACGCTGACTGACCTACCAACCTACGCTGACTGACCTACCAGCCTGCCCTGACTGATCTACCAACCTACGCTGACAGACCTATCAACCTACGCCGACTGACCTACCAACCTACGCTGACTGATCTACCAACCTACGCTGACTGACCTACAAACAAACGCTGACTGACCTACCAACCTACGCTGACTGACATACCAGCCTACGCTGACTGACCTACCAACCTACGCTGACTGACCTACCAACCTACGCTGACTGACCTACCAGCCTACGCTGACTGACCTACCAACCTTCGCTGACTGACCTACCAGCCTGCACTGACTGACCTACCAACCTACGCTGACTGACCTACCAGAATGCGATGACTGACCTACCACCCTACGCTGACTGACCTACCAGCCTCCGCTGACTGACCTGACAGCCTACGCAGACTGACTTACCAGCCTACCCTGGCTGACCTACGAGCCTACGCTGACTGACCTACAAACCAACGCTGACTGACCTACCAGCCTGCCATGACTGACCTACCAGCCTCCGCTGACTGTCCTACCAGCCTACGCTGACTGACCTACCAGCCTACGCTATCTGACCTACCAGCCTACGCTGACTGACCTAACGGCCTACGCTGAATGACCTACCAACCTGCCCTGACTGACCTACCAGCCTATGCTGATTGACCTACCCACCTGCCCTGACTGACCTACCAGCCTACGCTGACTGACACACCAGCCTGCGCTGACTGATATACCCGCATGCACTGACTGACCTAGCAACCTACGCTGACTGACCTACCAACCTACGCTGACTGACCTACCAACCTACGCTGACTGACCTAGCAGCCTGCCCTGACTTACCTACCAGCCTACGCTGACTGACCTACCAACCTACGCTGACTGCTCTACCAGCCTGCCCTGACTGACATACCGAAATACGCTGACTGACCTACCAACCTACGCTGACTGACCTACCAACCTACGCTGACTGACCTACCAACCTGCCTGACTGACCTACCAACCTACGCTGACTGACCTACCAGCCTACGCTGACTGACCTACCAACCTACGCTGACTGACCTACCAGCCTACGCTGACTGACCTACCAGCCTACGCTGACTGACCTACCAACCTACGCTGACTGACCTACCAACCTACGCTGACTGACCTACCAGCCTACGCTGACTGACCTACCAACCTACGCTGACTGACCTACCAGCCTACGCTGACTGGCCTACCAGCCTACGCTGACTGACCTACCAGCCTGCCCTGACTGACCTACCAGCCTACGCTGACTGACCTACCAGCCTACGCTGACTGACCTACCAGCCTACGCTGACTGACCTACCAGCCTACGCTGACTGACCTACCAGCCTGCCCTGACTGACCTACCAGCCTACGCTGACTGACCTACCAGACTACGCTGACTGACCTACCAACCTACGCTGACTGACCTACCAACCTACGCTGACTGACCTACCAACCTACGCTGACTGACCTACCAGCCTACGCTGACTGACCTACCAGCCTGCCCTGACTGACCTACCAGCCTGCGCTGACTGACCTACCAACCTACGCTGACTGACCTACTAGCCTACGCTGACTGACCTACCAGCCTGCCCTGACTGACCTACCAGCCTCCGCTGACTTACCTACCAGCCTACGCTGACTGACCTACCAGCCTACGCTAGCTGACCTACCAGCCTACGCTGACTGACCTACCAACCTACGCTGAATGACCTACCAACCTGCTATGACTGACCTACCAGCCTACGCTGACTGACCTACCAGCCTACGCTGATTGACCTACCAACCTGCCCTGACTGACCTACCAGCCTACGCTGACTGACCTACCAGCCTGCCCTGACTGATCTACCAACCTACGCTGACTGACCTATCAACCTACGCCGACTGACCTACCAACCTACGCTGACTGATCTACCAACCTACGCTGACTGACCTACAAACAAACGCTGACTGACCTACCAACCTACGCTGACTGACATACCAGCCTACGCTGACTGACCTACCAACCTACGCTGACTGACCTTCCAGCCTACGCTGACTGACCTACCAGCCTACGCTGACTGACCTACCAACCTTCGCTGACTCACCTACCAGCCTGTACTGACTGACCTACCAACCTACGCTGACTGACCTACCAGAATGCGATGACTGACCTACCACCCTACGCTGACTGACCTACCAGCCTCCGCTGACTGACCTGACAGCCTACGCTGACTGACCTACCAGCCTACGCTGGCTGACCTTCCAACCTGCGCTGACTGACCTACCAACCATCGCTGACTGACCTACCAGCCTGCCCTGACTGACCTACCAGCCTCCGCTGACTGACCTACCAGCCTACGCTATCTGACCTACCAGCCTACGCTGACTGACCTACCGGCCTACGCTGAATGACCTACCAACCTGCCCTGACTGACCTACCAGCCTACGCTGACTGACCTACCAGCCTATGCTGATTGACCTACCAACCTGCCCTGACTGACCTACCAGCCTACGCTGACTGACCTACCAGCCTGCGCTGACTGATATACCCGCATGCACTGACTGATCTAGCAACCTACGCTGACTGACCTACGAACCTGCGCTGACTGACCTACCAGCCTACGTTGATTGACATACCAACCTACGCTGACTGACCTACCAACCTACGCTGACTGGCCTAGCAGCCTACGCTGACTGACCTATAAACCTACGCTGACTGACCTAGCAGCCTGCCCTGACTGACCTACCAGCCTACGCTGACTGACCTACCAACCTACGCTGACTGACCTACCAGCCTGCCCTGACTGACATACCGAAATACGCTGACTGACCTACCAACCTGCGCTGACTGACGTACCAATCTACGCTGACTGTCCTACCTGCCTGCCTGACTGACCTACCAACCTACGCTGACTGGCCTAACAGCCTACGCTGACTGACCTACCAACCTACGCTGACTGACCTAGCAGCCTACGCTGACTGACCTACCAGCCTGCACTGACTGGCCTACCAACATACGCTGACTGACCAACCAACCTACGCTGACTGACCTACCAGCCTACGCTGACTGACATACCAACCTACGCTGACTGACCTACCAGCCTTCGCTGACTGGCCTACAAGCCTACGCTGACTGACGTAGCAGCCTGCCCTGACTGACCTACCAGGCTGCCTTGACTGACCTACCAGCCTACGCTGACTGGCCTACCAGCCTACGCTGAAAGACCTTCCAGCCTACGCTGACCGACCTACCAGCCTGCCCTGACTGACCTACCAGCCTACGCTGACTGGCCTACCAGACTACGCTGACTGACCTACCAACCTACGCTGACTGACCTACCAACCTACACTGTCTGACCTACCAGCCTACGCTGACTGACCTACCAGCCTGCCCTGACTGACCTACCAGCCTGCGCTGACTGACCTACCAACCTACGCTGACTGACCTACCGACCAACGCTGACTGACCTACCAGCCTGCCCTGACTGACCTACCAGCCTACGCTGACTGACCTACCAGCCTACGCTGACTGACCTACCAGCCTACGCTGACTGACCTACCAGCCTACGCTGACTGACCTACCAACCTACGCTGACTGACCTACCAACCTACGCTGACTGACCTACCAGCCTACGCTGACTGACCTACCAGCCTACGCTGACTGACCTACCAACCTGCCCTGACTGACCTACCAGCCTACGCTGACTGACCTACCAACCTACGCTGACTGACCTACCAGCCTGCCCTGACTGACCTACCGAAATACGCTGACTGACCTACCAACCTACGCTGACTGACCTACCAACCTACGCTGACTGTCCTACCTGCCTGCCTGACTGACCTACCAACCAACGCTGACTGGCCTAACAGCCTACGCTGACTGACGTACCAACCTACGCTGACTGACCAACCAGCCTACGCTGACTGACCTACCAGCCTGCACTGACTGGCCTACCAACATACGCTGACTGACCAACCAACCTACGCTGACTGACCTACCAGCCTACGCTGACTGACCTACCAACCTACGCTGACTGACCTACCAGCCTACGCTGACTGGCCTACCAGCCTACGCTGACTGACCTAGCAGCCTGCCCTGACTGACCTACCAGCCTGCCCTGACTGACCTACCAGCCTACGCTGACTGGCCTACCAGCCTACGCTGACTGACCTACCAGCCTACGCTGACTGACCTACCAACCTACGCTGACTGACCTACCAGCCTACGCTGACTGACCTACCAACCTACGCTGACTGACCTACCAACCTACGCTGACTGACCTACCAACCTACGCTGACTGACCTACCAGCCTACGCTGACTGACCTACCAGCCTGCCCTGACTGACCTACCAGCCTACGCTGACTGACCTACCAACCTACGCTGACTGACCTACCAGCCTACGCTGACTGCCTACCAGACTGACCTACCAGCCTGCCCTGACTGGCCTACCAACCTACGCTGACTGACCTACCAACCTACGCTGACTGACGTACCAACCTACGCTGACTGACCTACCAACCTACACTGTCTGACCTACCAGCCTACGCTGACTGACCTACCAGCCTGCCCTGACTGACCTACCAGCCTGCGCTGTCTGATCTACCAACCTACGCTGACTGACCTACTAGCCTACGCTGACTGACCTACCAGCCTGCCCTGGCAGACCTACCAACCTACGCTGACCGACCTACCAGCTTGCCCTGACTGACCTACCAACCTACGCTGACTGGCCTACCAGCCTACGCTGACTGACCTACCAACCTACGCTGACTGACGTACCAACCTACGCTGACTGACCTACCAACCTACGCTGACTGACCTACCAGCCTGCGCTGACTGACCTTCCAGCCTGCGCTGACTGACCTACCAGCCTGCGCTGACTGACCTACCAGCCTGCGCTGACTGACCTACCAGCCTACGCTGACTGACCTACCAGCCTGCCCTGGCAGACCTACCAACCTACGCTGACTGACCTAGCAACCTACGCTGGCTGGCCTACCTGCCTACGCTGACTGACCTACGAGCCTGGCCTGACTGACCTACCGGCTTATGCTGACTGACCTACCAGCCAACACTGGCTGACCTACCAGCCTACGCTGACTGATGTACCAGCCTTCGCTGACTGGCCTACCAGACTACGCTGACTGACCTACCTGCCTACGCTGACTCGTCTGCCAGCCTACGCTGACTGACCTACAAGCCTACGCTGACTGGCCTACCAGCCTACGCTGACTGACCTACCAGCCTACGCTGACTGACCTACCAACCTACGCTGACTGACCTACCAGCCTACGCTGACTGACCTACCAGCCTACGCTGACTGACCTACCAGCCTACGCTGACTGACCTACCAGCCTACGCTGACTGACCTACCAGCCTACGCTGACTGACCTACCAGCCTACGCTGACTGACCTACCAGCCTACGCTGACTGACCTACCAGCCTACGCTGACTGGCCTACCAGCCTACGCTGACTGACCAACAAGCCTACGCTGACTGACCTACCAGCCTACGCTGAATCGTCTACCAGCCTACGCTGACTGACCTACCAGCCTACGCTGACTGACCTACCAGTCAACACTGGCTGACCTACCAGCCTACGCTGACTGATCTACCAGCCTACGCTTACTAGCCTACCTGCCTACGCTGACTGACCTACCAGCCTACGCTGACTCGTCTACCAGCCTACGCTGAAGGATCTACAAGCCTTCGCTGACTGGCCTACCATCCTACGCTGACTGACGTACCAGCCTATGCTGACTGACCTACCAGCCTGCCCTGACTGATCTACCAGCCTACGCTGACTGGCCTACCAGCCTATGCTGACTGACATACCAGCCTACGCTGACTGGCCTATCAGCCTATGCTGGCTGACCTACCGGCATACGATGACTGGCCTACCAGCCTACGCTGACTGACCTACCAGCCTGCCCTGACTGACCTACCAGCCTACGCTGACTGGCCTACCAGCCTACGCTGACTGACCTATCTGCCTGCGCTAACTCACCTACCAACCTACACTGACTGACCTACCAACCTACGCCGACTGACCTACAAACCTACGCTGACTGACCTACCAGCCTGCCCTGACTAATCTACCAACCTACGCTGACTGACCTACCAACCTACGCTGAATGACCTACCAGCCTGCCCTGACTGATCTACCAACCTACGCTGACTGACCTATCAACCTACGCCAACTGACCTACCAACCAACGCTGACTGATCTACCAACCTACGTTGACTGACCTACAAACCAACGCTGACTGACCTACCAACCTACGCTGACTGACCTACCAGCCTACGCTGACTGACCTAACAACCTACGCTGACTGACCTTCCAGCCTACGCTGACTGACCTACGAGCCTACGCTGACTGACCTACCAACCTTCGCTGACTGACCTACCAGCCTGTACTGACTGACCTACCAACCTTCGCTGACTGACCTACCAGCCTGCCCTGACTGACCTACCAGCCTACGCTGACTGACCTACCAACGTACGCTGACTGACCTACCAGCCTGCCCTTACTGACCTACCGAAATACGCTGACTGACCTACCAACCTGCCCTGACTGACCTACCAACCTACGCTGACTGTCCTACCAGCCTGCCTGACTGACCTACCAACCTACGCTGACTGGCCTAACAGCCTACGCTGACTGACCTACCAACCTACGCTGACTGACCTACCAACCAACGCTGACTGGCCTACCCGCCTGCGCTGACTGACCTACCAACCTACGCTGACTGACCTATCAACCAACGCTGACTAGCCTACCAAACTACGCTGACTGACCTACCAACCTACGCTGACTGACCTACCAGCCTACGCTGACTGACCTACCAACCTACGCTGACTGACCTTCCAGCCTACGCTGACTGGCCTACCAGCCTACGCTGACTGACCTAGCAGCCTGCCCTGACGGACCTACCAGCCTGCCCTGACTGACCTACCTGCCTACGCTGACTGGCGTACCAGCCTACGTTGACTGACCTTCCAGCCTACGCTGACTGACTTACCAGCCTGCCCTGACTGACCTACCAACCTACGCTGACTGACCTACCAGCCTACGCTGACTGACCTACCAGCCTGCCCTGACTGTCCTACCAACCTACGCTGACTGACCTACCAACCTTCGCTGACTGACCTACTAGCCTACACTCACTGACCTACCAGCCTGCCCTGACTGATCTACCAACCTACGCTGACTAACTTACTAGCCTACGCAGACTGACCTACCAGCCTGCCCTGACTGACCTACCAACCTACCCTGACTGACCTACCAGCCTACGCTGACTGACCTACAAGCAGAGGCTGACTGGCCTACCAGCCTACGATGACTGACCTACCACCCTGCCCTGACTCACCTACCGGTTTATGCTGACTGACCTACCAGCCAACGCTGGCTGACGTACCAGCCTACGCTGACTGATCTACCAGCCTACGCTGACTGGCCTACCAGCCTTCGATGACTGACCTACCAGCCTACGCTGACTTGTCTACCAGCCTACGCTGACTGACCTACCAGCCTACGCCGACTGGCCTACCAGCCTACGTTGACTGATCTACCGGCCTACGCTGACTGACCTACCTGGATCCGGTGACTGACCTACCAACCTACGCTGACTGACCTACCAGCCTGCCCTGACTGACCTACCAACCTACGCTGACTGACCTACCAACCTACGCTGACTGACCTATCAGCCTGCCTGACTGACCTACCAACCTACGCTGACTGACCTACTAGCCTACGCTGACTGACCTACCAGCCTGCCCTGACTGATCTACCAACCTACGCTGACTGACTTACTAGCCTACGCTGACTGACCTACCAGCCTGCCCTGACTGACCTACCAACCTACGCTGACTGACCTACCAGCCTACGCTGACTGACCTACCAGCCTGCCCTGACTGACCTACCAACCTACGCTGACTGACCTACCAGCCTACGCTGACTGACCTACCAGCCTACGCTGGCTGACCTACCAGCCTACGCTGACTGACCTACCAGCCTACGCTGACTGACCTACCAACCTACGCTGACTGACCTACCAGCCTACGCTGACTGACCTACCAGCCTACGCTGATTGACCTACCAACCTGCCCTGACTGATCTATCAGCCTACGCTGACTGACCTACCAGCCTGCGCTGACTGATATACCTGCATGCACTGACTGACCTACCAACCTACGTTGACTGACCTACCAACCTACGCTGACTGACCTACCACCCTACGTTGATTGACCTACCAACCTACGCTGACTGACCTACAAACCTACGCTGACTGGCCAAGCAGCCTACGCTGACTGACCTACCAACCTACGCTGACTGACCTAGCAGCCTGCCCTGACTGACCTACCAGCCTACGCTGACTGACCTACCAACCTACGCTGACTGACCTACCAGCCTGCCCTGACTGACCTACCGAAATACGCTGACTGACCTACCAACCAACGCTGACTGACCTACCACCCTACGCTGACTGACCTACCAACCTACGCTGACTGACCTACCAACCTACGCTGACTGACCTACCAACCTACGCTGTCTGACCTACCAGCCTACGCTGACTGACCTACCAACCTACGCTGTCTGACCTACCAGCCTACGCTGACTGACCTACCAACCTACGCTGACTGACCTACCAGCCTCCGCTGGCTGACCTACCAGCCTACGCTGACTGACCTACCAACCTACGCTGACTGACCTAGCAGCCTGCCCTGACTGACCTACCAGCCTACACTGACTGACCTACCAACCTACGCTGACTGACCTACCAGCCTACGCTGACTGACCTACCAACCTACGCTGACTGACCTACCAACCAACGCTGACTGACCTACCAGCTACGCTGACTGACCTACCAACCTACGCTGACTGACCTACCAACCTACGCTGACTGGCCTACCAGCCTACGCTGACTGACCTACCAACCTACGCTGACTGACCTAGCAGCCTGCCCTGACTGACCTACCAACATACGCAGACTGACCTACCAGCCTGCCCTGACTGACCTACCAGCCTACGCTGACTGACCTACCAGCCTGCCCTGACTGACCTACCAACCTACGCTGACTGACCTACCAGCCTACGCTGACTGACCTACCAACCTACGCTGACTGACCTACCAACCTACGCTGACTGACCTACCAACCTACGCTGACTGACCTACCAGCCTACGCTGACTGACCTACCAGCCTGCCCTGACTGACCTACCAACCTACGCTGACTGACCTACCAACCTACGCTGACTGACCTACTAGCCTACGCTGACTGACCTACCAGCCTGCCCTGACTGATCTACCAACCTACGCTGACTGACTTACTAGCCTACGCTGACTGACCTACCAGCTTGCCCTGACTGACCTACCAACCTACACTGACTGACCAACCAACCTACCCTGACTGACCTACCAGCCTACGCTGACTGACCTACCAGCCTACTCTAACTGACCTACCAGCAGAGGCTGACTAGACTACCAGCCAACGATGACTGACCTACCACCCTGCCCTGACTCACCTACCGGTTTATGCTGACTGACCTACCAGCCAACGCTGGCTGACGTACCAGCCGCCTACACAGTAGGCTTCTTCAGTCAAGTACAGAAAAGTTGATAGAAGCAGAAGATACTTGAAGACGATGTAATCAGTCCATCACCCTTAAAGTTTTGAGGTGGTCAGTCCCTCAGTCTGGAGAAGAGCATTGTTCCATAGTATGAAACAATATGGAGAAGAAGTGACAGGATGGAGCTTTTATAGCGCCAGGAGGTGAGACGTAGGCCACTAGGAGAGGTAAGAACTCAGATGTTGAAAGGTTAGGTCCCTCTCAAACCCAGCCCCTCTCACTAGTGGAAGTTGTCGAAGTTGATTGCAGGTCTGTACCAAGATACCCTTGTGTTGCAGTGTCTGACAGATTGAACATTAAAATGGTATAAAATACCGACAGGTTGTTAGGTAAGACACATATGCAACAGTTAGGTATCTTTATTATGAAACGTTTCGCCTACACAGTAGGCTTCTTCAGTCAAGTACAGAAAAGTTGATAGAAGCAGAAGATACTTGAAGACGATGTAATCAGTCCATCACCCTTAAAGTTTTGAGGTGGTCAGTCCCTCAGTCTGGAGAAGAGCATTGTTCCATAGTATGAAACAATATGGAGAAGAAGTGACAGGATGGAGCTTTTATAGCGCCAGGAGGTGAGACGTAGGCCACTAGGAGAGGTAAGAACTCAGATGTTGAAAGGTTAGGTCCCTCTCAAACCCAGCCCCTCTCACTAGTGGAAGTTGTCGAAGTTGATTGCAGGTCTGTACCAAGATACCCTTGTGTTGCAGTGTCTGACAGATTGAACATTAAAATGGTATAAAATACCGACAGGTTGTTAGGTAAGACACATATGCAACAGTTAGGTATCTTTATTATGAAACGTTTCGCCTACACAGTAGGCTTCTTCAGTCAAGTACAGAAAAGTTGATAGAAGCAGAAGATACTTGAAGACGATGTAATCAGTCCATCACCCTTAAAGTTTTGAGGTGGTCAGTCCCTCAGTCTGGAGAAGAGCATTGTTCCATAGTATGAAACAATATGGAGAAGAAGTGACAGGATGGAGCTTTTATAGCGCCAGGAGGTGAGACGTAGGCCACTAGGAGAGGTAAGAACTCAGATGTTGAAAGGTTAGGTCCCTCTCAAACCCAGCCCCTCTCACTAGTGGAAGTTGTCGAAGTTGATTGCAGGTCTGTACCAAGATACCCTTGTGTTGCAGTGTCTGACAGATTGAACATTAAAATGGTATAAAATACCGACAGGTTGTTAGGTAAGACACATATGCAACAGTTAGGTATCTTTATTATGAAACGTTTCGCCTACACAGTAGGCTTCTTCAGTCAAGTACAGAAAAGTTGATAGAAGCAGAAGATACTTGAAGACGATGTAATCAGTCCATCACCCTTAAAGTTTTGAGGTGGTCAGTCCCTCAGTCTGGAGAAGAGCATTGTTCCATAGTATGAAACAATATGGAGAAGAAGTGACAGGATGGAGCTTTTATAGCGCCAGGAGGTGAGACGTAGGCCACTAGGAGAGGTAAGAACTCAGATGTTGAAAGGTTAGGTCCCTCTCAAACCCAGCCCCTCTCACTAGTGGAAGTTGTCGAAGTTGATTGCAGGTCTGTACCAAGATACCCTTGTGTTGCAGTGTCTGACAGATTGAACATTAAAATGGTATAAAATACCGACAGGTTGTTAGGTAAGACACATATGCAACAGTTAGGTATCTTTATTATGAAACGTTTCGCCTACACAGTAGGCTTCTTCAGTCAAGTACAGAAAAGTTGATAGAAGCAGAAGATACTTGAAGACGATGTAATCAGTCCATCACCCTTAAAGTTTTGAGGTGGTCAGTCCCTCAGTCTGGAGAAGAGCATTGTTCCATAGTATGAAACAATATGGAGAAGAAGTGACAGGATGGAGCTTTTATAGCGCCAGGAGGTGAGACGTAGGCCACTAGGAGAGGTAAGAACTCAGATGTTGAAAGGTTAGGTCCCTCTCAAACCCAGCCCCTCTCACTAGTGGAAGTTGTCGAAGTTGATTGCAGGTCTGTACCAAGATACCCTTGTGTTGCAGTGTCTGACAGATTGAACATTAAAATGGTATAAAATACCGACAGGTTGTTAGGTAAGACACATATGCAACAGTTAGGTATCTTTATTATGAAACGTTTCGCCTACACAGTAGGCTTCTTCAGTCAAGTACAGAAAAGTTGATAGAAGCAGAAGATACTTGAAGACGATGTAATCAGTCCATCACCCTTAAAGTTTTGAGGTGGTCAGTCCCTCAGTCTGGAGAAGAGCATTGTTCCATAGTATGAAACAATATGGAGAAGAAGTGACAGGATGGAGCTTTTATAGCGCCAGGAGGTGAGACGTAGGCCACTAGGAGAGGTAAGAACTCAGATGTTGAAAGGTTAGGTCCCTCTCAAACCCAGCCCCTCTCACTAGTGGAAGTTGTCGAAGTTGATTGCAGGTCTGTACCAAGATACCCTTGTGTTGCAGTGTCTGACAGATTGAACATTAAAATGGTATAAAATACCGACAGGTTGTTAGGTAAGACACATATGCAACAGTTAGGTATCTTTATTATGAAACGTTTCGCCTACACAGTAGGCTTCTTCAGTCAAGTACAGAAAAGTTGATAGAAGCAGAAGATACTTGAAGACGATGTAATCAGTCCATCACCCTTAAAGTTTTGAGGTGGTCAGTCCCTCAGTCTGGAGAAGAGCATTGTTCCATAGTATGAAACAATATGGAGAAGAAGTGACAGGATGGAGCTTTTATAGCGCCAGGAGGTGAGACGTAGGCCACTAGGAGAGGTAAGAACTCAGATGTTGAAAGGTTAGGTCCCTCTCAAACCCAGCCCCTCTCACTAGTGGAAGTTGTCGAAGTTGATTGCAGGTCTGTACCAAGATACCCTTGTGTTGCAGTGTCTGACAGATTGAACATTAAAATGGTATAAAATACCGACAGGTTGTTAGGTAAGACACATATGCAACAGTTAGTGTCTTACCTAACAACCTGTCGGTATTTTATACCATTTTAATGTTCAATCTGTCAGACACTGCAACACAAGGGTATCTTGGTACAGACCTGCAATCAACTTCGACAACTTCCACTAGTGAGAGGGGCTGGGTTTGAGAGGGACCTAACCTTTCAACATCTGAGTTCTTACCTCTCCTAGTGGCCTACGTCTCACCTCCTGGCGCTATAAAAGCTCCATCCTGTCACTTCTTCTCCATATTGTTTCATACTATGGAACAATGCTCTTCTCCAGACTGAGGGACTGACCACCTCAAAACTTTAAGGGTGATGGACTGATTACATCGTCTTCAAGTATCTTCTGCTTCTATCAACTTTTCTGTACTTGACTGAAGAAGCCTACTGTGTAGGCGAAACGTTTCATAATAAAGATACCTAACTGTTGCATATGTGTCTTACCTAACAACCTGTCGGTATTTTATACCATTTTAATGTTCAATCTGTCAGACACTGCAACACAAGGGTATCTTGGTACAGACCTGCAATCAACTTCGACAACTTCCACTAGTGAGAGGGGCTGGGTTTGAGAGGGACCTAACCTTTCAACATCTGAGTTCTTACCTCTCCTAGTGGCCTACGTCTCACCTCCTGGCGCTATAAAAGCTCCATCCTGTCACTTCTTCTCCATATTGTTTCATACTATGGAACAATGCTCTTCTCCAGACTGAGGGACTGACCACCTCAAAACTTTAAGGGTGATGGACTGATTACATCGTCTTCAAGTATCTTCTGCTTCTATCAACTTTTCTGTACTTGACTGAAGAAGCCTACTGTGTAGGCGAAACGTTTCATAATAAAGATACCTAACTGTTGCATATGTGTCTTACCTAACAACCTGTCGGTATTTTATACCATTTTAATGTTCAATCTGTCAGACACTGCAACACAAGGGTATCTTGGTACAGACCTGCAATCAACTTCGACAACTTCCACTAGTGAGAGGGGCTGGGTTTGAGAGGGACCTAACCTTTCAACATCTGAGTTCTTACCTCTCCTAGTGGCCTACGTCTCACCTCCTGGCGCTATAAAAGCTCCATCCTGTCACTTCTTCTCCATATTGTTTCATACTATGGAACAATGCTCTTCTCCAGACTGAGGGACTGACCACCTCAAAACTTTAAGGGTGATGGACTGATTACATCGTCTTCAAGTATCTTCTGCTTCTATCAACTTTTCTGTACTTGACTGAAGAAGCCTACTGTGTAGGCGAAACGTTTCATAATAAAGATACCTAACTGTTGCATATGTGTCTTACCTAACAACCTGTCGGTATTTTATACCATTTTAATGTTCAATCTGTCAGACACTGCAACACAAGGGTATCTTGGTACAGACCTGCAATCAACTTCGACAACTTCCACTAGTGAGAGGGGCTGGGTTTGAGAGGGACCTAACCTTTCAACATCTGAGTTCTTACCTCTCCTAGTGGCCTACGTCTCACCTCCTGGCGCTATAAAAGCTCCATCCTGTCACTTCTTCTCCATATTGTTTCATACTATGGAACAATGCTCTTCTCCAGACTGAGGGACTGACCACCTCAAAACTTTAAGGGTGATGGACTGATTACATCGTCTTCAAGTATCTTCTGCTTCTATCAACTTTTCTGTACTTGACTGAAGAAGCCTACTGTGTAGGCGAAACGTTTCATAATAAAGATACCTAACTGTTGCATATGTGTCTTACCTAACAACCTGTCGGTATTTTATACCATTTTAATGTTCAATCTGACTTACTAGCCTACGATGACTGACCTACCATCCTGCCCTGACTGACCTACCGGCTTATGCTGACTGATCTGCCGGCCAACGCTGGCTGACCAATAAGCCTACGCTGACTGATCTACCAGCCTACGCTGACTGGCCTACCAGCCTACGCTGACTGACCTACCAGCCTACGCTGACTCGTCTACCAGCCTACGCTGACTGACCTACCAGCCTACGCTGACTGGCCTACCAGCCTACGTTGACTGACCTACCGGCCTGCCCTGACTGACCTACCAGCCTATGCTGACTGACCTACCGGCCTACCCTGACTGATCTACCAGCCTACGCTGACTGGCCTACCAGCCTATGCTGACTGACCTACCGGCCTACGCTGACTGACCTATCAGCCTATGCTGACTGACCTACCAGCCTACGCTGACTGGCCTACCAGCCTACGCTGACTGACCTACCAGCCTGCCCTGCTTGACCTACCAGCCTACGCTGACTGACCTACCAGCCTACGCTGACTGACCTACCAGCCTACGCTGACTGGCCTACCAGCCTACGCTGACTGACCTATCAGCCTGCGCTGACTCACCTACCAACCTGCACTGACTGACCTTCCAACCTACGCTGACTGACCTACCAACCTACGCTGACTGACCTACCAGCCTGCCCTGACTGACCTACCAACCTACGATGAATGACCTACCAACCTACGCTGACTGACCTACCAACCTACGCTGACTGACCTACCAACCTATGCTGACTGACCTACCAACTTACGCTGACTGACGTACCAACCTACGCTGACTGACCTACTAACGTACGCTGACTGACCTACCAAATTACGCTGACTCACCTACCAACCTACGCTGACTGACCTACCAACCTACGCTGACTGACCTACCAGCCTACGCTGACTGACCTACCAACCTACGCTGACTGACCTTCCAGCCTACGCTGATTGGCCTACCAGCCTACGCTGACTGACCTAGCAGCCTGCCCTGACGGACCTACCAGCCTTGCCTAACTGACCTACCAACCTACGCTGACTCACCTAGCAGCCTACGCTGACTGACCTACCAACCTACGCTGACTGACCTACCAACCTACGCTGACTGACCTACCAACCTACGGTGACTGACCTACCAGCCTACGCTGACTGACCTACCAGCCTGCCCTGACTGACCTACCAACCTACGCTGAATGACCTACCAACCTACGCTGACTGACCTACCAACCTACGCTGACTGACCTACCAACCTATGCTGACTGACCTACCAACTTACGCTGACTGACGTACCAACCTACGCTGACTGATCTACTAACGTACGCTGACTGACCTACCAAATTACGCTGACTCACCTACCAACCTACGCTGACTGACCTACCAACCTACGCTGACTGACCTACCAGCCTACGCTGACTGACCTACCAACCTACGCTGACTAACCTTCCAGCCTACGCTGACTGGCCTACCAGCCTACGTTGACTGACCTTCCAGCCTACGCTGACTGTCCTACCAGCCTGCCCTGACTGACCTACCAACCTACGCTGACTGCCCTACCAACCTACGCTGACTGACCTACTAGCCTACGCTGACTGACCTACCAGCCTGCCCTGACTGATCTACGAACCTACGCTGACTGACTTACTAGCCTACGCTGACTGACCTACCAGCCTGCCCTGACTGACCTACCAACCTACGCTGACTGACCTTCCAACCTACGCTGACTGACCTACCAGTCTACGCTGACTGACCTACCAACCTACGCTGACTGACCTACCAACCAACGCTGACTGACCTACCAGCCTACGCCTGACGACTGACCCACCAGCCTCAGCTGACTGGACCTACCATCCTACGCCTAACTGACCTACCAACCTAGCTGACTGACTCCAGCCTACGACCCTGACTGACCTACCAGCCTGCTCCTGACTGACCACCTACCGTATCGACTGACTGACCCTACCAGCCCACGCTGGACCGACCTACCAGCCTACGCTACCTGTCCTACTGACCACCGCCATGACGCTGACTGACCTACCAGCCTACGCCGATGACGACCTACCAGCCCTGACGACCTGACTGGACCTACCAGCCTGCGCTGACTGCTGACTGACCTACCTGCCGACTGACTGTCACCTACAGCCTACGCTGACCTGACCTGCCCACCAGCCTACGCCTACTGTCCACCAGCCCTACGCTGATTGGACCTACCAGACCTGCCTACCAGCCTCATTCGACCTACAGCCTACGCCGACGATCGTACCAGCCAGCCTACGCTGACTGACGACAAGTCACCTGCCTACGAGACCCACCGCCACGGTGACCACCTAACAACCACGCTGACTGACCTACCAGCCTACGACTGGCCATGCGACCTGACCGGCCTGCTCCTGACTGACCTACCAGCCTACGCTGACTGATCGACTACGCCTACTTGACGACCCTACCAACCTACGACGACCCCTACCCACGCCTACCGCTGACTGACCACCAGCCTATGACGACCACCTGCCTGCCCTGACTGACTGAACCCACGCTGACGCTTACCAGCCTACGACCGATACCAGCCTGACTACCCCAACCAGCCGACTGACCTATCTCCAGCCTACGCTGTGGCCTGCCTACATGCTCCACGCCTGACTGACCTACCGGCTTATGCTCGACCTACCAGCCAATGCTGGCTGACCTACCAGCCTACGCCGACTGATCGCTACAGCCTACCGCCTGCTGACGACCTACCAGCCACGCGCTCGTCAGCCTACGCTGACTGACCTACCAGCCTACGCCGACTGGCCTACCAGCCTACGCCGACCGACCTACCGGCCCGCCCGACCGACCACCAGCATGCTGACCGACCACCGGCCTACCCTGACTGACCTACCAGCCTACGCTGACTGGCCTACCAGCCTGCGCTGACTGACCTACCAAGGCCCACGCTGACCGACCTACCGCCACGCCGATCGGCCTACCGTCGCTGATCGACCTACCAGCCTACGCTGACTGGACCTACCAGCCTACGCCGACTGACCCACCAGCCTACGCTGATGACCCGGGCCCGTCCACGCTGACTGGTACCAGCCTACGCCGACGACCCATCAGCCTGCGCTGAATCACCTACCAACCTGCACTGACTGACCTTCCAACCTACGCTGGCCTCGACCTAACAACCTACGCTGACTGACCAACCAGCCTGCCCCTGACTGACCTACCAACCTACGCTGAATGACCTGCCAACGTACGCTGACTGACCTACCAACCTACGCTGACTGACCTACCAACCCTGTGCTGACTGACCTACCAACTTACGCTGACTGACGTACCAACCTCTTACGCTTACTGACCTCACTAACGTACCCTGACTGACCTTCCAAATTGCTGACTCACCTACCAATCCTACGCTGACTGACCTTCCACCAGCCTCCGCTGGCTGGACCTACCAGCCTACGCTGACTGACCTACCAACCTAAGCTGACTGACCACCTCCCACGCTGACGGACCTTCCAACCTACGCTGTTCGGACCTTACCAGCCTACGCTGACTGGACCTCACCACAATGCAGCTGAACCGACCCACCAGCCCTACGTGACCTGACCCTACCAGCCTCCGCAGGTGACCTTCCAGCCTACGCTGACTGACCTACCAACCTACGCTCACTGACCTACCAACCTACGCTGTCTGACCTACCAGCCTACGCTGACTGACCTGCCAACCTACGCTGAATGACCTACCAGCCTACGCTGACTGACCTTCCAGCCTACGCTGACTGACCTACCAACCTTCGCTGACTGACCTACCAGCCTGCACTGACTTACTTACCAACCTACGCTGACTGACCTACCATCCTACGCTGACTGACCTACCAACCTACGCTGACTGACCTACCAGCCTGCGCTGACTGACCTACCAGCTTGCGCTGACTGACCTACCAGCCTGCGCTGACTGACCTACCAGCCTACGCTGACTGACCTACCAGCCTACGCTGGCTGACCTTCCAACCTGCGCTGACTGACCTACCAACCATCGCTGACTGACCTACCAGCCTGCCCTGACTGACCTACCGGCCTACGCTGACTGACCTTCCAGCCTACGCTGACTGACCTACCAACCTGCCCTGACTGACCTACCAGCCTACGCTGACTGACGTACCAGCCTACGCAGTTACCTACCAACCCGCTTCCGACTGACCACCACCTAGCTGACTGACCACCAGCCTCGCCTGCTCACAGCTCACCGATGCCAAGGCCCACGCGACTGACCTACCAACCTGCGATGACCACCGCAACACGCCTACTAGTCCCCACCACCTGCCACCTCGCTGATGTCCGCCCACGAGGATGTACCGCCTCGATGACCGCGCTGACGGCACCAGCCACTGACGACCTACCAGCCTGCGGTGACTGACCTTCCAACCACGCCTGACTGACCTCCAGCCTACGCTGCCGACCACCAACCTACCGCTGACTGACCACCAGCCTGCTGACCGACCACAACCACGCTGACTGGCCCACCAGCCTACGATGATGACCTACCGCCTACGGTGACTGACCCCAACACGCTGATGACCACCAGCCAACGATATGACCTACCAGCCAACGCTGACTGATCACCAACCTACGCGACTGACCTACCAACACGCTACTGGCTAGCCGGCTGACCACAGCCTACGCGATGACCTACCAACCTACGGTGACGGCCTACCAGCCTACGCGACGACCTACCAACCACGCTGACGGTCCAGCCTACGATGATGACCTACGAACCTGCGCGTCTGGACCTACCAGCCTACGATGACCGACCTACCGACCATGCTGACACCTACCTGCCTCGATGACGACCCACCAGCCGCCACTGACCACCTGCCTAGCCGACGACCACCGCCACGCGATGACAAACCACGCTGAGACCAACCTACGCTGATGGCCACCAGCCACGCTGACCTGACCACCAACCTACGCGACTGGCCACCAGCCCACATGACCGACCTAACCACGCGTCGACCCACCGCCCACGATGACGACCACCGGACCACGCTGACTACTACCGCCGCGACTGGACCACCAGCCTACGCTTACTGACCCACCAACCAGTGACTGATTCCAGCCGCGACTGGTCCAGCCACGCTGGCGGCTCAGCCTACGCGATGACCTACCAGCCTACGCCGACTGCCACCAGCCGCTGACTGACCTACCAACCACTGACTGGTACCAACGATGACCGACCTACTAACCCACGCCTCGACCACCGCCTGACGACCTACCAGCCCAGGCTGACCTGAACCTACCTGCCTGCGACGACCACCAGCCCACGCTGACTGACCACCAACCACGCTCGGCTTATCAACCAGCGAGGCCTACCAGCCACGATGATGACCTGACCTACGCTCCTATCGCCTACGCGACTGACCTACCAGCCTACGTTACGACCTACCAACCACGCGATGACTTACCAACCTACACGGTACCGCCACGCTGGCTGGTACCAGCCACGCGACTGACCTACCAGCCACGCTGATGACCCACCAGCCTGCGACGACTACCAACCTACGCTGACTGACCTACCAGCCTACGCTGACTGACCTACAACCTACGCTGACTGGTCTACCAGCCTACGATGACTGACCTACCTGCCTACGGTGACTGACCTACCAACCTACGCTGACTGACCTACCAGCCAACGATGACTGACCTACCAGCCAACGTTGACTGACCTACCAACCTACGCTGACTGACCTACCAACCTACGCTGACTGGCCTACCGGCCTACGCTGGCTGACCTATCAGCCTACGCTGACTGACCTACCAACCTACGGTGACTGGCCTACCAGCCTACGCTGACTGACCTACCAACCTACGCTGACTGGCCTACCAGCCTACGATGACTGACCTACGAACCTACGCTGTCTGACCTACCAGCCTACGATGACTGACCTACCGACCTATGCTGACTGACCTACCTGCCTACGATGACTGACCTACCAGCCTACGCTGACTGACCTACCTGCCTACGCTGACTGACCTACCAGCCTACGCTGACTGACCTACCAACCTACGCTGACTGACCTACCAACCTACGCTGACTGGCCTACCAGCCTACGCTGACTGACCTACCAACCTACGCTGACTGGCCTACCAGCCTACGATGACCGACCTACTAACCTACGCTGTCTGACCTACCAGCCTACGATGACTGACCTACCGACCTACGCTGACTGACCTACCTGCCTACGCTGACTGACCTACCAGCCTACGCTTACTGACCTACCAACCTACGCTGACTGACTTACCAACCTACGCTGACTGGCCTACCAGCCTACGCTGGCTGGCCTACCAGCCTACGCTGACTGACCTACCAGCCTACGCTGACTGGCCTACCAGCCTACGCTGACTGACCTACCAACCTACGCTGACTGGCCTACCAGCCTACGATGACCGACCTACTAACCTACGCTGTCTGACCTACCAGCCTACGATGACTGACCTACCAGCCTAGGCTGACTGACCTACCTGCCTACGCTGACTGACCTACCAGCCTACGCTGACTGACCTACCAACCTACGCTGACTGACTTACCAACCTACGCTGACTGGCCTACCAGCCTACGCTGGCTGACCTGCCAGCCTATGCTGACTGACCTACGAGCCTACGCTGACTGACCTACCAGCCTGTGCTGACTGGCGAGAACTCAGCACTCGGTGCCGACAACAAAGTATAGCTAGAAAATACCGTAACAAATCAGTACACAATTCTTTTATTAAACTGTATTAATAACTTCGTCAGCAGATAACTTCTATATCTGTAAATACTGTTAATATCAAAATAATTTTTATTTCTGTATAAACTGTTAGTTGATTACTTTTTTTCCTATTAATACTGTTGATAGATAACCTTTTTTTCTGTTAACTCTGTTGATAGATGGGTATCATGTGTGAAAAAAAGACGATTACATTTTTTTTGAGATCAAAGTGTTCCACATCCATTAATACAAGACCTGTCTCATATACTTTGATTTATATTACATTGTGACTCCACAAATAGAACAGAAATTTTTACTGGTGTGATTTTTAGCAATTAAATTATTTACAATTTATCCTTTTTGTAATCTGTAACCCATCACCGATGTCCTCTGTAATAAATCCTTGGGTCTACCTACCACATTATGGCTCACGAAATCGTCTGTTAGGGGACTTGAGTTAGAGTTCTGCAGAAACACGCTGATGTGGGATTCATCTCTAAAAACCTGCATTTGGTGTCACAGTGGTGGCCCATGCTAGCCTTCTAGTTGGAGGAATCTTATTAGATCCAATTAGGGATAGAGTGAGATATAATCTTAATCTTTGGAAAAGGAGCAAGAAGACCAGACAGAAAATACTGAGATGAAGGGTAGACTGGCCCAGTGGTTAACGCACTGGCCTGTGAGTTTTAGAGCGCTCTTGTCATGAGTTCAAACCCCACCCGTTCCGTGATATATGTAACCCACTATATCATGTGGAAGAGGCATAATATTACATAAGAGTTTTCCTAGGATACAATTACTACTCGACTTTATAAAGGACTGACGGAAGTGTCCATAACATTGCCCCAGAGGGCAACATTATCCTCCTCTGTTCAGGGCAGATAAGACATAACCAGGCAGGCACTGGGATGGTATGCAGAACGTGCGTGACCATCAGTAGCAAGACTAAATTTAGTTACCCAGGCTGCAGCAACAGCACCAACACTGCAAGTAAAGTATACTGTATCTAAAGCAACCACTGCAATAAGTTCGGTATTGGGAAAACATCAAGACCCTCGACTCAAGGAACCGCAGACATAACTAAGCTGGTCGGAAGCACAGCCACAACAATGCCTGTCATACGCAAAATCACACCAACCACCTCATGAATTAAAAACCATTCAGTTCACTGTCAAGGAGAACGAGCATTCCAGCAGAAAGCTTATGGAGGCCGCCACCAGGAAGAAGGTAGTGAACAAAACCATGGCAGATTGTGCAACTCCTCTATCTCCTCCAAGCTAAACCAATATTATATCAATACTAACTATAACTGTTCGTGCTCAGTTATTTTTAATCTCATATAAAGTTATGTATCTTACCTCTTAAAATATATATTTCATCTCCAAGCCCCCTTCATCTTCCCTCACTCCCAAAGAGAGAGAGAGAGAGAGAGAGAGAGAGAGAGAGAGAGAGAGAGAGAGAGAGAGAGAGAGAGAGAGAGAGAGAGAGAGAGAGAGAGAGAGAGAGAGAGAGAGAGAGGAGAGAGAGAGAGAGAGAGAGAGAGAGAGAGAGAGCGAGAGAGAGAGAGAGAGAGAGAGAGAGACAGACAGAGAGACAGAGAGATAGATAGATAGAGAGAGAGAGAGAGAGAGAGAGAGAGAGAGAGAGAGAGAGAGAGAGAGAGAGAGAGAGAGAGAGAGAGAGAGAGAGAGAGAGAGAGAGAGAGAGAGAGAGAGAGAGAGAGAGAGAGAGAGAGACACACACAGAGAGACAGAGAGAGAGAGAGAGAGAGAGAGAGAGAGAGAGAGAGAGAGAGAGAGAGAGAGAGAGAGAGAGAGAGAGAGAGAGAGAGAGAGAGAGAGAGAGAGAGAGAGAGAGAGAGAGAGAGAGAGAGAGAGAGAGAGAGAGAGAGAGAGAGAGAGATTGAGATTGAGGGACTTAGACGGTTGTAGAAGAGAGCTGTAGAACTGTTAGTAAAACATACTGAATATTTAACGAAAACTATACTAAAATATTCTATTTTTACATACGCAACGTGCCGCTCCTAACTTTTTCACAGAGCTGCCTCTTCATGGTTTTATAAGCACGCACAATGTCTCTGAATTATTTCAAGAATTTTCTTTGCAAACCAAGAATGTTTCATTGCTTTTTTTTTCCAACAACGCCGAGTAAAAATGATTCTGCCCTCCCAAGACTATTCTAATTATTCAAAGTTTGCTAAAATTGTTTTGTGTACGAGAATGGATCTATTCTTTTCTTTTTTTTTTTTTTGAAGGGCTTGCTCACGGAGAGGTCTCTAAGGGCACCCAGGAGCAGAGCTGTGTTTTCAATGACTGGCCACTACGGGTTTCCGTCGAGAGAGGTCCTGACACCAGTGAGGAGTTCTTGGTTCAAGGAATTGGATCCGCCTTTTCCCTTCCTTGGCTCTAACAAGCGTCTCTCAAATTACCCTTGGAAGCTGTATGACCCCCCTACGAGTTTACTGCTCCCCCCAAAAATGTAAAAAAATAATGGGAATTATGGGCATGGAGGAGTTCAGCCGCATATTTACAACTGGTGATCATTAAGGGCACGGAGCTGAGCCGCGTATTTACAATTAAGGGCACGGAGGAGATGAGCCGTGTGCGCTGAGCTAAATGAGGACATAGACAACAAAACACAAGTGCACTTGAATGTTCTTGCTTTAAATCATTTATTATTTAGTTTCCGCCCTCAGTCTCCGGTGCGCTGCAGCGCAGTCTTGCTGACTGGCGTCCCACTTTGTGGCTCTATCCTTGCCTGTATCCTCAAGTAATGAGGGAAGAAGAACACAACATTGTTTCTTCTGTGTCTTAACAAATACACCGTCGCCCTCAGCCTTTCTGCACACGCAAGGGAATAGAATTTTGCGAGTCGCGAGTTCAGGGATGAGGCCAAATATGCACGTCCAAACTCTGCAAATATTAGATGTGTGTTGGTCGCTGGGGGACACGAAAAAATGTATTTCTGCTTCACATAAGACCAGCGCCCCTGTATCTAAATGCAGGCAGAAGGAATAGTGCAAGGTGGTCATGACTTATCTATATACAGATAAGTGTGTGTGTATGTTTGTGCGTGTGTGTATATGTGTGTGTATAAACTTTTTTGTATGTATTCGTGTGCAGCTATATACTTAGGAATATGTATTTGAGTGCATATGTACGTGTGTATGTCTTATTATTTTGCCTCATCTTCCAGCTGTCCGCGAGAACCTGTTTCCCGTCTCTCAAACAGCCTATCCCTATAAAGTTCTCTTAGTATTTTGTGGGTATAATGTCTCCGATGATTCATCTGTCTTCCACTGTCGTTAGATTCAATTCCGTTAGCCGCTCCTCGTAACTCGCACCACGTTGCTCTGGAATTAGCATCGCTGCATACCCCGGCGATTTTCCAGGTGTGGGTTCCATGCCAGTGCTGCATGAGTCTGACATATGTTGTATAAATGACCTGAAATGTCTCTTAAGGTTTCCGAAGGCTGCGTTGGTTTGCCAGACGAGCATTTACTACAGAGGTTTAGCAGTGGGTTTGAACTGGTGATAATCTAGACACCAGGTCTTTCTTTTTGAGTGAGATCTTCAGCCTCTTTCCCCTCGAGTGTATACTCCATGTTCGATCTTTTGGAGGCGTTGAATTCCAGCGGTCACTTATCTGATGATTCTTGTAGTTTCTCCAGAACAGTTTGCAGCATTTCCCTGTCCTGATCTGTTTTTATTATCCTCGTTAATTTTTTGCATCATACAAAGGTACATCTGACTCTCACCCATTTGGCATATCGGTCGCATAAACCAGAAACAGTATTGGTCCTAATGCCAATCCTTAATGAACCCCACTTGTTACTCAACTTCATTCTGGCATCTCAAACAATCACTCTTTTCTGTCTTTTCCTATGATAAGAACATAAGAACATAAGAAAGAAGGAACACTGCAACAGGCCTACTGACCCATGCGAAGCAAGTCCATGCCACCCCCTGATCTTATGTTCTTATGAATTGTAAGATACTCTTTGATATACCTGAGTACGTTCCCTGTTATTCCTGCATACTCTTCAAGTTTTTGCCCTGCTCTGTTGTAGGATACAGTGTCAGATGCTCTCTTAGTCTAAGATTACGCAGTTCATCCCTCCTTCCCGTCCTACTTCTGATATTTAACCATAGAATTCCAATAGATTGGTAAGACAAGATTTGCCAAGTGAACCAGTGATAATAATAATAATAATAATAATAATAATAATAATAATAATAATAATAATAATAATAATAATAATAATAAAATAATAATAATAATAATAATAATAATAATAATAATAATAATAATAATAATAATAATAATAATAATAATAATAATAATAATAATTTCTTTATTTCTACAAGTACATGTACAGGGTATACAGGCCTAGCTGACATCAATGACATGCTACTATGCAGAAACCCGTTTGTTGTGCAGAGCGACCCACACCAGTCTACTAACACCCAGGTACCCATTATTACTGATGGGTGAACATGGACAACCGGTATAAGGTTGTCCATGTTTCTACCCTCGCCAGGAATCTAACCTGGACCACCGTCTGAAGCGAGAGCTTTTGCCACCAGTTCTGTCCATTCTCCTCCTGATCATCGTTTCCATTACACTGCATGTTATACATGTCAGTGGAACTGGTGTGTGGTACAACGATTCCTGCCTATCTCCTTCTTTAAATATAGAAACTACATTGACTGCCTTCCAAGTCTCTGGCAATTGTGTTGTGGCCATTGACTTCTATATCGTAAACTAGTTGTTCGAACTTTACTGATCCCTCATGCAAAAACTATAGTTACACTTTGTCAGATCCCAACGCCTTCGAAATATCAAGCACTGTTAAATTATTATTTTTTTACCTTTTTCCTTGTATGTTGAAAATGGTATACCCAACTATAGCACGTCTTACTTAGCAACCTCTTCCCTTATTCTATATGATGTCCAGTATCTATCTGCGTACTTCTTTCCTTGGGGGTTTATTTCTGCTGTTTCCTCTGTGACGTCCTCGTCAAAAACGTTCTCTTGTCATTTCGCATACTTGACAGTCAGTTTTTGTGACCTTTTCTGATGTGGGTGTGGAGCAGTTTTGGTTCAGACTTGGTCTTTGTTGCTGTCTTGTTCTCAAAATTGTTGCTTAGTCTCTCTCCTCACCTTTGCTTAATCGTTCCTGGTTAATCTGCAGAGTTCTCCGTTCTCGCCTGTCCTTCCCTTCTTGTGGTGTCTTCACTTTCTTGCAGTTTCTTTGTTTTCTCTCGATGCACTTCTGTTTGAAGCAAAGGCGTTCTTTGCCCTTTCTATTTCTCCCTTCTGGGTATGAAGTGGGCTTCTGCCTCCAAGCACTTTCATCAGCTGACTTTCCTTCCGTTTCCCTTTCCTTTTGTACGACTTTCAATAATTCTCTCATCCCTTCAGAGTTCCCTCTTCAAAAGTTTGGCTTCTCACTGCCGCTCTTCCCTCTAGTTTAAATTGCTCTCGCATGAATATTTTAAGTTCTGTACTCTGTAGTCGCTACCTTCCAGCGGGGCTCTTGTATTCACTTAGTTATGTCAGATGTACTTGCGGTAAATACTAGGTCCAGTCTCGCTGGCTCATCTCTCTTGTCCTGTCCTTAACATGCTTATACATGTTTTCCCTAACATGTGATGTGTGTGTGTGTGTGTGTGTGTGTGTGTGTGTGTGTGTGGATATATTCATGTTAATGCATGCAATTATATTTGCACTCTTACATATGTATGTATTACTATATCTGTAAATGCATGTGTATGTATTAGTATGTATGTATACCTTTTCAGATATGTGTTTGTGTGAGAGAGAGTATGTAGTGTCACAAGCATTTTTGTATGCTTGCCTGTATGTTCCTCCATGCACGTATGTAAAATTGTGTATGTATACATGTACAAATGTATATTTGTACATACATATACGTATATACATAATTGTGTATGTGTGTCGACCACAATCACCATTATCACGCTGACTGCCACGACCACGGTCACTAACACTACTACACCACGATCACTAGTACCAGCAACATCATTATCACTGCCGCCGCCACAACAGATACCACCACCAACAACACTCCTACCGAGCACCATTACCACCACCACCACCACCACCACCACCACCACCACCACCACCACCACCACCAACACTTCCACCACCACCACTTCTACCAGAACCACCACTGCCTCCATGTACATTGTACATACAAGTATGAATCTAAAACCCATAACCCAAGTCAGACACCTGGGCGATAGTTTGCTGGTGATAACCTGGAGTAAACCTGGAGAGAGTTCCGGGGGTCAACGCCCCCGAGGCTCGGTCTGTGACCAGGCCTCATAGTGGATCAGGGCCTAATCAACCAGGCTGTTGCTGTTGGCTGCACACAACCCGACGTACGAACCACATCCCAGCTGGTCAGGTACTGACTTCAGTTACCTGTCCTTCTTTAAGACAGTCAGGAGTCTATTGGTAATCCCCTTCATGTATGCTGGACAAAACTATGAAACAAAACTGTGTCAGTGTTGAGTATTTTTTTTATTTTATCAGAAAGTAGATTCTTAAGTTTAAATCACGAAAAACAATAGACTGATCTTAATAATTCTTACCAATTATGCTGTTATGAAAGGACTCAGTCGACCAGAGTACTGTAAAAAAAATATATATTTTAAAATCACCATAATATTGAATATTTTTTTGCAGGTTTAACATAATAAAATATTTCCTAAACAGGTAAAGAGATCTGCTTGAAAATTTGCATAATAAAATTGCCATAATAAAATTCCTTTTAATAATAAAATAACTTTTATTTTTTTCTTGCTTGACAGACTTATTTCTGTTAGTAAAACCAACTATCCCTGAAAGTTTCAAGCTAACCAGAGGAATCATTCTCCAGTTACCCATCGAGTCCAAGTTTTCTTCCAACGTATTTGTGCATATACATATTTATACCTGCAAAGTTAAAGCTTGTATAGTATAATTTGTTTCATGGAAAGCTTCAGCACACTAGCGGGTAAAGTTTACAGCCAGTCTGATGAGGCATTCTCTAGGTATCACATGGATTTCAACGACTCAAAGTATTTTTTTTTAACTAATTTATTATACTAAAAATTTGATTGTATACAAACTAGTAAAATTAACACCTGGTGAAATAACACAGTAAAGTTAACACCTGGTTAAATAACACCATAGTTATCACCTGGTGAAATAACACAGTAAAATTAACACCTGGTTAAATAACACAGTAAATTTAACACCTGGTTAAATAACACCATAGTTATCACCTGGTGAAATAACACAGTAAAATTAACACCTGGTTAAATAACACAGTAAAGTTAACACCTGGTTAAATAACACCATAGTTATCACCTGGTGAAATAACACAGTAAAATTAACACCTAGTTAAATAACACAGTAAAGTTAACACCTGGTTAAATAACACCATAGTCATCACCTGGTGAAATAAGACCTGGTGAAATAACACCATAGTCATCACCTGGTGAAATAAGACCTGGTGAAATAACACCATAGTCATCACCTGGTGAAATAAGACCTGGTGAAATAACACCATAGTAAAGTTATCACCAAGTTAAATAACATTATGGTAGTTATCCTGGGGTAAAATAACTCCTGGAAGTTATCCCCTGGTGAGATAACATCTCGGTGGCTTTACCCTGGGTGTAATATACATGTCTCGTGGAGCGTGGATGCTGAATTTCCGTACGAATACGAGAGTCTCTGGGGGGGTGGGAGACCCCCACCAGCGAGGGGGTGGGAGACCCTACCAGCGAGGGGGTGGGAGACCCCCCCGTCAAGAGAGGTTCCTTGATGCACGTGAGAGGTCTCTTGGTCCAAGAAAGTGGGCCTATCCTTCCTTGGATTAACTCTGCTTCTCAATCCTCATGGACTGTGGTATCCTACGGGTTTAACGCTTCTAGCATCATTATAATGTTTGTTGTATGTTCACAAAGAAGTGAGTAACACGTACAACAGTTAGGTATCTTTATTCCGGAACGTTTCGCCTGCACAGTAGGCTTAGTAAAGCGACAAGTTGATGGGAGGCAAATATGAACATAACAGAAGCAGTGGAGAGACATAGTGAGCAACCTCTCTGCCCTGAAGTGGTTTGAAGTGGTCAGTCCCTCAGTCTGGAGATGTGAATTCAGCCTCAGTCTTGACTATGAGGCTAAACACATCTCCAGGCTGAGGGACTGACTACCTCTAACTGCTACTTCTGGTTTGGTCATTATCTTTCCCTCTCCACTGCTTCTGCTGCCTCTATAATTACTACATCTGTGTGAAACTGTTGAAGAATAAGACACATGTGCAACACTTGGGTATCTTTATTGTTGATTGAAACGTTTCGCCTACACAGCAGGCTTCTTCAGTTAAATACAGACTCATCTTCTGCATTTAACTGACGAAACCTACTGAGTCTGCTGCCTCTGCATTTGACTAAGGAAGCTTATCGTGTAGGCGAAACGTTTGAGTCGAGAATAAAGATTCCCAACCGTCGTACATCTGTCTTACTCTTCAGCTTGTTGTTATTATATACCATTTTCAACCTACAGACTGATGAAACCTACCGTACAGGCGAAACTTACTGAAATATATACCTAAATGTTGCATCTAAATGTTGCAGAGGTGTGAGCCATACTCAGACCTCTGCAACACAATTGTCCTCAAAGATTTGTTAAGTTATACCATGAATTAAAGAAAGATCCTGAACTTCACCTTAGGAAAGAAGACAAAGCAAATGCAATAGTAATTATGGACAAGGTAAATTATAGGGGGAAAATAAACATAAGAGAAAGGGAAACTCACGTGCCCCTTAAGTAGGATAACACAAGTGTTGAAATTTTGAAGTCATTTAGAAGTGGCTATGTAAAGTTATCGTTGGAAACCAATTTCGGAAATGGTCTGTATACAGTTGAGCAAAGGGCACATGCGCTTGATAATTATTCCCTTAATTTCTTCTCTAGTTTCAGTTCATCAGGGTTGAAGATTTGAAGACGATAGGATAACGTGCTCTGAAATTATAAACGAAAGCTTTGGAGGAAGTGAAAAAACACTGTGCCTAATAATATGACCGGTAATGGCGTAAAATAGTGTGAGAATATAGTATACTGTACACAGGAAGATCGCGGCCAGCAGGATTCGAACCCACGTTTGTTGCTGGCCGCGAGTGTGGCTTAGCTCCCATCGTGACGCCTTATACCACTCAGCTACATTCGTCTGATCTCGTTTAGAACTAGGAGGCAACAGAAAAATAAAGCTAATTAATAATAATAATGATAATGTTTCTACTAATACATGTACAAGGTATACGGGCCTAGGTGACATCAGTGACACATTATTATATAGAAAGCCGGTTATGCAGAGCATTCCGGGTCAATTTTGACCCCGGCTGTGACCCACACCAGTCGACTAACACCCAGGTACCCATTTTATACTGATGGGTGAACATGGACATCAGGTGTCTTATGGAAACACATCCTAATGTTTTCCACCCGTATCGGTGATTCAAACTCCGGACCTCAGTGTGTGAGCCGAGTGCTATAGCGATCGAGCTACGGGACACCATTAAGATAAATAAGATAAAGAAAATTTGAAATACAGAAATAAAGCTTCAAAATAAACTAAGGAGGGGCAGAAAATTCCCCATCCCCTTCCCCTTCCCCCCGTCAACATTGAAGGAACGAACCCTGGCGAAAGCTTCTGATACAAGGAATTATTTATCCTCAAGTAGCCTCCCATCCTCTAGGCACTGTAGGACCCCCCACGGGTTAAGAGCTTGTGAGTTTCCCCTTGAATATAATATAAAATGCCATAAAAATACAAAATTATAGTAACAATAATAGTGAGGAATGTTATTACAAGTGAATGATGCCAGACGTTATCATTAGCATACAGATGCGAGGCCACGGAGCTCATTTGAATATATAACATTAATATGTTTATTCAAGGTATATATATGTGTGTGGCAAGACACAGCGGAAGCTTAAGACTTTGCAGCTTCTTGCAATCCTTAGAGACGTTGATGACAGCTGAAGCCTTCTAGGTCAGTAATGAAGAGCACACTTGTGTATACATCAGTAAATTTATAAAGGAAAATATTTCGCCCTGAGTGGCCTCACCAGCGCTGATGAATCCAATTATGGTGAATCATAAGTTTCTTTTTCACAGTTTGTCGGTATCGCCACACTGATAACCTTCTAGGTTAATATTGAGTTACGTCCAGGTCTGAACTCTACTTTTTTTCCTATATTTAAAATTGCAAACAGCCTAGTAGGTGAACCCCGGTAATAATAGTTATTTCTATTGCAAATGCTTATTTTAGGAAATGTTTACAAACAAATAATGCCTTTATTTTTTCTAGATAGCAACACAGGACAATCAGAGGTTAGTTGAGATTCACGTGACATGGCTGGCCAATCACACGCCAATCATCTATCGTGTCTTCCCAGTCGCAACCAACATCACAACCTTCTTATACCTACCCGATGGAGGAATGAGTTCTCATTGTCATAAATGTAAATTTAATTTTTACGATGAAAGTCGACATAATTTTGCACACTGCAGTTTGAGTACAACTCTTCACAAATTATGATGTTTGGTGACTATTTAACGGTCCATGTCGTGGCGAAACATTGTCTCGAGTTTGTCTTTTACGTGTGAGATATTTATGAATGGTTCCAGTCACGGTAACGTGCGTTTTGTAGCTTGGATATTTTAGGCTAAGTTAAGTTATCTTAGGTTACTTTAAATTTCTTTCTTTTTGACATTAGAGTAATCCAATCTAATCTAACACTGTCTAACTTAGCCTAACCTAAGTCATTCAGAGGAAAATTTTGTCACATATTCTGCTTTATTGCCAAAATAAAGATATTTCTTAATGTAACAGTGGTTGTGACATTAACAAAAGCAGTTTTTATTTCGCTAATAACTTGGTCTGTTCCAACTGGGTTCAGTTTCAATCTTTCTGTACAGTAAGGCCAGAGTTTTTTGAACAGTTGGCATGTACTCGTGCTCTATGAACACAGTTGTTGAAACACCTCTCAGCATCCTGGAATGGCTCTGATAATTTCCACAAACCTCAGCAGCGTAGCTTCAAACGTTATTAAACGTTATTAAAAGTTGAATTCTAGTGTGTAGGATCAGATTAGTCTATACGTAGAACAGTGTGAAATTTTGATTCCTGTTAAGTCTTGCCCAATAAATTTCAGTTTGTCTCTTATAAACGATGTCACCATCAAATAGTTGATGTATTTTAGGGCCAGAATAAAACTGTGAGTTTTGTTTGTATGCGGTAAGAATTTTCAGTATAGTAAAATAGTTAAAAAACTGGAATTATGGGAATTGACGTTATACATAGAGAATGACTCATCTGGTCAGGTTCAAATTATAACAGTGTGGGTTCTGGAAGGCAAGGTTCAAACATGTATTGACTGGCTTAAGACCCACTTTACCAGTTTTATTGAATAAATAGTGATATTCATTTTAGGCAGCTAAAGAATGCTTCATCTTCTCTGCTTCAAACTATTACTGAAAATTATATAAGGAGGAGGAGGATACATCATAAGTTTAGCATGAGTAGGTGAGAATTTGAATTTGTATCGAAATTATTACTAAACTTGAAATAGTTGAAATCTGATCAATTATTGAAGAATAGATCAATAAGATCAATTATTGAAGAATAGATCTTGTGACTGGCTTCAAACTTTAACAGCTGACTGGTTTTTCGAAAAAGCTTGGCATTGTGAAAATTTCAGTTTGCCTAGAGAATGTTGCTTCTTCTCAGCTTCAAACCCGAATTATTCTTGTATGATGAGTGCAAGATTTTTTTGCTTGATTTAGAGGGGTGAGAGTTCCAGTCGCCATTTTTTAAACCAATTTATCAAATGAGATTTCCTAAAATAAAAATCAAACATTTTTTTCTGACAGGTTTGCAGAAATTTTCAAATAGAATATAAATAAGACACAGAAAAAAAAATCGTGTTTCATCATTTTTAAAATTAACGAGATTAGACATTCGTATTTTCGGAAAATTTTGGCAACATTTCTTTCTTTTTCTCTCAAAAATATTCGTTAATACATAGAAATAACTTGAATTTTTCATCTCTCGTATTGTTAATGGTGTGTGTGGGGGAAGGCTGGTGTTGTTAATGGTGTGTGTGGGGGAAAGCTGGTGTTGTTAATGGTGTGTGTGGGGGAAGACTGGTGTTGTTAATGGTGTGTGTGGGGGGAAGACTGGTGTTGTTAATGGTGTGTGTGGGTGAAGGCTGGTGTTGTTAATGGTGTGTGGGGGGGAAGGCTGGTGTTGTTAATGGTGTGTGTGGGGGGAAGGCTGGTGTTGTTAATTGTGTGTGTGGGGGAAGGCTGGTGTTGTTAATGGTGTGTGTGGGGGAAGGCTGGTGTTGTTAATGGTGTGTGTGGGGGAAGACTACTGTTGTTAATTGTGTGTGTGGGGGAAGGCTGGTGTTGTTAAAGGTGTGTGTGGGGGAAGACTGGTGTTGTTAATGGTGTGTGTGGGGGAAGGCTGGTGTTGTTAATTGTGTGTGTGGGGGGAAGACTGGTGTTGTTAAAGGTGTGTGTGGGGGAAGGCTGGTGTTGTTAATTGTGTGTGTGGGGGGAAGACTGGTGTTGTTAATGGTGTGTGCAGGGGAAGGCTGGTGTTGTTAATGGTGTGTGTGGGGGAAGGGTGGTGTTGTTAATGGTGTGTGCAGGGGAAGGCTGGTGTTGTTAATTGTGTGTGGGGGGGGAAGGCTGGTGTTGTTAATTGTGTGTGAGGGGGAAGGCTGGTGTTGTTAATGGTGTGTGTGGGAGAAGGCTGGTGTTGTTAATAGTGTGTGCAGGGGAAGGCTGGTGTTGTTAATTGTGTGTGTGGGGGAAGGCTGGTGTTGTTAATTGTGTGTGTGGGGAAAGGCTGGTGTTGTTAATTGTGTGTGTGTGGGGGAAGGCTGGTGTTGTTAATTGTGTGAGTGGGGGGAAGGCTGGTGTTGTTAATGGTGTGTGCAGGGGAAGGCTGGTGTTGTTAATTGTGTGTGTGGGGGAAGGCTGGTGTTGTTAATTGTGTGTGTGGGGGAAGGCAGGTGTTGTTAATGGTGTGTGCAGGGGAAGGCTGGTGTTGTTAACTGTGTGTCTGGGGGAAGGCTGGTGTTGTTAATTGTGTGTGTGTGGGAAGGCTGGTGTTGTTAATTGTGTGTGTGGGGGAAGGCTTGTGTTGTTAATGGTGTGTGTGGGGGAAGGCTGGTGTTGTTAATGGTGTGTGTGGGGGAAAGCTGGTGTTGTTAACGGAGTGTGTGAGGGAAGACTCCTGATGTTAATTGTGTGTGTGGGGGAAGGATGGTGTTGTTAATGGTGTGTGTGGGGGAAGGCTGGAGTTATTAATGGTGTGTGTGGGGGGAAGGCTGGTGTTGTTAATTGCGTGTGTGGGGGAAGGCTGATGTTGTTAATTGTGTGTGTGGGGGAAGGCTGGTGTTGTTAATGGTGTGTGTGGGGGAAGGCTTGTGTTGTTAATGGTGTGTGTGTGGGAAGGCTGGTGTTGTTAATGGTGTGTGTGGGGGAAGACTCCTATTGTTAATTGTGTGTGTGGGGGAAGGCTGGTGTTGTTAATGGTGTGTGTGGGGGAAGGCTGGTGTTGTTAATGGTGTGTGTGGGGGGAAGGCTGGTGTTGTTAATGGTGTGTGTGGGGGAAGGCTGGTGTTGTTAATGGTGTGTGTGGGGGAAGGCTGGTGTTGTTAATGGTGTGTGTGGGGGGAAGGCTGGTGTTGTTAATTGTGTGTGTGGGGGAAGCCTGGTGTTGTTAATTGTGTGTGTGGGGGAAGGCTGGTGTTATTAATGGTGTGTGTGGGGGAAGGCTGGTGTTGTTAATGGTGTGTGTGGGGGAAGACTCCTGTTGTTAATTGTGTGTGTGAGGGAAGGCTGGTGTTGTTAATGGTGTGTGTGGGGGAAGGCTGGTGTTGTTAATGGTGTGTGTGGGGGAAGACTGGTGTTGTTAATGGTGTGTGTGGGGGAAGGCTGGTGTTGTTAATGGTGTGTGTGGGGGAAGGCTGGTGTTGTTAATGGTGTGTGTGGGGGAAGGCTGGTGTTGTTAATGGTGTGTGTGGGGGGAAGGCTGGTGTTGTTAATTTTGTGTGTGGGGGAAGGCTGGTGTTGTTAATGGTGTGTGTGGGGGAAGGCTGGTGTTGTTAATGGTGTGTGTGGGAGAAGGCTGGTGTTGTTAATGGTGTGTGTGGGGGGAGGCTGGTGTTGTTAATGGTGTGAGTGGGGGGAAGGCTGGTGTTGTTAATGGTATGTGTGGGGGAAGGCTGGTGTTGTTAATGGTGTGTGTGGGGGGAAGGCTGGTGTTGTTAATGGCGTGTGTGGGGGGAAGGCTGGTGTTGTTAATGGTGTGTGGGGGGAAGGCTGGTGTTGTTAATGGAGTGTGTGGGGGGAAGACTGGTGTTGTTAATGGTGTGTGTGGGGGGAGGCTGGTGTTGTTAATGGTGTATGTGGGGGGAAGGCTGGTGTTGTTAATGGTGTGTGGGGGGGAAGGCTGGGGTTGTTAATGGTGTGTGTGGGGGGAAGGCTGGTGTTGTTAATGGTGTGTGCAGGGGAAGGCTGGTGTTGTTAATGGTGTGTGTGGGGGGAAGGCTGGTGTTGTTAATGGTGTGTGGGGGAAGACTGGTGTTGTTAATGGTGTGTGTGGGGGGAAGGCTGGTGTTGTTAATGGTGTGTGTGGGGGAAAGGTTGGTGTTGTTAATGGTGTGTGGGGGAAGGCTGGTGTTGTTAATGGTGTGTGTGGGAGAAGGCTGGTGTTGTTAATGGTGTGTGGGGGAAGGCAGGTGTTGTTAATGGTGTGTGTGGGGGGAAGACTGGTGTTGTTAATTTGTGTGTGCAGGGGAAGGCTGGTGTTGTTAATGGTGTGTGTGGGGGGAGGGCTGGTGTTGTTAATGGTGTGTGTGGGGGGAAGGCTGGTGTTGTTAATAATGTGTGTGGGGGAAGGCTGGTGTTGTTAATGGTGTGTGCAGGGGAAGGCTGGTGTTGTTAATTGTGTGTGTGGGGGAAGACTGGTGTTGTTAATGGTGTGTGTGGGGGGAAGGCTGGTGTTGTTAATGGTGTGTGTGGGGGAAGGCTGGTGTTGTTAATGGTGTGTGTGGGGGGAGGGCTGGTGTTGTTAATGGTGTGTGTGGGGTTAAGACTGGTGTTGTTAATGGTGTGTGTGGGGGAAGACTGGTGTTGTTAATGGTGTGTCTGGGGGAAGACTGGTGTTGTTAATGGTGTGTGGGGCGAGGGCTGGTGTTGTTAATGGTGTGTGTGGGGGAAGACTTGTGTTGTTAATGGTTTGTGTGGGGGAAGACTGGTGTTGTTAATGGTGTGTGTGGGGGAAGACTGGTGTTGTTAATGGTGTGTGTGGGGGAAGACTGGTGTTGTTAAATGTGTGTGCGGGGAAAGGCTGGTGTTGTTATTGGTGTGTGTGGGGGAAGACTGGTGTTGTTAATTGTGTGTGTGGGGGAAGGCTGGTGTTGTTAATGGTGTGTGTGGGGGAAGACTGGTGTTGTTAATTGTGTGTGTGGGGGAAGACTGGTGTTGTTAATGGTGTGTGTGGGGGGAAGGCTGGTGTTGTTAATTGTGTGTGTGTGGGGAAGACTGGTGTTGTTAATGGTGTGTGTGGGGGGAAGACTGGTGTTGTTAATGGTGTGTGTGGAAGAAGGCTGGTGTTGTTAATGGTGTGTGGAGGAAGACTGGTGTTGTTAATGGTGTGTGTGGGGGAAGGCTGGTGTTGTTAATGGTGTGTGCAGGGGAAGGCTGGTGTTGTTAATGGTGTGTGTGGGGGGAAGGCTTGTGTTGTTAATGGTGTGTGGGGGAAGACTGGTGTTGTTAATGGTGTGTGTGGGGGGAAGGCTGGTGTTGTTAATGGTGTGTGTGGGGGAAAGGTTGGTGTTGTTAATGGTGTGTGGGGGAAGGCTGGTGTTGTTAATGGTGTGTGTGGGAGAAGGCTGGTGTTGTTAATGGTGTGTGGGGGAAGGCAGGTGTTGTTAATGGTGTGTGTGGGGGGAAGACTGGTGTTGTTAATGGTGTGTGCAGGGGAAGGCTGGTGTTGTTAATGGTGTGTGTGGGGGGAGGGCTGGTGTTGTTAATGGTGTGTGTGGGGGGAAGGCTGGTGTTGTTAATAATGTGTGTGGGGGAAGGCTGGTGTTGTTAATGGTGTGTGCAGGGGAAGGCTGGTGTTGTTAATTGTGTGTGTGGGGGAAGACTGGTGTTGTTAATGGTGTGTGTGGGGGGAAGGCTGGTGTTGTTAATGGTGTGTGTGGGGGAAGGCTGGTGTTGTTAATGGTGTGTGTGGGGGGAGGGCTGGTGTTGTTAATGGTGTGTGTGGGGTTAAGACTGGTGTTGTTAATGGTGTGTGTGGGGGAAGACTGGTGTTGTTAATGGTGTGTCTGGGGGAAGACTGGTGTTGTTAATGGTGTGTGGGGCGAGGGCTGGTGTTGTTAATGGTGTGTGTGGGGGAAGACTTGTGTTGTTAATGGTTTGTGTGGGGGAAGACTGGTGTTGTTAATGGTGTGTGTGGGGGAAGACTGGTGTTGTTAATGGTGTGTGTGGGGGAAGACTGGTGTTGTTAAATGTGTGTGCGGGGAAAGGCTGGTGTTGTTATTGGTGTGTGTGGGGGAAGACTGGTGTTGTTAATTGTGTGTGTGGGGGAAGGCTGGTGTTGTTAATGGTGTGTGTGGGGGAAGACTGGTGTTGTTAATTGTGTGTGTGGGGGAAGACTGGTGTTGTTAATGGTGTGTGTGGGGGGAAGGCTGGTGTTGTTAATTGTGTGTGTGTGGGGAAGACTGGTGTTGTTAATGGTGTGTGTGGGGGGAAGACTGGTGTTGTTAATGGTGTGTGTGGAAGAAGGCTGGTGTTGTTAATGGTGTGTGGAGGAAGACTGGTGTTGTTAATGGTGTGTGTGGGGGAAGGCTGGTGTTGTTAATGGTGTGTGTGGGGGAAGGCTGGTGTTGTTAATGGTGTGTGTGGGGGAAGGCTGGTGTTGTTAATGGTGTGTGTGGGGGAAGGCTGGTGTTGTTAATGGTGTGTGTGGGGGGAAGGCTGGTGTTGTTAATTGTGTGTGGGGGGGAAGGCTGGTGTTGTTAATTGTGTGTGTGGGGGAAGGCTGGTGTTATTAATGGTGTGTGTGGGGGAAGGCTGGTGTTGTTAATGGTGTGTGTGGGGGAAGACTCCTGTTGTTAATTGTGTGTGTGAGGGAAGGCTGGTGTTGTTAATGGTGTGTGTGGGGGAAGGCTGGTGTTGTTAATGGTGTGTGTGGGGGAAGACTGGTGTTGTTAATGGTGTGTGTGGGAGAAGGCTGGTGTTGTTAATGGTGTGTGTGGGGGAAGGCTGGTGTTGTTAATGGTGTGTGTGGGGGAAGGCTGGTGTTGTTAATGGTGTGCGTGGGGGGAAGGCTGGTGTTGTTAATGGTGTGTGTGGGGGAAGTCTGGTGTTGTTAATGGTGTGTGTGGGGGAAGGCTGGTGTTGTTAATGGTGTGTGTGGGGGAAGGCTGGTGTTGTTAATGGTGTGTGTGGGGGAAGGCTGGTGTTGTTAATGGTGTGTGTGGGGGGGAGGCTGGTGTTGTTAATGGTGTGTGTGGGGGAAGGCTGGTGTTGTTAATGGTGTGTGTGGGGGGAAGGCTGGTGTTGTTAATGGTGTGTGTAGGGGGGAAGGCTGGTGTTGTTAATGGTGTGTGTGGGGGAAGGCTGGTGTTGTTAATGGTGTGTGTGGGGGGAAGACTGGTGTTGTTAATGGTGTGTGTGGGGGGAGGGCTGGTGTTGTTAATGGTGTGTGTGGGGGAAGGCTGGTGTTGTTAATGGTGTGTGGGGGAAGGCTGGTGTTGTTAATGGTGTGTGTGGGGGGAAGGCTGGTGTTGTTAATGGTGTGTGTGGGGGGAAGGCTGGTGTTGTTAATGGTGTGTGGGGGAAGGCTGGTGTTGTTAATGGTGTGTGTGGGAGAAGGCTGGTGTTGTTAATGGTGTGTGGGGGAAGGCAGGTGTTGTTAATGGTGTGTGTGGGGGAAGACTGGTGTTGTTAATGGTGTGTGCAGGGGAAGGCTGGTGTTGTTAATGGTGTGTGTGGGGGGAGGGCTTGTGTTGTTAATGGTGTGTGTGGGGGGAAGGCTGGTGTTGTTAATAATGTGTTTGGGGGAAGGCTGGTGTTGTTAATGGTGTGTGCAGGGGAAGGCTGGTGTTGTTAATTGTGTGTGTGGGGGAAGACTGGTGTAGTTAATGGTGTGTGTGTGGGGAAGGCTGGTGTTGTTAATGGTGTGTGTGGGGGAAAGGCTGGTGTTGTTAATGGTGTGTGTGGGGGGAGGGCTGGTGTTGTTAATGGTGTGTGTGGGGTTAAGACTGGTGTTGTTAATGGTGTGTGTGGGGGAGGACTGGTGTTGTTAATGGTGTGTCTGGGGGAAGACTGGTGTTGTTAATGGTGTGTGGGGCGAGGGCTGGTGTTGTTAATGGTGTGTGTGGGGGGAAGACTTGTGTTGTTAATGGTTTGTGTGGGGGAAGACTGGTGTTGTTAATGGTGTGTGTGGTTGAAGACTGGTGTAGTTAATGGTGTGTGTGGGGGAAGACTGGTGTTGTTAAATGTGTGTGCGGGGAAAGGCTGGTGTTGTTAATTGTGTGTGTGGGGGAAGACTGGTGTTGTTAATTGTGTGTGTGGGGGAAGGCTGGTGTTGTTAATGGTGTGTGTGGGGGAAGACTGGTGTTGTTAATTGTGTGTGTGGGGGAAGACTGGTGTTGTTAATGGTGTGTGTGGGGGGAAGGCTGGTGTTGTTAATTGTGTGTGTGTGGGGAAGACTGGTGTTGTTAATGGTGTGTGTGGGGGGAAGACTGGTGTTGTTAATGGTGTATGTGTGGAAAGACTGGTGTTGTTAATTGTGTGTGTGGGGGGAAGGCTGGTGTTGTTAATGGTGTGTGGGGGGAAGACTGGTGTTGTTAATGGTGTGTGTGGGGGAAGAATGGTATTGTTAATTGTGTGTGTGGGGGAAGGCTGGTGTTGTTAATGGTGTGTGTGGGGGTAAGGCTGGTGTTGTTAATTGTGTGTGTGGGGGAAGGTTGGTGTTGTTAATGGTATGTGTGGTGGGAAGGCTGGTGTTGTTAATGGTGTGTGTGGGGGAAGGCTGGTGTTGATAATGGTGTGTGGGGGAAGGCTGGTGTTGTTAATGGTGAGTGCAGGGGAAGTCTGGTGTTGTTAATTGTGAGTGTGGGGGAAGACTGGTGTTGTTAATGGTGAGTGGGGGGAAGACTGGTGTTGTTAATTGTGTGTGTGGGGGAAGGCTGGTGTTGTTAATGGCGTGTGTGGGGGGAAGGCTGCTGTTGTTAATGGTGTGTGTGGGGGAAGACTGGTGTTGTTAATGGTGTGTGTGGGGGAAGACTGGTGTTGTTAATTGTGTGTGTGGGGGAAGGCTGGTGTTGTTAATAGTGTGTGTGGGGGAAGGCTGGTGTTGTTAATGGTGTGTGTGGGGGAACACTGGTGTTGTTAATGGTGTGTGTGGGGGAAGACTAGTGCTGTTAATGGTGTGTGTGGAGGGATGGCTGGTGTTGTTAATTGTGTGTGTGGGGGAAGACTGGTGTTAATGGTGTGTGTTGGGGAAGACTGGTGTTGTTAATTGTGTGTGTGGGGGAAGACTAGTGCTGTTAATGGTGTGCGTGGAGGGAAGGCTGGTGTTGTTAATGGTGTGTGTGGGGGAAGACTGGTGTTGTTAATGGTGTGTGTGGGGGAAGGCTGGTGTTGTTAATGGTGTGTCTGGGGGAAGACTAGAGCTGTTAATGGTGTGTGTGGGGGGAAGGCTGGTGTTGTTAATTGTGTGCGGGGGAAGGCTGGTGTTTTTAATGGTGTGTGTGGGGGAAGACTGGTGTTGTTAATGGTGTGTTTGGGGGAAGACTAGTGCTGTTAATGGTGTGCGTGGAGGGAAGGCTGGTGTTGTTAATTGTGTGTGTGGGGGATGACTGGTGTTGTTAATGGTGTGAGTGGTGGAAGACTAGTGCTGTTAATTGTGTGTGTGGAGGGAAGGCTGGTGTTGTTAATGGTGTGTGTGGGGGAAGACTGGTGTTGTTAATGGTGTGTGTGGAGGGAAGGCTGGTGTTGTTAATGGTGTGTGTGGGGGAAGACTAGTGCTGTTAATGGTGTGTGTGAAGGGAAGGCTGGTGTTGTTAATGGTGTGTGTGGGGAAGACTGGTGTTGTTAATGGTGTGTTTGGGGGAAGACTATTGCTGTTAATGGTGTGTGTGGGGGAAAGTCTGGTGTTGTTAATGGTGTGTGGGGGAAGACTGATGTTGTTAATGGTGTGTGTGGAGGGAAGACTAGTGCTGTTAATGGTGTGTGTGAGGGGAAGCCTGGTGTTGTTAATGGTGTGTGTGGGGAAAGACTGGTGTTATTAATGGTGTTTGTGGGGGAAGGCTGGTGTTGTTAATGGTGTGTGTGGAGAGAAGACTGGTGTTGTTAATTGTGTGTGTGAGGGAAGACTGGTGTTGTTAATTGTGTGTGGGGGAAGACTGGTGTTGCTATTGGTGTGTGTGGGGGAAGGTTGGTGTTGTTAATTGTGTGTGTGGGGGGAAGGCTGGTGTTGTTAATAGTGTGTGTGGGGGAAGACTGGTGTTGTTAACGGTGTGTGTGGAGGGAAGGCAGGTGTTGTTAATGGTGTGTGTGGAGGGAAGACTGGTGTTGTTAATGGTGTGTGTGGGGGAAGACTAGTGCTGTTAATGGTGTGTGTGGGGGGAAGGCTGGTGTTGTTAATGGTGTGTGTGGGGGAAGACCGGTGTTGCTAATGGTGTGTGTGTGGAGGAAGGCTGGTGTTGTTAATGGCGTGTGTGGAGGGAAGACTGGTGTTGTTAATGGTGTGTGAGGGGAAGACTGGTGTTGCTAATGGTGTGTGTGGGGGGAAGGAAGGTGTTGTTAACGGTGTGTGTGAGGGAAGACTGGTGTTGTTAAGAGTGTGTAGAGGGAAGACTGGTGTTGTTAATAGTGTGTTTGTGGGGGGGAAGGCTGGTGTTGTTAATGGTGTGTGTTGGGTAAGACTAGTGCTGTTAATGGTGTGTGTGGGGGGAAGGCTGGTGTTGTTAATGATGTGTGTGGGGGAAGGCTGGTGTTGTTAATGGCGTGTGTGGAGGGAAGACTGGTGTTGTTAATGGTGTATGGGGGAAGACTGGTGTTGCTAATGGTGTGTGTGGGGGAAGGCTGGTGTTGTTAATGGTGTGTGTGTGGGGGAAGACTGGTGTTGTTAACGGTGTGTGTGGAGGGAAGGCTGGTGTTGTTAATCGTGAGTGTGGCGGAAGACTGGTGTTGTTAATGATTTGTGGGGGAAGACTGTTGTTGTTAATGGTGTGTGGGGAGAAGACTGGTGTTGTTAATGGTGTGTGTGGTGGAAGACTGGTGTTGTTAATGGTGTGTGTGGGAAAGACTGGAGTTGTTAATGGTGAGTGTGGGGGAAGACTGGTGTTGTTAATGGTGTGTGTGTGGGGGAAGACTGGTGTTGTTATTGGTGTTGGGGGAAGACTGGTGTTGTTAATGGTGTGTGTGTGGGAAGACTGGTGTTGTTAATGGTGTGTGTGGGGGTAGACTGGTGTTGTAAATGGTGTGTGTGGGGAGAAGGCTGGTGTTGTTAATGGTGTGTGTGTGGGAGAAGGCTAGTGTTGTTAATGGTGTGTGTTAGAGAAGGCTGGTGTTGTTAATGGTGTGTGTGGGGGAAGGCTGGTGTTGTTAATGGTGTGTGTAGGGGAGGCTGGCGTTGTTAATGGCGTGTGTAGGGAAGGCTGGTATTGTTAATGGTGTGTCTAGGGGAGGCTGGTATTGTTAATGGTGTGTATAGGGGAGGCTGGTATTGTTAATGGTGTGTGTGTAGAGGAGACTGGTATTGTTAAGTGTGTAGGGGAGGCTGGTATTGTTAATGGTGTGTGTAGAGGAGGCTGGTATTGTTAATGATGTGTGTAGGGGAGGCTGGTATTGTTAATGGTGTTTGTAGGGGAGGCTGGTATTGTTAATGGTGTGTGTAGTGAAGGCTGGTATTGTTAATAGTGTGTGTAGTGGTGGCTGGTATTGTTAATGGTGTGTGTAGAGGAGGCTGGTATTGTTAATGGTGTGTGTAGTGGAGGTTGGTATTGTTAATGGTGTGCATAGGGGAGACTGGTATTGTTAATGGTGTGTGTAGTGGAGGCTGGTATTGTTAATGGTGTGTGTAGTGGAGGCTGGTATTGTTAATGGTGTGTGTAGTTGAGGCTGGTATTGTTAATGGTGTGTGTAGTGGAGGCTGGTATTGTTAATGGTGTGCGTAGTGGAGGCTGGTATTGTTTATGGTTTGTGTAGTGGAGGCTGGTATTATTAATGGTGTGTGTAGTGGAGGCTGGTATTGTTAATAGTGTGTGTAGTGGAGGCTGGTATTGTTAATGGTGCGTGTAGTGGAAGCTGTTATTGTTAATGGTGTGTGTAGTGGAGGCTGGTATTGTTAAAGGTGTGTGTAGTGGAGGCTGGTATTGTTAATTGTGTGTGTAGTGGAGGCTGGTATTGCTAATGGTGTGTGTAGTGGAGGCTGGTATTGTTAATGGTGTGTGTAGTGGAGGCTGATATTGATAATTGTGTGTGTAGTGGAGGCTGGTATTGTTAATGGTGCGTGTAGTGGAGGCTGTTATTGTTAATGGTGTGTGTAGGGGAGGCTGGTATTGTTAATGGTGTGTGTAGTGGAGGCTGGTATTGTTAATGGTGTGTGTAGTGGAGGCTGGTATTGTTAAAGGTGTGTGTAGTGGAGGCTGGTATTGTTAATGGTGTGTGTAGTAGAGGCTGGTATTGTTAATGGTGTGTGTAGTTGAGGCTGGTATTGTTAATGGCGCGTGTAGTGGAGGCTGGAATTGTTAATGGTGTGTGTAGTGGAGGCTGGTATTGTTAATTTTGTGTGTAGTGGATGCTGGTATTTTTAATGGTGTGCGTAGTGGATGCTGGTATTGTTAATGGTGTGTGTAGTGGAGGCTGATATTGTTAATGGTGTGTGTAGTGAAGGCTGGTATTGTTAATGGTGTGTGTAGTGGAGGCTTTTATTGTTAATGGTGTGTGTAGTGGAGGCCGGTATTGTTAATAGTGTGTGTAGTGGAGGCTGGTATTGTTAATGGTGTGTGTAGTGGAGGCTGGTATTGTTAATGGTGTGTGTAGTTGAGGCTGGTATTGTTAATGGTGCGTGTAATGGAGGCTGGTATTGTTAATGGTATGTGTAGTGGAGGCTGGTATTGTTAATGGTGTGTGTAGTAGAGGCTGGTATTGTTAATGGTGTGTGTAGTGGAGGCTGGTGTTGTTAATGGTGTGTGTAGTGGAGGCTAGTAAAGTTAATGGTGTGTGTAGTGGAGGCCGGTATTGTTAATGGTGTGTGTAGTGGAGGGTGGTATTGTTAATGGTGTGTGTAAAGGAGGCGGGTATTGTTAATGGTGTGTGTAGTGGAGGCTGGTATTGTTAATGGTGTGTGTAGTGCAGGCTGGTATTGTTAATTATGTGTGTAGTGGAGGCTAGTATTGTTAATGGTGCTTGTAGTGGAGGCTGGTATTGTTAATAGTGTGTGTAGTGGATGCTTGTATTGTTAATGGTCTGTGTATTGGAGGTTGTTATTGTTAATGGTGTGTGTAGTGGATGCTGGTATTGTTAATGGTGTGTGTAGTGGAGGCTGGTATTTTTAATGGTGCTTGTAGTGGAGGCTGGTACTGTTAATGGTGTGTGTGTAGGGGAGGCTGGTATTGTTAATGGTGTGTGAAGTGGAGGCTGGTATTGTTAATTGTGTGTGTAGTAGAGGCAGGTATTGTTAATGGTGTGTGTAGTTGATGCTGGTATTGTTAATGGTGTGTGTAGTGGAGGCTGGTATTTTTAATGGTGTGTGTAGTGGAGGCTTGTATTGTTAATTGTGTGTGTAGTGGGGGGCTGGTATTGTTAATAGTGCGTGTAGTTGAAGCTGGTATTGTTAATGGTGTGTGTAGTGGAGGCAGGTATTGTTAATGGTGTGAGTAGTGGAGGCTGGTATTGTTAATGGTGTGTGTAGTGGAGGCTGGTATTGTTAATGGTGTGTGTAGTGGGGGGCTGGTATTGTTAATGGTGTGTGTAGTGGAGGCTGGTATTGTTAATGGTTTGTGTAGTGGAGGCTGGTATTGTTAATTGTGTATGTAGTGGATGCTGGAATTGTTAATGGTGTGTGTAGTGGAGGCTGGTATTGTTAATGGTGTGTGTAGTGGAGGCTGGTATTGTTAATGGTGTGTGTAGTGGAGGCTGGTGTTGTTAATAATGTGTGCAGAATAGGCTGGTATTGTTAATGGTGCGTGTAGTGGAGGCTGGTATTGTTAATGGTGAGTGTAGTGGAGGCTGGTATAGTTAATGGTGTGTGTAGTGGAGGCTGGTATTGTTAATGGTGTGTGTAGTGGAGGCTGGTATTGTTAATGGTGTGTGTAGTGGAGGGTGGTATTGCTAATGGTGCGTGTAGTGGAGGCTGGTATTGTTAATGGTGAGTGTAATTGAGGCTGGTATTGTTAATAGTGCGTGTAGTGGAGGCTGGTATTGTAAATGGTGCGTGTAGTAGAGGCTGGTATTGTTAATGGTGTGTGTAGTGAAGGCTGGTATTGTTAATTGTGTGTGTAGTGGAGGCTGGTATTGTTAATGGTGTGTGTAGTTGAGACTGGTATTGTTAATGTTGAGTGTAGTGCAGGCTGGTATTGTTAATAGTGTGTGTAGTGGAGGCTGGTAATTTTAATGGTGTGTGTAGCGGAGGCTGGTATTGTTAATGTTGTGTGTAGTGGAGGCTGGTAATGTTAATTGTGTGGGTAGTGGAGGCTGGTATTGTTAATGGTGAGTGTAATTGAGGCTGGTATTGTTAATAGTGCGTGTAGTTGAGGCTGGTATTGTAAATGGTGCGTGTAGTAGAGGCTGGTATTGTTAATGGTGTGTGTAGTGAAGGCTGGTATTGTTAATTGTGTGTGTAGTGGAGGCTGGTATTGTTAATGGTGTGTGTAGTTGAGACTGGTATTGTTAATGTTGTGTGTAGTGCAGGCTGGTATTGTTAATAGTGTGTGTAGTGGAGGCTGGTAATTTTAATGGTGTGTGTAGCGGAGGCTGGTATTGTTAATGTTGTGTGTAGTAGAGGCTGGTAATGTTAATTGTGTGGGTACTGGAGGCAGGTTTTGTTAATGGTGCGTGTAGTGGAGGCTGATAATGTTAATGGAGTGTGTAGTGGAGGTTGGTTTTGTTAATGGTGTGTGTAGTGGAGGCTGGTATTGTTAATGGTGTGTGTAGTGGAGGCTGGTATTGTTAATGGTGCGTGTAGTGGAAGCTGGTATTGTTAATGGTGCGTGTAGTGGAGGCTGGTATTTTTATTGGTGTGTGTAGTGGAGGCTGGTATTGTAAATGGTGTGTGTAGTGGAAGCGGGTATTGTTAATGGTGTGTGTAGTGGAGGCTGGTATTGTTAATGGTGTGTGTAGTAGAGGCTGATATTGTTAATGGTGCGTGTAGTGAAGGCTGGTATTTTTAATGGTGTGTGTAGCAGAGGGTGGTATAGTTAATAGTGTGTGTAGTGGAGGCTGGTATTGTTAATGGTGTGTGTAGTGGAGGCTGGTATTGTTAATAGTGTGTGTAGTGGAGGCTGGTATTGTTAATGGTGTGTGTAGTGGGGGCTGGTATTGTTAATGGTGTGTAGTGGAGGCTGGTATTGGTAATGGTGTGTGTAGTGGAGGCTGGTATTGTTAATGGTTTGTGTAGTGGGGGGCTGGTATTGTTAATGGTGTGTGTAGTGGAGGCTGGTATTGTTAATGGTTTGTGTAGTGGAGGCTGGTATTGTTAATTGTGTATGTAGTGGATGCTGGAATTGTTAATGGTGTGTGTAGTGGAGGCTGGTATTGTTAATGGTGTGTGTAGTGGAGCCTGGTATTGTTAATGGTGTGTGTAGTGGAGGCTGGTGTTGTTAATAATGTGTGCAGAATAGGCTGGTATTGTTAATGGTGCGTGTAGTCGAGGCTGGTATTGTTAATGGTGAGTGTAGTGGAGGCTGGTATAGTTAATGGTGTGTGTAGTGGAGGCTGGTATTGTTAATGGTGTGTGTAGTGGAGGCTGGTATTGTTAATGGTGTGTGTAGTGGAGGGTGGTATTGCTAATGGTGCGTGTAGTGGAGGCTGGTATTGTTAATGGTGAGTGTAATTGAGGCTGGTATTTTTAATAGTGCGTGTAGTGGAGGCTGGTATTGTAAATGGTGCGTGTAGTAGAGGCTGGTATTGTTAATGGTGTGTGTAGTGAAGGCTGGTATTGTTAATTGTGTGTGTAGTGGAGGCTGGTATTGTTAATGGTGTGTGTAGTTGAGACTGGTATTGTTAATGTTGAGTGTAGTGCAGGCTGGTATTGTTAATAGTGTGTGTATTGGAGGCTGGTAATTTTAATGGTGTGTGTAGCGGAGGCTGGTATTGTTAATGTTGTGTGTAGTGGAGGCTGGTAATGTTAATTGTGTGGGTAGTGGAGGCTGGTATTGTTAATGGTGAGTGTAATTGAGGCTGGTATTGTTAATAGTGCGTGTAGTTGAGGCTGGTATTGTAAATGGTGCGTGTAGTAGAGGCTGGTATTGTTAATGGTGTGTGTAGTGAAGGCTGGTATTGTTAATTGTGTGTGTAGTGGAGGCTGGTATTGTTAATAGTGTGTGTAGTGGAGGCTGGTAATTTTAATGGTGTGTGTAGCGGAGGCTGGTATTGTTAATGTTGTGTGTAGTGGAGGCTGGTAATGTTAATTGTGTGGGTACTGGAGGCAAGTTTTGTTAATGGTGCGTGTAGTGGAGGCTGATAATGTTAATGGAGTGTGTAGTGGAGGTTGGTTTTGTTAATGGTGTGTGTAGTGGAGGCTGGTATTGTTAATGGTGTGTGTAGTGGAGGCTGGTATTGTTAATGGTGCGTGTAGTGGAAGCTGGTATTGTTAATGGTGCGTGTAGTGGAGGCTGGTATTTTTATTGGTGTGTGTAGTGGAGGCTGGTATTGTAAATGGTGTGTGTAGTGGAAGCGGGTATTGTTAATGGTGTGTGTAGTGGAGGCTGGTATTGTTAATGGTGTGTGTAGTAGAGGCTGATATTGTTAATGGTGCGTGTAGTGAAGGCTGGAATTTTTAATGGTGTGTGTAGCAGAGGGTGGTATAGTTAATAGTGTGTGTAGTGGAGGCTGGTATTGTTAATGGTGTGTGTAGTGGAGGCTGGTATTGTTAATAGTGTGTGTAGTGGAGGCTGGTATTGTTAATGGTGTGTGTAGTGGGGGCTGGTATTGTTAATGGTGTGTAGTGGAGGCTGGTATTGGTAATGGTGTGTGTAGTGGAGGCTGGTATTGTTAATGGTTTGTGTAGTGGGGGCTGGTATTGTTAATGGTGTGTAGTGGAGGCTGGTATTGTTAATGGTGTGTGTAGTGGAGGCTGGTATTGTTAATGGTGTGTGTAGTGGAGGCTGGTTTTGTTAATAGTGTGTGTAGTGGAGGCTGGTATTGTTAATGGTTTGTGTAGTGGGGGCTGGTATTGTTAATGGTGTGTAGTGGAGGCTGGTATTGTTAATGGTGTGTGTAGTGGAGGCTGGTATTGTTAATGGTGTGTGTAGTGGAGGCTGGTATTGTTAATTGTGTGTGTAGTGGAGGCTGGTATTGTTAATGGTGTGTGTAGTGGAGGCTGGTATAGTTAATGGTGTGTGTAGTGGAGGCTGGTATTGTTAATGGTGTGTGTAGTGGAGGCTGGTATTGTTAATGGTGTGTGTAGTGGCGGCTGGTATTGCTAATGGTGCGTGTAGTGGAGGCTGGTATTGTTAATGGTGAGTGTAATTGAGGCTGGTATTGTTAATAGTGCGTGTAGTGGAGGCTGATATTGTAAATGGTGCGTGTATTAGAGGCTGGTATTGTTAATGGTGTGTGTAGTGGAGGCTGGTATTGTTAATTGTGTGTGTAGTGGAGGCTGGTATTGTTAATGGTGTGTGTAGTGGAGGCTGGTATTGTTAATTGTGTGTGTAGTGGAGGCTGGTATTGTTAATGGTGTGTGTAGTGGAGGCTGGAATTGTTAATGGTGTGTGTAGTGGAGGCTTGTAATGTTAATTTTGTGTGTAGTGGATGCTGGTATTGTTAATGGTGCGTGTAGTGGAGGCTGGTAATGTTAATGGTGTGTGTAGTGGAGGCTGGTATTGTTAATGGTGTGTGTAGTGGAGGCTGGTATTGTTAATGGTGTGTGTAGTGGAGGCTGGTATTGTTAACGGTGTGTGTAGTGGAGGCTGGTATTGTTAATGGTGTGTGTAGTGGAGGCTGGTATTGTTAATGGTGTGTGTAGTTGAGGCTGGAATTGTTAATGGCGCGTGTAGTGGAGGCTGGTATTGTTAATGGAGTGTGTAGTGGAGGCTGGTATTGTTAATTTTGTGTGTAGTGGATGCTGGTATTTTTAATGGTGTGTGTAGTGGATGCTGGTATTGTTAATGGTGTGTGTAGTGGAGGCTGATATTGTTAATGGTGTATGTAGTGAAGGCTGGTATTGTTAATGGTGTGTGTAGTGGAGGCTGGTATTGTTAATGGTGTGTGTAGTGGAGGCCGGTATTGTTAATGGTGTGTGTAGTGGAGGCTGGTATTGTTAATGGTGTGTGTAGTGGAGGCTGGTATTGTTAATGGTGTGTGTAGTTGAGGCTGGTATTGTTAATGGTGCGTGTAATGGAGGCTGGTATTGTTAATGGTATGTGTAGTGGAGGCTGGTATTGTTAATGGTGTGTGTAGTGGAGGCTTGTATTGTTAATGGTGTGTGTAGTGGAGGCTGGTGTTGTTAATGGTGTGTGTAGTGGAGGCTAGTAATGTTAATGGTGTGTGTAGTGGAGGCTGGTATTGTTAATGGTGTGTGTAGTGGAGGGTGGTATTGTTAATGGTGTGTGTAAAGGAGGCGGGTATTGTTAATGGTGTGTGTAGTGCAGGCTGGTATTGTTAATGGTGTGTGTAGTGCAGGCTGGTATTGTTAATGGTGTGTGTAGTGGAGGCTGGTATTGTTACTGGTATTTGTAGTGGATGCTGGTATTGTTAATAGTGTGTGTAGTGGATGCTTGTATTGTTAATGGTCTGTGTATTGGAGGTTGTTATTGTTAATGGTGCATGTAGTTGAGGCTGGTATTGTTAATGGTGTGTGTAGTGGAGGCCGGTATTGTTAATGGTGTGTAGTGGAGGCTGGTATTGTTAATGGTGTGTGTATTGGAGGTTGTTATTGTTAATGGTGCGTGTAGTTGAGGCTGGTATTGTTAATGGTGTGTGTAGTGGAGGCCGGTATTGTTAATGGTGTGTGTAGTGGAGGCGGCAGGTATTGTTAATGGTGTGTGTAGTGGAGGCTGGTTTTGTTAATGGTGTGTGTAGTTGAGGGTGGTATTGTTAATGGTGTGTGTAGTGGAGGCTGCTGTTGTTAATGGTGTGAGTAGTGGAGGCTAGTAATGTTAATGGTGTGTGTAGTGGAGGCTGGTATTGTTAATGGTGTGTGTAGTGGAGGGTGGTATTGTTAATGGTGTGTGTAAAGGAGGCGGGTATTGTTAATGGTGTGTGTAGTGGAGGCTGGTATTGTTAATGGTGTGTGTAGTGCAGGCTGGTATTGTTAATGGTGTGTGTAGTGGAGGCTGGTATTGTTACTGGTGTTTGTAGTGGAGGCTGGTATTGTTAATAGTGTGTGTAGTGGATGCTTGTATTGTTAATGGTCTGTGTATTGGAGGTTGTTATTGTTAATGGTGTGTGTAGTGGAGGCTGGTATTGTTAATGGTGTGTGTAGTGGAGGCTGGTATTGTTAATGGTGTGTGTAGTGGAGGCAGGTATTGTTAATGGTGTGTGTAGTGGAGGCTGGTATTGTTAATGGTGTGTGTAGTGGAGGCTGGTATTGTTAATGGTGCTTGTAGTGGAGGCTGGTACTGTTAATGGTGTGTGTGTAGGGGAGGCTGGTATTGTTAATGGTGTGTGTAGTGGAGGCTGGTATTGTTAATTGTGTGCGTAGTAGAGGCAGGTATTGTTAATGGTGTGTGTAGTTGATGCTGGTATTGTTAATGGTGTGTGTATTGGAGGCTGGTATTGGTAATGGTGTGTGTGTAGTGGAGGCTTGTATTGTTAATGGTGCGTGTAGTTGAGGCTGGTATTGTTAATGGTGTGTGTAGTGGAGGCCGGTATTGTTAATGGTGTGTGTAGTGGAGGCTGGTATTGTTAATGGTGTGTGTAGTGGAGGCTGGTATTGTTAGTGGTGTGTGTAGTGGAGGCTATTGTTGGTAATGGTGTGTGCAGTGGAGGCTGGTATTGTTAATGGTGTGTGTAGTGGAGGCTGGAATTGTTAATGGTTTGTGTAGTGGAGGCTGGTGTTATTAATTGTGTGTGTAGTGGATGCTGGAATTGTTAATGGTGTGTGTAGTTGATGCTGGTATTGTTAATGGTGTGTGTATTGGAGGCTGGTATTGTTAATGGTGTGTGTAGTGGAGGCTGGTATTGTTAATGGTTTGTGTATTGGAGGCTGGTGTTATTAATTGTGTGTGTAGTGGATGCTGGAATTGTTAATGGTGTGTGTAGTGGAGGCTGGTATTGTTAATGGTGTGTGTAGTGGAGGCTGGTATTGTTAATGGTGTGTGTAGTGGAGGCTGGTGTTGGTAATGGTGTGTGCAGTGGAGGCTGGTATTATTAATGTTGCGTGTAGTGGAGGCTGGTATTGTTAATGGTGTGTGTAGTGGAGGCTGGTATAGTTAATGGTGTGTCTAGTGGAGGCTGGTATTGTTAATGGTGTGTGTAGTGGAGGCTGGTATTGTTAATGGTGTGTGTAGTGGCGGCTGGTATTGCTAATGGTGCGTGTAGTGGAGGCTGGTATTGTTAATGGTGAGTGTAATTGAGGCTGGTATTGTTAATAGTGCGTGTAGTGGAGGGGGATTGAGAGTCTGCCAGCTTTTTTTCTCGAAATAATTTGCTATTATTGTAAATTAATTCACCACTTTATCTTGAGGCTGATAAAGGGCTCTTGATTAAAGAAACTGGAATTATGATCCCTATAATCGATTGAATCTGAATGCCTCCCATTCCACAAGCCGCTATATGACTGCTACTGGTTAAGCGCTTTCAACTGATTAAAATGAAACAGTTGTAAACAGCCTCAATTATTAACGGCTGAATCATCTACATTTTGTAGGTTAGGTTACGTAAGGTTTGTCAGGAAACAGGACAAGTGTTTCCTGGCGCGCGTCTTAGTCATATGATGACCCGCAGCTGGAGCTTTTGGTCATCTGACCGAGGCCTTGCACTGGCTTACCGGGTCCACCCCTTTAAAAATTAATGGTTTTTGTATGAGTCTGTGCAATAACTGGAGAACGGCTCCTGTGATAGGCTTCAAACTTTGTGTTGATGCTCTTTTCACAAAGGAAGCTTCGTTTGATTTTTATGCTGAGAGAGTTTAATGTGACAATTTTGCTAGTCAAACTTGTTTTGTGTAAACAATTAGACAATCTCTTCCGACCAGATATAATTCAAAGAGGGTGACTATACTGGGTTATCGTAGATTAAGGCTATATAATGTTCACTTTATAATTCTTAAAACACTTTAAACACTGATAAATCTTACTTAGAGGAAAGTCTAACTTTATTTTAGACTGTGTTCGACACAATTTTTTTTTTAGAAGAAACTGGGAAAACTCAAATACTGATTGTCATGCTATGATCTGAGTGCCTCCTCTAATTCTCTTCTCCCTCCAGCACTGATAACTTGGTAATTAAAATTCTGTGTAGCTTCAGACATAATGTGCTGGTGTTTTTCAAGACATTGTTCCAGAATAACAAAAGAATTTCTTTTCAATATGACTACCAAGCTAGTGTTTCTTAGTGGAAGGTTTGAAATTGGCTAGCCATGTGTATGCGCTAGTTTGTCATTAAAGAAAAAATTAAGATATTGATGTCCATGTGATAAAATGTAATTACCAAATCTAATTAGCTTTGGATCTTCAACATTAGTATTTAACTGCATTAAAAACTTATACCGCACTCTGTACTAATCTTTTTCTATTCTCTCTCTCTCTCTCTCTCTCTCTCTCTCTCTCTCTCTCTCTCTCTCTCTCTCTCTCTCTCTCTCTCTCTCTCGCTCGCTCGCTCGCTCGCTCGACCCCTGCAACCATAAATAGGTGAGTACACACACACACACACACACACTCACACATATTTTCGAATGGCACAGCGAATGGAATACATCAGGAATTATCCCTGTAGCGAGACATTTGAGTGGTTTCCATTTTATTTCTCTCATAACTTCAGTACCCCTCATCCGATATGGTTCAAATTTCGAATGGCAGTGCACGATAACTAGAACCAGACTGCAAGAACAAGTGGCTTTCACAAGTGCCCCCCCTCCTGACCAAAGATACTGAATCCATTCCCTGCATTTTGGAATGGTTCGGATAACTGCCAAACCACTCCCATCCTGCTAATGCAATGACGGCGGAGAGTACAGCGTCTCTGCCGTGGGGCTGTAGACGGTACATCGCTTGTACATTTCCAATACTCCTTCCCGAACAGTGACGGGTTACCGTCTAACAAAAACCAGTGTCAGGGCTTCGCTCCTGGCGAATATTTAAGGCGGAGAGTGAAATTCAAGTAGGTAGGAACAGATTTATGTAAAATATGTAGGAGCAGATTTGTGTAAAATAAGACCAAATCTATGTAAAATAGGTAGGAACAGATTTGTGTAAAATAGGTAGGAGGAGATTTGTGCAAAATAGATAGCAGATTTGTATAAAATAGGTAGGGAGGAGCAGCTTTGACTAAAATAGGTATGTGTGTAAAATAGTGTGGATATTTTTGTTCCCATTAAATCACATTATATACATTTCCATTTACGTCTTCAGAACAGCTTCAGTGTTTAATGTCTGATGCATCTTACCACCAGGATAATGCTCATTCATGTCTGATGCATCTTGCCACCAGGATAATGCTCATTTATGTCTGATGCATCTTACCACCAGGATAATGCTCATTAATGTCTGGTGCATCTTACCACATCAGGAGATTGCAGTGATGCAGACAAGAGGAGGAGGTCCAAGCAAATACGGTCACAGAGAACGTCCCAGCAAGGACGTTCCCTCTTTTCTGCATCATTGCAACCTTCATTCAACTCCCCCCGTGGTTGTGTGTGTGTGTGTGTGTGTGTGTGTGTGTGTGTGTGTGTGTGTGTGTGTGTGTGTGTGTGTGCGTGTGTGTGTGTGTGTGTGTGTGTGTGTGTGTGTTAGTGTGTGTGTATGTGTGTGTGTGTGTGTGTGCGTGTGTGTGTGTGTGTGCGTGTGCGTGTGCGTGTGCGTGTGCGTGTGCATATGTAAGCTTATGTATATGTATGTGCACTAACATATGTGTATGTGTACATGTATAAAAGTCCCAAGGCTGCTCAGTTCTGGTCACTACATTACGGAATGGACATGAAGAATGGTGAAAAATATTCAGAGAAGGAAGACGAAGTTGATCCTGAGTATCGGAAATCTTTTCAATAAAGACAGATTGAGTATACTCAGTTTGCACTCTGTCAAGATGTAGAATTAAGGGAAAGGGACTATGACTGAAGTGTAGAAATGGAAAATAGGAATCATTGAAAGAGCTATAAATAACGAGTTAAAAGAATCTAACCAAGGCAGGACTCATTGCTACTATTTCAAGTTTGACACAATTTAGTTTTAAAAAAGATATTGCGCACTACTGGTTTGGCAATAGAGTTGTAGATGAGTGAAACTAGCTACCAGGTATCGTCATTGATGCGAGAACTATGGGTAGCATTAAATATAGGTAGAACGGGTAGACGAGTGGGTGTGGTTCAGTGTGAACTGGACCTGCCTAGCACTGGCCAATACGGCTACTGCAGTGTTTCATCATTCTTAAAACTCTAATTAAAACAGCGCCAACCTTTGTTAGCGACGGTTCGCCCAGAGGCAAGTTTATCACGCGTCGTTATAATAGCGGTTTACTGTCTCATCTCATCCACTAAATATGGATATAATAAAGAGTTAACGCTGTTTTATTTGCCTCTTCACCCACTAAACAAGTTACAGTGTGTTAAAGTTGTTTTACGTGTCTCTCCATCCATTTAACAGCTTGGAACGAGCTGCTGGAAAAACTGTGTGTAGAGCAAATCTTTATTTATTGACGACGTTTCGCTCTGAAGAGAACTTTATCGTTAAGAGCGAAACTAAACCAATAAATAAAACTTCGCTCTGCAACATAGTGCCTTTCTTGACTCTCACTCTCAAGAAAAAAAAAGTTGTTTTCACTAACTTTCTACTAAAATATAGGGGGGTTGGTGGACGTATTTCTTTTTAAGTTAAATGGGGGACACCCACATGAGCTACAGAGCGGCGGCAGCAGCAGCTGTGAGCTCTCGCAGACACCGGCACGCTGCACAAACGCGCCGAAAACTCTGCTAGCGTGGACGAAGAATTTTGCAAGGCTGACGGTGGTCGAGGCGCCAGGCAGGCGGGCGGGGGTTCTCACACGCCTTCACTGGCTCGCTTGCTCTCTCCGTTATCCTTATGATTTCGACATCTTTACGCCAAGTGCTAATGTAATAATCCCCAGCCAGTGCGATTATTACATGTTGGGTTTAAGTGTGAGGGTCTTGGGGAGGTGATGGATGGGGGGAGGTGAGGGGTGATGTTTAAGGAGAAGTGAAGAGTAAGATAGGATGAGGGGTGAGGGGTAGAAGGTAAGGTTAAGGCGTTGAAGGGTCAGGGGTTAAAGGGAGATAAGAGCAGAGAGTGAGGGTAGGTAAGAGATGAGGTGATGTAAGGGGTGCTGCGACAGGGAAACAAGGAGGGGATGTGCTAGGGAAAGTTGGGACTGTTAGAAGAGAAGTGAGGGGAAAGAGAAAGGGGGGGAGAAAGGTGAGGGGTGAGCACAGTTAATAAAGTAAATTTGCCATGTAATGCTTGCTGGAGTTACTTATAAATTTTTGTGAAGAATTATTAGGCCAGTAGGCCTGGTACAGTGCCCCTTACAGATGAGCCGCAGCTCATGGTCCCAGCCGTGTACCCTGCCATACACTTCTTCGATTTGGTCACATGCTTGTTAGATGTTTTTATTTTTTGCCTCCGAAGTGGCTAGGTTATTGTGCACCCCATATCCAACGTTTGGAGGGTAGCACAAGAGCATATGGATACACAAAAACCCTAGGAACTAGGTCCCAAAAGGGTTAACAGGAGTACATCTGAATTTAAATCTACTGTTCACTTACCTGTTACAAGCAAATTTAGGAAATTTGCTTTATATATCTGGCATCTTATTTTCATTAATAAGATACCTTTACATATCACATAGGTTATTATACTGTTCATCACTATATTCCCCAATAAGTGGACAATTAACCACATAGCGACCGTAGGGCTGGCCACATACTTTGCATTTGGTTTGATCATCTGTGTGTCTCCCAAACTGCCAGAAGTACTTGTAACCAAGCCTAAGCCTGGCCACTACAACATCAGTCAGTTTGTTCACATTGCAAGTTTCTCCATAAACTTAATTATCTACGTTCATGTTATCATAGTAGGTTATAGATCTACTCAGGCTTCTAACTGCATTCCTATAACATTTAGTTTCATTATTTACTTCCCTCCTAATATTGTTCCTAAATGCTAGACAGATATACCAGAGTTATATTCTGCATTCTGCTTCAGGGCACTTTTCTTGGCTAACATATTAACTTTTTCATGGAGTAATCCAAGGTGTGATGGGATCAATAGCACTTCCCTGTAATCCACGTATGGAGGCTGTATCCGCCACCTCATTTCCATTCGCCACCCTAAGTATGGAGATCATCTCCACTATCTCCTCTTGCTCATGGCCACATGTCAATCCAGGTATAGTGGTTTCCTTCATAAATTCTTCAACTTTCGATTCGTTTACTATTTCTTCAGAGGGAGGATGTTTATTTGACCTCTCCCATGGATGCTGTAGGTTTTGGGTGATGTATCAGTGCTTGTTTCTCTCAGTTCCTCCCAGTTTAAACTATCATGGTAATACATGTTAAATGATGCAAGTAGAGAGAGTAACTAGAAGGTAATGGGCAGGAGAAAGAGGAGTGACGTAAAAATATTAAAGAATAAGAGAATTAGAAAGAGAGAGAGCGAGAGAGAGAGAGAGAGAGAGAGAGAGAGAGAGAGAGAGAGAGAGAGAGAGAGAGAGAGAGAGAGAGAGAGAGAGAGAGAGAGAGAGAGAGAGACAGAGAGAGAGAGAGAGAGAGAGAGAGAGTATGGAAAACATTCGTACAGCATAATGATGTCAACGAGATAAAGTCAGTTGATCAAATGAAAATGCTGACCCTCAGATGGCTCCAACTTCATCCTGTTCCCTACTTGTATGTCTCATAACAATAAAAATGCTTTCAAATGAGCTGATGTAGGTAACAGCTCTTAGCTTGCCAATAAAGTTAGGAATCCTTAACCTGTAAGTAGCTTGTCAACAAAAGCTAGTGATCCTTAACCTTGTCAAACCCTGTGTAAACAAAAAAGAGAGAGAGAGAGAGAGAGAGAGAGAGAGAGAGAGAGAGAGAGAGAGAGAGAGAGAGAGAGAGAGAGACAGACAGACAGACAGACAGACAGAGACAGACAGACACAGAGAGAGAGAGACAGAGAGAGAGAAATGGAGAGCCAGTAAGACACTGACAGAGACATACAGAAGGAGATAGAGGAAAGAAAGTAAGTTCGAGCAAAAAAATAAAAAGGCGAGGGGAAAGAGAGGGTGATCGCAAGAGAGAAATAAATTTTCCCGAATGAGAAATCCTCGAACGAGGTGATAGTGAAGAGAGTAGTGTTAGGGGAGCAGCAGGCAGTGAAGGAGGGCGAGTGAAGATGTGCTGGCAGTGAAGGAGGGCGAGTGAAGAGGTGCTGGCAGTGAAGGAGGGCGAGTGAAGAGGTGCTGGCAGTGAAGGAGGGCGAGTGAAGATGTGCTGACAGTGAAGGAGGGCGAGTGAAGAGGTGCTGGCAGTGAAGGAGGGCGAGTGAAGAGGTGCTAGCAGTGAAGGAGGGCGAGTGAAGAGGTGCTGGCAGTGAAGGAGGGCGAGTGAAGAGGTGCTGGCAGAGAAGGAGAACGAGTGAAGATGTGCTGACAGTGAAGGAGGGCGAGTGAAGAGGTGCTGGCAGTGAAGGAGGGCGAGTGAAGAGGTGCTGGCAGTGAAGGAGGGCGAGTGAAGATGTGCTAGCAGTGAAGGAGGATGAGTGAAGAGGTGCTGACAGTGAAGGAGAGCGAGTGAAGAGGTGCTGGCAGTGAAGGAGGGCGAGTGAAGATGTGCTAGCAGTGAAGGAGGGCTAGTGAAGAGGTGCTAGCAGTAAAGGAGGGCGAGTGAAGAGGTGCTGGCAATGAAGGAGGGCTCGTGAAGAGGTGCTGGCAGTGAAGGAGGGCGAGTGAAGAGGTGCTGGCAGTGAAGGAGGGCGAGTGAAGAGGTGCTGGCAGTGAAGGAGGGCGAGTGAAGATGTGCTGACAGTGAAGGAGGGCGAGTGAAGAGGTGCTGGCAGTGAAGGAGGGCGAGTGAAGAGGTGCTGGCAGTGAAGGAGGGCGAGTGAAGATGTGCTAGCAGTGAAGGAGGATGAGTGAAGAGGTGCTGACAGTGAAGGAGAGCGAGTGAAGAGGTGCTGGCAGTGAAGGAGGGCGAGTGAAGATGTGCTAGCAGTGAAGGAGGGCTAGTGAAGAGGTGCTAGCAGTAAAGGAGGGCGAGTGAAGAGGTGCTGGCAATGAAGGAGGGCTCGTGAAGAGGTGCTGGCAGTGAAGGAGGGCGAGTGAAGAGGTGCTGGCAGTGAAGGAGGGCGAGTGAAGAGGTGCTGGCAGAGAAGGAGAACGAGTGAAGATGTGCTGACAGTGAAGGAGGGCGAGTGAAGAGATGCTGGCAGTGAAGGAGGGCGAGTGAAGAGGTGCTGGCAGTGAAGGAGGGCGAGTGAAGATGTGCTAGCAGTGAAGGATGATGAGTGAAGAGGTGCTGACAGTGAAGGAGGGCGAGTGAAGAGGTACTAGCAGTGAAGGAGGGCTAGTGAAGAGGTGCTAGCAGTGAAGGAGCGTGAGTGAAGAGGTGCTGGCAGTGAAGGAGGGCTAGTGAAGAGGTGCTGGCAGTGAAGGAGGGCGAGTGAAGAGGTGCTGGCAGTGAAGGAGGGCGAGTGAAGAGGTGCTGGTAGTGAAGGAGGGCGAGTGAAGATGAGCTGACAGTGAAAGAGGGCGAGAGAAGAGGTGCTGGCAGTGAAGGAGGGCGAGTGAAGAGGTGCTGGCAGTGAAGGAGGGCGAGTGAAGAGGTGCTGGCAGTGAAGGAGGGCGAGTGAAGAGGTGCTGGTAGTGAAGGAGGGTGAGTGAAGAGGCGCTAGCAGTAAATGAGGGCGAGTGAAGAGGTGCTGGCAGTGAAGTAGGGCGAGTGAAGAGGTGCTGGCAGTGAAGGAGGGCGAGTGAAGAGGTGCTGACAGAGTAGGAGGGCGAGTGAAGTGGTGCTGGCAGTAAAGGAGGGCGAGTGAAGAGGTGCTGGCAGTGAAGGAAGGCGAGTGAAGAGGTGCTGGCAGTGAAGGAGGGCGAGTGAAGAGGTGCTGGCAGTGAAGGAGGGCGAGTGAAGAGGTGCTGGCAGTGAAGGAGGGCGAGTGAAGAGGTGCTGGCAGTGAAGGAGGGCGAGTGAAGAGGTGCTGGCAGTGAAGGAGGGCGAGTGAAGAGGTGCTGGCAGTAAAGGAGGGCGAGTGAAGAGGTGCTGGCAGTGAAGGAAGGCGAGTGAAGAGGTGCTGGCAGTGAAGGAGGGCGAGTGAAGAGGTGCTGGCAGTGAAGGAGGGCGAGTGAAGAGGTGCTGGCAGTGAAGAAGGGCGAGTGAAGAGGTGCTGGCAGTGAAGGAGGGCGAGTGAAGAGGTGCTGGCAGTAAAGGAGGGCGAGTGAAGAGGTGCTGGCAGTGAAGGAAGGCGAGTGAAGAGGTGCTGGCAGTGAAGGAGGGCGAGTGAAGAGGTGCTGGCAGTGAAGGAGGGCGAGTGAAGAGGTGTTGGCAGTGAAGAAGGGCGAGTGAAGAGGTGCTGGCAGTGAAGGAGGGCGAGTGAAGAGGTGCTGGCAGTAAAGGAGGGCGAGTGAAGAGGTGCTGGCAGTAAAGGAGGGCGAGTGAAGAGGTGCTGGCAGTGAAGGAAGGCGAGTGAAGAGGTGCTGGCAGTGAAGGAGGGCGAGTGAAGAGGTGCTGGCAGTGAAGGAGAGCAAGTGAAGAGGTGCTGATAGTGAAGGAGGGCGAGTGAAGAGGTGCTGGCAGTGAATGAGAGCAAGTGAAAAGGTGCTGACAGTGAAGGAGGGCGAGTGAAGAGGTGCTGGCAGTGAAGGAGGGCGAGTGAAGAGGTGTTGGCAGTGAAGGAGAGCGAGTGAAGAGGTGCTGGCAGTGAAGGAGGGCGAGTGAAGAGGTGCTGGCAGTGAAGGAGAGCGAGTGAAGAGGTGCTAGCAGTGAAGGAGAGCGAGTGAAGAGGTGCTAGCAGTGAAGGAGAGCGAGTGAAGAGGTGCTGGCAGTGAAGGAGGGCGAGTGAAGAGGTGCTGGCAGTGAAGGAGAGCGAGTGAAGAGGTGCTGGCAGTGAAGGAGAGCTAGTGAAGAGGTGTTGACAGTGAAGGAGAGCGAGTGAAGAGGTGCTAGCAGTGAAGGAGAGCGAGTGAAGAGGTGCTAGCAGTGAAGGAGAGCGAGTGAAGAGGTGCTAACAGTGAAGGAGGGCGAGTGAAGAGGTGCTAGCAGTGAAGGAGAGCGAGTGAAGAGGTGCTGGCAGTGAAGGAGGGCGAGTGAAGTGGTGCTGGCAGTGAAGGAGACCGAGTGAAGAGGTGCTGACAGTGAAGGAGAGCGAGTGAAGAGGTGCTGACAGTGATGGTGAATTTTATTTATCAAATTTAAATAAATCATTAGCGTGCTGCTACACAGTTCTGTACGTTTCACAGTGGTAACAAAAATGTCAGAAAATGCCTCAAACAATACCACGTTGAAATATGCAATAAAACCTCATTTTAACACATTTTTTCAACTGTCTGTAATATTTTATGTAGTCCAGTTTTTAAGGGAATTCTGCCTATTCGGCAAACTCGGTTAATTAGGCAGAGCAAAAATCTAAATAGGACAAAATATTGTTTCAGTGAAAGATGGCGCTGCTTCTGAATCCAATCTACAGTCCCACCTGTTGATGTATTGGTAGATGGTGTATTGAGTGAGATGAATGAGCAATTAGACACTAAATCTTACGAACCTGGAGGAGACGAGGGAAGGAAAGGAATATGACAACCGTGAAGGAGAAGAGGAAACTATGGACCCTGGAAGAGTAGGAGAGGATACTGAGGGCCCTGGAGTAGTAGGAGAGGATACTGTGGACCCAAGAGGAGTAGGAGAGGATACTGTGGACCCAAGAGGAGTAGGAGAGGATATTGTGGACCCAAGAGGAGTTGTAGAGGATACTGTGGACCTTTAAGGAGTAGGAGAGGATACTGAGGGCCCTGGATGAGTAGGAGAGGATTCTGTGGACCCTGGAGGAGTAGGAGAGGATACTGAGAACCCTGGTGGAGTAGGAGAGATTACTGTGGACCCTGGAGGAGTAGGAGAGGATACTGTGGACCCTGGAAGAGTAGGAGAGGATACTGTGGATACTGGAAGAGTAGGAGAGGATACTGTGGGCCCTGGAGGTGTAGGAGAGGAAACTGTGGACCCTGGAGGAGTAGGAGGGATACTGAGAACACTGGAGGAGTAGGAAAGGATACTGAGAACCCTGGAGGAGTAGGAGGGATACTGAGAACCCTGGAGGAGTAGGAAAGGATACTGAGGACCCTGGAGGAGTAGGAGAGGATACTGAGAACCATGGAGGAATAGGAAAGAATACTGAGGACCCTGGATGAGTAGGAGAGGATAATGTGGACTCTGGATGAGAAGGAGAGGATGCTGTGGACCCTGGATGAGTAGGAGAGGATACTGTGGACCCTGGAAGAGCAGGAGAGGATACTGTGGACCCTGGAAGAGCAGGAGAGGATACTGTGGACCCTGGAGGAGTAGGAGAGGATAATGAGGACCCTGGAGGGGTAGGAGAGGATACTGTGGACCCTGGAGGAGTAGGAGAGGATACTGTGGACCCTGGAGGAGTAGGAGAGGATACTGTGGACCCTGGAGGAGTAGGAGAGGATACTGTGGACCCTGGAGGAGTAGGAGAGGATACTGTGGACCCTAGAGGAGTAGGAGAGGATAATGAGGACCCTGGAGGAGTAGGGGAGGATACTGAGGATCCTTGAGGAGTAGAAAGGATACTGAGGACCCTGAAGGGTTAGGAAAAGATATTGAGGACCTTGGATGAGTAAGAGAGAATACTGAGGACCGTGGATGGTAGGAGATGATATTGAGGACCCTGGATGAGTAGGAGAGGATAATGAGGACTCTAGATGAGTAGGAGAGGATATTGAGGACCCTGGATGAGTAAGAGAGGATACTGAGGGCCCTAGATATGTAGGAAAGGATACTGAGGACCCTAGATGAGTAGGAGAGGATACTGAGGACCCTAGATGAGTAGGAGAGGATACTGAGGACCCTGGATGAGTGAGAGAGGATAGTGAGGACCCTGGATGAGTAGGAGAGGATACTGAGGACCCTGGATCAGTAAGAGAGGATACTGAGGACCCTGGATGAGTGAGAGAGGGTACTAAGGACCCTGGATGAGTAGGAGAGGATACTCAGGACCTTGGATGAGTGAGAGAGGATACTGAGGACCCTGGATGAGTAGGAGAGGATTCTGAGGAACCTGGAGGAGTAGGAGAGAATACTGAGGACCCTGGAGGAGTAGGAGAGGATACTGAGGACCCTGGAGGAGTAGGAGAGGATACTGAGGACCCTGGAGGAGTTGGAAGGATATTGAGGACCGTGAAAGATTAGGAAAATATATTGAGGACCCTGGAGGAGTAGGAGAGGATACTGAGGATACTGGATGAGTAGGAAAGGATACTGAGGACCTTTGATGAGTAGGAGAGGATACTGAGGACCCTTGATGAGTTGGAGAGGATACTGATAACATTGGAGGAGGAGGAGAGAATACTGAGGAGCTTGTAGGAGGTGGAGAGGATACTGAGAGCCCTGGAGGAGGTGGAGAGGATTCTGAGGACCCTGGAGGAGGTTGAGAGGATACTTAGAGCCCTGGAGGAAGTTGAGAGGATTCTGAGGGCCCTGGAGGAGGTTGAGAGGATTCTGAGGGCCCTGGAGGAGGAGGGGAGGAGGAGGATCCTGAGAACCCTGGAGTAGGAGGAGAAGAGGATACTGAGGACTCTGGAGGAGGAGGAGAATGAGGAAAAGACTACACTGAGGAACCTGGAGGAAAGGAAAAGTATTGAAAGGAAAACAGACAAGCCTACAGAACCTGGATGAGCCAGAGAACCGAACCTGAGGACCTTGGAGGAAATTGGAGGTCGGGGAGACTTGATCACGACATATAAAATTATTAGAGAAAGTAACGGGGTTTTCTCTTCTGGGATTTCGGAAAATCCAGACTACCACCTGACTAAGTGGAAAATAAAGTCTTCTATAAGCTACTGGGACAACATGGAATATTTCTCTAATATTTTTTTGAAGTAGAGCATGGGTGAGGTAGAGCATGGGTGAGGTAGAGCATGGGTGAGGTAGATCACTGGGGAGGCATAACTTGGGTGGAAAACCTCATGGTACATAATAGTAAGTACAATTATCGGTCAAGTTAGATTGAAAGTTGGAGTTGGGAGTAGAGTCCCCCACACAAACACAGCTGAGAGTAAACATTGATTGTATTTACCAGCTTGATTAAAACTGTGGGTTTTTGGGGATTAAGTGGGAAAATTATAAGAGCTAATAATTTGGATGAATTATAGCGACAGTGTCCAGAGGTAATAAAAATCAAGAAAAAAAAATTGGAGTGTGTGAAATGAAACAAGAATAAAATACAGTAATAGCAACAGTGAGTTGTTTTTATTCTGGCTTCACTGTTGCAGGATCCGATGCTATGCAAATTACTTCCATTAAAGAATGAAACCATTTGAATTAAAAAAATGGCTATAATAATAATAACTTTAATTTTTAAAGGGGTGGATCGGTAATCCAGCGGAAGACCTCGGTCAGATGGGCAAAAGCTCCCGCTGGCGGGTCGTCGTACGACTATGACCCGCCTCAAGAATCACTTGTCCTGCTTCCTAGCAAAGCTTACCTAAATCTAACTATATTAACGATCTGTGAGGCGCAGTTTGTGTGTTCGGAACTTATAAGTTTTGTCCCCAGTTCCAAAATTATCAAATATATATATATATATATATATATATATATATATATATATATATATATATATATATATATATATATATATATATATATATATATATATATATATATATATATATATATATATATGTATATATATATATATATATATATATATATATATATATATATATATATATATATATATATATATATATATATATATATATATATATATATATATATATATATATATATATATATATATATATATATATATATATATATATAGTGGGGGGGGGGGTTGAAGAGGGTTGGAATAGTTTTAAAAATGCAGTATTAGAATGTGGGGCAGAAGTTTGTGGTTATAGGAGGGTGGGGGCAGGAGGAAAGAGGAGTGATTGGTGGAATGATGAAGTAAAGGGTGTGATAAAAGAGAAAAAGGTAGCTTACGAGAGGTTTTTACAAAGCAGAAGTGTTATAAGAAGAGCAGAGTATATGGAGAGTAAAAGAAAGGTGAAGAGAGTGGTGAGAGAGTGCAAAAGGAGAGCAGATGAAAGAGTGGGAGAGGCACTGTCAAGAAATTTTAATGAAAATAAGAAAAAAATTTGGAGTGAGTTAAACAAGTTAAGAAAGCCTAGGGAAAGTATGGATTTGTCCGTTAAAAACAGAGTAGGGGAGTTAGTAGATGGGGAGAGGGAGGTATTAGGTAGATGGCGAGAATATTTTGAGGAACTTTTAAATGTTGAGGAAGAAAGGGAGGCGGTAATTTCATGCACTGGCCAGGGAGGTATACCATCTTTTAAGAGTGAAGAAGAGCAGAATGTAAGTGTGGTGGAGGTACGTGAGGCATTACGTAGAATGAAAGGGGGTAAAGCAGCTGGAACTGATGGGAGGGATATAGTGTTGGAGTGGTTGGTACTTTTGTTTAATAAATGTATGAAAGAGGGGAAGGTACCTAGGGATTGGCAGAGAGCATGTATAGTCCCTTTATATAAAGGGAAAGGGGACAAAAGAGATTGTAAAAATTATAGAGGAATAAGTTTACTGAGTATACCAGGAAAAGTATACGGTAGAGTTATAATTGAAAGAATTAGAGGTAAGACAGAATGTAGAATTGCGGATGAGCAAGGAGGCTTCAGAGTGGGTAGGGGATGTGTAGATCAAGTGTTTACATTGAAGCATATATGTGAACAGTATTTAGATAAAGGTAGGGAAGTTTTTATTGCATTTATGGATTTAGAAAAGGCATATGATAGAGTGGATAGAGGAACAATGTGGCAGATGTTGCAAGTTTATGGAATAGGTGGTAAGTTACTAAATGCTGTAAAGAGCTTTTATGAGGATAGTGAGGCTCAGGTTAGGGTGTGTAGAAGAGAGGGAGAATACTTCTCGGTAAATGTAGGTCTTAGACAGGGATGTGTAATGTCACCATGGTTGTTTAATATATTTATAGATGGGGTTGTAAAGGAAGTAAATGCTAGGGTGTTCGGGAGAGGGGTGGGATTAAATTATGGGGAATCAAATTCAAAATGGGAATTGACACAGTTACTTTTTGCTGATGATACTGTGCTTATGGGAGATTCTAAAGAAAAATTGCAAAGGTTAGTGGATGAGTTTGAGAATGTGTGTAAAGGTAGAAAGTTGAAAGTGAACATAGAAAAGAGTAAGGTGATGAGGGTATCAAATGATTTAGATAAAGAAAAAATGGATATCAAATTGGGGAGGAGGAGAATGGAAGAAGTGAATGTTTTCAGATACTTGGGAGTTCACGTGTCGGCGGATGGATTTATGAAGGATGAGGTTAATCATAGAATTGATGAGGGAAAAAAGGTTAGTGGTGCGTTGAGGTATATGTGGAGTCAAAAAACGTTATCTATGGAGGCAAAGAAGGGAATGTATGAAAGTATAGTAGTACCAACACTCTTATATGGATGTGAAGCTTGGGTGGTAAATGCAGCAGCGAGGAGACGGTTGGAGGCAGTGGAGATGTCCTGTCTAAGGGCAATGTGTGGTGTAAATATTATGCAGAAAATTCGGAGTGTGGAAATTAGGAGAAGGTGTGGAGTTAATAAAAGCATTAGTCAGAGGGCAGAAGAGGGGTTGTTGAGGTGGTTTGGTCATTTAGACCCTTGTCATTTCCATTCGAGAGCTGGTTGAAGCATGGTGGTCTGCATTCTATTGGCTTCAATTCTGCCTTGATTACCGTGGCGTGCACTAATACCTATTGCTGTACATAGTGTATATAGCGTACATACTTCTGTCTATACTTAGTGAAGGATAATATAATTCAAAGTTTTTCTGCTGTGTTCATTTTGCTCCCTTTATACCCAAGATAACAGGCCTTTTAGGACTTGGGTTGTAATAACTTTCAACACCGTCGATGGTCTTACTGTTACGGAAATGAACAATATTGTCAAGGTACCACAGTAGGCTCCAATTCATGGACAGCAAGAACTCCAATACAACAAGACGGGCAGCAAACACCAACTACGCTAGAACGACTCGAGTCTGGAAAATGTTAGTACAGCATAATGACATCAATGAAATAAGATGAGCAAATGAATTCGTTGGCCCACAGATGGCTCCAACTTAATTCCAATCGCTATTTACCTGTCTGTTAAGAATAAAAAGGTTTTTAAATGAGCTGAGGAAACAGAGGGAGAGAGAGAGAGGACAAGGAGAGGGAGAGGAGCATGGGAGGAAGAGATGGAAGTAGAGAAGGGCAGGGAGAGAAAGATAGAGAGGAGAGGAAAAGAAGAATAAGAATAAGAACCATCTGAAGTATAAAATAAATATTGAGAAATGGAAGAAAATATACCAAAACTAAGAGTCAACATCATACCAAGCGAATCCTCGGAAAAAATAATTTCGACCCCTGACACCCAGTAAGGTTCACAAGCTTAAAAATATACAGAGGTTTGCAACTAAACTAGGTACAATGCATAGGAACGTGTTTAATGCAGACTAAAGGAACTGAACACGACGAACCATGGCACAGACAATGGAACAGTAAATGATTATGACGTAGAAGATTGATAAGGCGGATAATGAAAATCGGTTTAACATACTAAACCAAGTACAGAAGAATATAGCAGTTACGTGGAAGGTCATTAAGGAGGGATGAATCAGAAGATTCTTGGGAATTATTTTTTAGTCTCAGGTGGGTAGGAAAAGTGGAATGATTTGGATGTGAAGGTTGTTGAGGCTAACTGCATACATAGTTCTGAGAGTAGATTCGATAAGGCTAAAAAAAACCAGAAGCTTAGAAGAAGGAAACGGAAACAAGACTTGATCCCATCCCTTCCCCATTCTCACACCACATTACTCCACCCCCACTCCAACCTTGGGGTGAGTATTGTATCGAGCATATCACCTGAGGCGCACATCAAAAATAACTTCTTTAGAAACTGCCCGTCTTGCAAATCCAAGACCAGCTTTCTGAAATCTAAGTAAGGAGTCATTCGCAACACTACATGATGTGCGTCCAGCCTATATTTGGGAATGCAGCATTAGTATGAAACCCACACCTGGTTAAGCATGTCAAGAAATCTGAGAAATTGCTGAGGTTTGCAGCAAGACTAGTGCCGGAGCTAAGGGGTATGTCCCATGAGGAGAGATGAAGGGAAAACAACCTGACGACACAGGAGAACAGGAGGACAAGGGAGGATACGCTAACAATGTATAAAATACTGAGAGGAATTGATAGGGAGAGCAAGGACACATTGTCTGATTGGAACAGGAACACGAGGGCAAAGATGGAAGTTGAAAACTCAAATAAGTCACAGGGACATAAGGAAGTATTTCTTCAGCCTTAGAGTTGTCAGGAAGTGTAGAGGCAGGATGCAAGCATAGCCTTGAAAAGAGGTACGATTAAGCTTTCTGAAATCAGAAGAGGGTGAACCTAGTAGCGAAAAGCAAAGAGGCACGGCGAGGAGCTATGATTCGACCTCTTCAACCTGATATAAATCATTACTTATAGGTAAGCTCGCGCACACATGCTTACGTCAGAATCAGGTCCAGGTATGGAAGGACTGTTGACAGTGGAGTTAGAGTACACCTTGCGTGAATTCCATCTCACGTTAGTCTTCAGATGCATGATAGAACTGATTAATTGGGTAAGTTATGTGCCTTCAAAGAGGGAGTAGATTACAATCTTGGGCTGTCAGGAGTTTGAGAACAGTGATATGTAAGACAATTTCATTGACTTGAGACTTAGGGAGACTGACACCAGTCAGTCCACTTGTCATCGCTATAATGCAGGAGGAGCCGCATATCTATGTTGCAGTTAACAAAATAAGCAGATTCATGAATGTCACTACCACCCGGCTCCTTTACCAGTGCCTTTGCCAGAAGAGCAATGATCACATATTGTGTCATTATGTGCTGGAATTCAGTCAGATTAATTAATTCAAAGATAACTCAGAAATGTTCAAGAAATGTCAAAGTATTTTATCCACAGTGGTATATTACCAACAATTCTGGAAAAATACCCTTACTTTACTCACAGTAAATAACACACTTCCACTTAAGCTAGTTACATTCCAGGATACCTTGCTAAAAGAAAAGGTAATATTTTTTGTAAATTTTTGAGACTTGATTCATGTCTGCTTAATTATCTCATTACAAATGTAACCAGATATGAACAAGTAAATAGTTCATTAACGCTGTAACTTGTTTAGATATCAAAACTTTGCAGCCCAGTCGCTGGACCAATTATGTACCTCTGTAATCTTTGGACTACCACGCACAGGATGGGTATGGTGTGTATAATACAGACAGACACGCGGACACAGACATGCGCGCACGCACACACACACACACACACACACACACACACACACACACACACACACACACACACACACACACACACACACGACAGTATGAAAATGACATAGCATCGAGAATTAAGACTGACCCGAAACTGTTGTATAGCCACATCAGGAGGAAGACAACAGTCAAAGACCAGGTGATCAGATTAAGGACAGAAGGTGGTGAACTCACAAGAAATGATCAGGAGGTATGTGAGGAGCTGAACAGGAGATTTAAGGAAGTTTTTACAGTAGAGACAGGAAGGGCTGTGGGAAGACAGCACAGAAGGGAACATCAAGTGGGAATATACCAACAAGTGTTGGATGAGGTGAAGAAGCTCTTAAGTGACCTTGACACCTCAAAGGCGATGGGACCGGACAACATCTCCCCATGGGTCCTTAGAGAAGGAGCAGAGATGCTGTGCGTGCCTCTAACCACAATCTTCAACACATCCCTTGAAACTGGGCAACTACATGAGAAATGGAAGACAGCTAATGTAGTCTCCATATTTAAGAAAGGAAACAGAAACGAAGCACTAAACTACAGACCTGTGTCTCTGACATGTATTGTGTGCAAAGTCATGGAGAAGATTATCAGGAGGAGAGTGGTCGAACACCTGGAAAGGAACAAGATTATAAATGAAAACCAGCATGGGTTCATGGAAGGCAAATCTTGTATCACAAACCTCCTGGAGTTTTATGACAAGGTAACAGAAGTAAGACACGAGAGAGAGGGGTGGGTAGATTGCGTTTTCCTAGACTGCAGGAAGGCCTTTGACACAGTTCCCCACAAGAGATTAGTGCAGAAACTGGAGGATCAGGCGCATGTAAAAGGGAGGGCACTGCAATGGATAAGGGAATACCTGACAGGGAGGCAGCAACGAGTTATGGTACGTTAAGAGGTATCACAGTGGGCGCCTGTTACGAGAGGGGTCCCACAGGGGTCAGTTCTAGGACCAGTGCTATTTTTGATATATGTGAACGACATGATGGAAGGAATAGATTCTGAAGCGTCTCTGTTCGCAGATGACGTGAAGTTGATGAGAAGAATTAAATCGGACGAGGATGAGGCAGGACTGCAAAGAGACCTGGGCAGGCTGGACATGTGGTCAAGTAACTGGCTTCTCGAATTCAATCCAGCCAAATGCAAAGTCATGAAGATTGGGGAGGGGCAAAAAAGACCGCAGACAGAGTATAGGCTAGGTGGACAAAGACTACAGACCTCACTCAGGGAGAAAGACCTTGGGGTGACCAAAACACCAAGCACATCACCAGAGCCACACATCAACCAAATAACTGCTGCAGCATACGGGCGCCTGGCAAACCTGAGAATAGCGTTCCAATACCTTAATAAGGAATCGTTCAAGACACTGTACACTGTGTATGTTAGGCCCATACTGGAGTATGCAGCACTAGTCTGGAACCCACACCTGGCCAAGCACATCAAGAAGTTAGAGAAGGTACAAAGGTTTGCAACAAGGCTAGTCCCAGAGCTCAAGGGAATGTCGTACGAGGAAAGGTTAAGGGAAATCGGACTGACGACACTGGAGGACAGAAGGGTCAGGGGAGACATGATAACGACATACAAGATACTGCGGGGAATAGACAAGGTGGACAGAGACAGGATGTTCCAGAGAGGGGACACAGGGACAAGGGGTCACAACTGGAAGCTGAAGACTCAGACGAGTCACAGGGACGTTAGGAAGTATTTCTTCAGTCATAGAGTTGTCAGCAAGTGGAATAGCCTAGCAAGTGAAGTAGTGGAGGCAGGAACCATACATAGTTTTAAGAAGAGGTATGACAAAGCTCAGGAAGCAGACAGAGAGAGGACCCAGTAGCGATCAGTGAAGAGGCGGGGCCGGGAGCTGAGTCTCGACCCCTGCAACCACAATTAGGTGAGTAATTAGGTGAGTACACACACACACACACACACACACACACACACACACACACAAGGGACATTGATACCTCAAAGGCAATGGGACCTGACAACATCTCCCCGTGGGTCCTTTAAGAGGGAGCAGATATGCAACACATCCCTTGAAACTGGGCAACTATGTGAGGTATGGAAGACGGCAATTGTAGTTTCCATTTATAAAGAAAGGAGACAGAAAAGAGGCACTAAACTATAAACCAATGTCACTGATGTGTATAGTATGCAAGGTCATGGAGAAGATTATCAGGAGGAGAGTGGTGGAGCACCTGGAACGGAACAAGAATATAAATGCCAACCAGCACGTATTTATGGAAGGCAAATCCTGTGTCACAAACCTTCTGGAGCTTTATGATAAAGTAACAGAAGTAAGACACGAGAGAGAGGGCTGGGTTGATTGCATCTTCTTGGACTGCAAGAAGGCCTTTGACACAGTTCCTCACAGAAGCTATAGGATCAGGTGTCTATAACAGGAAGGGCACTGCAATGGATCAGATAGGGAGGCAACAACGAGTCATGGTACGTGATGAGGTATCACAGTGAGCACCTGTGATGAGGAGGGGTCCCACAGCGGTGGGTCCTAGGACCAGTGCTATTTTTAGTATATGTGAATGACACGATGGAAGGGTTAGTCTCAGAAGTGTCCCTGTTCGCAGATGATGTGAAGTTAATGAGGAGAATTAAATCAGATGAGGATCAGGCAAGACTTCAAAGAGACCTGGACAGACTGGACACCTGGTCCAGCAACTGGCTTCGCGAATTTAACCCCGCAAAATGCAAAGTCATGAAGATCGGGGAAGGGCAAAAAAGATCGCAGACGGAGTATAGGTTAGGTGGCCAAAAACTGCAAACCTCGCTCATGGAGAGAGATCTTGGGGTGAGTGTAACACCGAGGACGTCTCCGGAAGCACACATCAACCAGATAACTGCTGCAGCATATGGGCGCCTGGCAAACCTGAGAACAGCATTCCAATACCTTAGTAAGTAATCGTTTAAGACACTATACACCGTGTATGTGAGGCCCATACTGGAGTATGCAGCGCCTGCTTGGAACCCACGCTTGATCAAGCACGTCAAGAAATTAGAGAAAGTGCAAAGCTTTGCGACAAGGTTAGTTCCAGAGCTAAGGGAAATGTCTTATGAAGAAAGGTTAAGGGAAATCGGCCTGACGACAATGGAGGGCAGGAAGGTTAGGGGAGACATGATAACGACATACAAAATACTGAGTGGAATAGACAAGGTGGACAGAGACAGGATGTTCCAGAGAGGGGACACAGAAACAATGGGTCACAATTGGAAGTTGAAGACCCAGATGAGTCAAAGGGATGTTAGGAAGTATTTCTTCAGTCATAGAGTAGTCAGGAAGTGGAATAGCCTAGCAAGCGAGGTAGTGGAGGCAGGAACCATACACAGCTTTAAGATGAGGGATCATAAAGCTCGTGGAGCAGGGAGAGAGGGGACCTAGTTGTACTCGGTGAAGAGGCGGGGCCAGGAGCTGAGTCTCGACCCCTGCAACCACAATTAGGTGAGTACAGTTAGGTGAGTACACACACACACACACACACACACACACACACACATGCACACACACACACATACATATACACACACAAACACACACACAAACCCCAACCCTACAGCAACCCTCTATGGGAACTCTGCCCCCACTGCAACCCCCTATGGAAACTCTGCCCCCACCACAACCCCTGTAGGCCCCACTAGGGCTCCTGCTCTCCTAACCCCAATATCTTCCCAAGACTGCAGTTTTAGGAGATAAGTTGAAGGTTTGGTACATAAATGCAGTTGGAATTATGAACAAATATGAGGAGTGGCATGAAGGAATCAATGAGAAGTCCCCAGACATCATAGCAGTTACAGAAACGAAACTCACTGAGACAATAACAGATTCAATCTTACCACTAGAATACCAGATCCTGAGGAAAGACAGAAAGAGCAGAGGGGAGGAGGGGTTGCAATGCTCGTAAAAAAACCGATGGAAATTTGAGGAAATGGGAGGCATGGACGGGATTGGCGAGAGAGGCTAAATAGTAGGTACACTTCAGTTTGGGGAGTGCAAGGTAGTCATTGCAGTGATGTATAATCCACCACATAACTGCAGGAGGCCAAGAAAGGAATATGAAGAGAGTAACAGAGCAATGATGGACACACTGGCTGAGGTGGCAAGAAGAGCTCACTCGAGCAGAGCAAAGTTACTGGTTATGGGTGATTTCAATCACAGGGAGATCGATTTGGGAAAACCTGGAGCCACACGGTGGTCCCGAAACATGGAGAGCCAAGATGATGGATGTGGTACTGGAAAACCTCATGCAACAACATGTTAAGGACACTACCAGAGAGAGAGAAGAGGATGAACCAGCAAGACTGGACCTTGTGTTCACCCTGAGCAGTTCAGACATTGAGGACATCGCATATGAGAGGCCCCTAGGAGCTAGTGACCACGTGGTTCTGTGCTTTGAATACATAGTAGAGTTACAAATTGAGAGGGTAACAGGAGTTGAATGGGAAAAGCCAGGCTACAAATGGGGGGACTACATAGGTTTGAGGAACTTCCTTCAAAAGGTTCGGTGGGACAGAGAACTGGTAGGAAAGTCGGTAAACGAAATGATGGAATACGTAACAACAAAATGCAAGGAGGCAGAGGAAACGTTTGTTCCCAAGAGCCACAGAAATTCAGTGATTAAAGAAAACGATTAAGACGGAGAAAATACATATAAGCTGCCCTAATTCCTGCCAGTAATACTATCCATCAAAAGTCCGGTAGTTACAGTATCTCAAAATTGCTAATCAACAGGATATTACCCATTCTGGAGATTGCTGTAACATGATATCAACAGGTCCCACTCTACCCATCAGTCTCACCACATTAGTTCCACTACTAATTCCACCAGTGCTACCTCTACCCACTCGACACTCCACCTGACTATTGCCACCATATATATATATATATATATATATATATATATATATATATATATATATATATATATATATATATATATATATATATATATATATATATATATATTTATTTATATATTATTTTTATTTACTATCACACTGGCCGATTCCCACCAAGGCAGGGTGGCACAAAAGAAAAACTTTCACCATCATTCACTCCATCACTGTCTTGCCAGAAGGGTGCTTTACACTGCAGTTTTTAAACTGCAACATTAACACCCCTCCTTCAGAGTGCAGGCACTGTACTTCCCATCTCCAGGACTCAAGTCCGGCCTGCCGGTTTCCCTGAACCCCTTCATAAATGTTACTTTGCTCACACTCCAACAGCACGTCAAGTATTAAAAAACCATTCGTCTCCATTCACTCCTATCAAACACGCTCATGCACGCCTGCTGGAAGTCCAAGCCCCTTGCACACAAAACCTCCTTTACCCCCTCCCTCCAACCTTTCCTAGGCCGACCCCCCTACCCCGCCTTCCTTCCCCTACAGACTGATACACTCTTGAAGTCATTCTGTTTCGCTCCATTCTCTCTACATGTCCAAACCACCTCAACAACCCTTCCTCAGCCCTCTGGACAACAGTTTTGGTAATCCCGCACCTCCTCCTAACTTCCAAACTACGAATTCTCTGCATTATATTCACACCACACATTGCCCTCAGACATGACATCTCCACTGCCTCCAGCCTTCTCCTCGCTGCAACATTCATCACCCATGCTTCACACCCATATAAGAGCATTGGTAAAACTATTCTCTCATACATTCCCCTCTTTGCCTCCAAGGACAAAGTTCTTTGTCTCCACAGACTCCTAAGTGTACCACTCACCCTTTTCCCCTCATCAATTCTATGATTCACCTCATCCTTCATAGACCCATCCGCTGACACGTCCACTCCCAAATATCTGAATACATTCACCTCCTCCATACTCTCTCCCTCCAATCTGATATCCAATCTTTTATCACCTAATATTTTTGTTATCCTCATAACCTTACTCTTTCCTGTATTCACTTTTAATTTTCTTTTTTTGCACACCCTACCAAATTCATCCACCAATCTCTGCAACTTCTCTTCAGAATCTCCCAAGAGCACAGTGTCATCAGCAAAGAGCAACTGTGACAACTCCCACTTTATGTGTGATTCTTTATCTTTTAACTCCACGCCTCTTGTCAAGACCCTCGCATTTACTTCTCTTACAACCCCATCTATAAATATATTAAACAACCACCGTGACATCACACATCCTTGTCTAAGACCCACTTTTACTGGGAAATAATTTCCCTCTTCCTACATACTCTAACTTGAGCCTTACTATCCTCGTAAAAACTCTTCACTGCTTTCAGTAACCTACCTCCTACACCATACACCTGCAACATCTGCCACATTGCCCCCCTATCCACCCTGTCATACGCCTTTTCCAAATCCATAAATGCCACAAGGACCTCTTTAGCCTTATCTAAATACTGTTCATTTACATGTTTCACTGTAAACACCTGGTCCACACACCCCCTACCTTCCCTAAAGCCTCCTTGTTCATCTGCTATCCTATTCTCCGTCTTACTCTTAATTCTTTCAATAATAACTCTACCATACACTTTACCAGTTATACTCAACAGACTTATCCACCTATAATTTTTGCACTCTCTTTTGTCCCTTTTGCCTTTATTCAAAGGAACTATGCATGCTCTCTGCCAATCCCTAGGTACCTTACCCTCTTCCATACATTTATTAAATAATTGTACCAACCACTCCAAAACTACATCCCCACCTGCTTTTAACATTTCTATCTTTATCCCGTCAATCCCGGATGCCTTACCCCCTTTCATTTTACCTACTGCCTCACGAACTTCCCCCACACTCACAACTGGCTCTTCCTCACTCCTACAAGATGCTATTCCTCCTTGCCCTATACACGAAATCACAACTTCCCTATCTTCATCAACATTTAACAATTCCTCAAAATAGGTTGGTAGACAGCAACCACCCAGAGAAGTACTACCGTCCTGCCAGATGACTGTGAAACAGAAACCTGTAACTGTTTTGCATGATGGTAGGATTGCTGGTTTCTTTTTCTGTCTCATAAACACGCTAGATAACAGGGATATCTTGCTACTCCTACTTACACTTTGGTCACACTTCACAGACACGCACATGCATATGTATATACAAACATCTAGGTTTTTCTCCTTTTTCTAAATAGCTATTGTTCTTCTTTATTTCTTCTATTGTCCATGTGGAAGTGGAAAAGAATCTTTCCTCCGTAAGCCATGCGTGTCGTATGAGGCGACTAAAATGCCGGGAGCAATGGGCTAGTAACCCCTTCTCCTGTAGACATTTACTAAAAAAGAGAAGAAGAAAAACTTTATAAAACTGGGATGCTTGAATGTGCTTGGATGTAGTGCGGATGACAAGAAACAGATGATTGCTGATGTTATGAATGAAAAGAAGTTGGATGTCCTGGCCCTAAGCGAAACAAAGCTGAAGGGGGTAGGGGAGTTTCGGTGGAGGGAAATAAATGGGATTAAATCTGGAGTATCTGAGAGAGTTAGAGCAAAGGAAGGGGTAGCAGTAATGTTGAAGGATCAGTTATGGAAGGAGAAAAGAGAATATGAATGTGTAAATTCAAGAATTATGTGGATTAAAGTAAAGGTTGGATGCGAAAAGTGGGTCATAATAAGCGGGTATGCACCTGGAGAAGAGAGGAATGCAGAGGAGAGAGAGAGATTTTGGGAGATGTTAAGTGAATGAATAGGAGCCTTTGAACCAAGTGAGAGAGTAATTGTGGTAGGGGACCTGAATGCTAAAGTAGGAGAAACTTTTAGAGAGGGTGTGATAGGTAAGTTTGGGGTGCCAGGTGTAATTGATAATGGGAGCCCTTTGATTGAACTTTGTATAGAAAGGGGTTTAGTTATAGGTAATACATATTTTAAGAGAAAGAGGATAAATAAGCATACAAGATATGATGTAGGGCGAAATGACAGTAGTTTGTTGGATTATGTATTGGTAGATAAAAGACTGTTGAGTAGACTACAGGATGTACATGTTTATGGAGGGGCCACAGATATATCAGATCACTTTCTAGTTGTAGCTACACTGAGAATAAAAGGTAGATGGGATACAAGGAGAATAGAAGCATCAGGGAAGAGAGAGGTGAAGGTTTATAAACTAAAAGAGGAGGCAGTTAGGGTAAGATGTAAACAGCTATTGGAGGATAGATGGACTAATGAGAGCATAGGAAATGGGGTCGAAGAGGTATGGGGTAGGGTTAAAAATGTAGTGTTAGAGTGTTCAGCAGAAGTTTGTGGTTACAGGAAAGTGGGTGCGGGAGGGAAGAGGAGCGATTGGTGGAATGATGATGTAAAGAGAGTAGTAAGGGAGAAAAAGTTAGCATATGAGAAGTTTTTACAAAGTAGAAGTGATGCAAGGAGGGAAGAGTATATGGAGAAAAAGAGAGAGGTTAAGAGAGTGGTGAAGCAATGTAAAAAGAGAGCAAATGAGAGAGTGGGTGAGATGTTATCAACAAATTTTGTTGGAAAATAGGAAAAAGTATTTGAGTGAGATTAAGAAGTTAAGGAAGCCTAGAGAACAAATGGATTTGTCAGTTAAAAATAGGAGAGGAGAGTTATTAAATGGAGAGTTAGAGGAATTGGGAAGACGGAGGGAATATTTTGAGGAATTGTTAAATGTTGATGAAGATAGGGAAGCTGTGATTTCGTGTATATGGCAAGGAGGAATAACATCTTGTAGGAGTGAGGAAGAGCCAGTTGTGAGTGTGGGGGAAGTTCGTAAGGCAGTAGGTAAAATGAAAGGGGGTAAAGCAGCCAGGATTGATGGGATAAACACAGAAATGTTAAAAGCAGGTGGGGATATAGTTTTGGAGTGGTTGGTGCAATTATTTAATAAATGCATGGAAAAGGGCAAGGTACCTAGGGACTGGCAGAGAGCATGCATAGTTCCTTTGTACAAAGGCAAAGGGGACAAAAGAGAGTGCAAAAATTATAGGTGGATAAGTCTGTTGAGTATACCTGGTAAAGTGTATGGAAGAGTTATTATTGAAAGAATTAATAGTAAGACAGAGAATAGGATAGCAAATGAACAAGGAGGCTTTAGGAAAGGTAGGGGGTGTGTGGAGCAGGTGTTTACAGTGAAACATATAAGTGAACAGTATTTAGATAAGGCTAAAGAGGTCTTTGTAGCATTTATGGATTTGGAAAAGGCATATGACAGGGAGGATAGGGGGGCAATGTGGCAGAGGTTGCAGGTGAATGGTGTAGGAGGTAGGTTACTGAAAGCAGTGAAGAGTTTTTACCAGGATAGTGAGGCTCAAGTTAGAGTATGTAGGAAAGAGGGAAATTATTTCCCAGTAAAAGTGGGCCTTCGACAAGGATGTGTGATGTCACCGTGGTTGTTTAATATATTTATAGATGGGGCTGTAAGAGAAGTAAATGCGAGGATCTTGGCAAGAGGCGTGGAGTTAAAAGATAAAGAATCACACATAAAGTGGGAGTTGTCACAGTTGCTCTTTGCTGATGACACTGTGCTCTTGGGAGATTCTGAAGAGAAGTTGCAGAGATTGGTGGATGAATTTGGTAGGGTGTGCAAAAGAAGAAAATTAAAAGTGAATACAGGAAAGAGTAAGGTTATGAGGATAACAAAAAGATTAGGTGATGAAAGATTGGATATCAGATTGGAGTGAGAGAGTATGGAGGAGGTGAATGTATTCAGATGTTTGGGAGTGGACGTGTCAGCGGATGGGTCTATGAAAGATGAGGTGAATCACAGAATTGATGAGGGGAAAAGGGTGAGCGGTGCACTTAGGAGTCTGTGTAGACAAAGAACTTTGTCCTTGGAGGCAAAGAGGGGAATGTATGAGAGTATAGTTTTACCAACGCTCTTATATAGGTGTGAAGCATGGGTGATGAATGTTGCAGCGAGGAGAAGGCTGGAGGCAGTGGAGATGTCATGTCTGAGGGCAATGTGTGGTGTGAATATAATGCAGAGAATTCGTAGTTTGGAAGTTAGGAGGAGGTGCGGGATTACGAAAACGGTTGTCCAGAGGGCTGAGGAAGGGTTGTTGAGGTGGTTCGGACATGTAGAGAGAATGGAGCGAAACAGAGTGACTTCAAGAGTGTATCAGTCTGAAGTGGAAGGAAGGCTGGGTAGGGGTCGGCCTAGGAAAGGTTGGAGGGAGGGGGTAAAGGAGGTTTTCTGTGCGAGGGGCCTGGACTTCCAGCAGGCATGCGTGAGCGTGTTTGATAGGAGTGAATGGAGACAAATGGTTTTTAATACTTGACGTGCTGTTGCAGTGTGAGCAAAGTAACATTTATGAAGGGGTTCAGGGAAAACGGCAGGCGGACTTGAGTCCTGGAGATGGGAATTACAGTGCCTGCACTTTAAAAACTGTAGTGTAAAGCACCCTTCTGGCAAGACAGTGATGGAGTGAATGATTGTGAAAGTTTTTCTTTTTTGGGCCACCCTGCCTTGGTGGGACTCGGCCAGTGTGATAATAAAAATAATATATATATATATATATATAATATATATATATATATATATATATATATATATATATATATATATATATATATATATATATATATATACATATATATATATATATATATATATATATATATATATATATATATATATATATTGGTAGGAGAAAATTCTCAACCAGCTTCAGGGAGAACCTTGAGTCTTCCCTGAACCAAGTATATTCTTTTCTCTGAGGATGAGGGTCCCTATAACAGTTCTAGAGGTGGTACCTCCCTATATATATATATATACATATATATATATATATATATATATATATATATATATATATATATATATATATATATATATATATATATATATGTATATATATATATATATATATATATATATATATATATATATATATATATATATATATATACATATACATATATATATATATATATATATATATATATATATATATATATATATATATATATATATATATATATATATATATATATATATATATATATATATATATATATATATATATATATATATATATATATATATATATATATATATATATATACATATATATATACATATATATATATATATATATATATATATATATATATATATATATATATATATATATATATATATATATATATATATATATGTATATATATGTATATATATATATATATATATATATATATATATATATATATATATATATATATATATATATATATATATATATATATATATATATATATGTCGTGCCAAATAGGCAGAACTTGCGATCTTGGCTTAAATAGCAATGCTCATCTGGCCATATAAGACATGTGAAAATTTGTGTATGCAATAATTTCGCCAAAATCATTCTGAAGCTAACGAAAAAAAATATATTTCGTTGTGTTTCCTTAGTATTAAATTACTGTAAACCTATCTAAAATATATTTAGTAGGAGAAGGCTAAAATAAATTACGCTTGTTATAATAAGGTTAGGTAAGTTTTCTAAGATTCTTTTGGTGCAAAATTATAAATTTTTACATCAACATTAATGAAAAAAAATATATCTTTAAACGTACAAGAGAAAATTTTAGAAAGGACTTAATTTTAAATAAGTTTTTGCTAATTGACCAGTTTTACATATTCGGCACGACATATATATATATATATATATATATATATATATATATATATATATATATATATATATATATATATATATATATATATATATATATATATATATATATATCGTGCCGAATAGGCAGAACTTGCGATCTTGGCTTAAATAGCAACGCTCATCTTGCCATATAGGACAAGTGAAAATTTGTGTATGCAATAATTTCGTCAAAATCATTCTGAACCTAACGAAAAAAATATATTTCACTGTGTTTGTTTAGTATTAAATTATTGTAAACAACTCTAAAATATATTTAGTTGGGTTAGGCTAAAATAAATTGCTCTTGCTATAATAAGGTTAGATAAGTTTTCGAAGTTCCTTTAGGTGCAAAATTATAAATTTTTACATTAACATTAATGAAAAAAATATATCTTTAAACGTATAAGAGAAAATTTTAGAAAGGGATTAATTTTAAATGAGTTCTTGCTAACTGACCAGTTTTACATATTCGGCACGACATATATATATATATATATATATATATATACATATATATATATATATATATACATATACATATATATATATATATATATACATATACATATATATATATACATATATATATATATATACATATATATATATACATATATATATATATATATATATATATATATATATATATATATATATATATATACATGTCGTGCGGAATAGGCAGAACTTGCGATCTTGGCTTAAATAGCAATAGCATAGTGAATTTGGCTAAAAAATATGTTGATGTAGTTATTTTGCTAGAATGTATTTAGTGTTTTGTATTTATAAGCCTAAAAATCATTAATATTAAAAAGTAAAAAAAAATGTAATTAAAGGAATTTTGGAATTGGGTGGAATTTTTATTAAAACCGCATTCTCAGTGTGTTTTTTAATAATATCTATGCTCATATTTGTCATTCATCGATCTCTATTATTACAACGGAATGTTTATTATTATTATCACACTGGCCGATTCCCACCAAGGCAGGGTGACCTAAAAAAGAAAAATTTCACCATCATTCACTCCATCACTGTCTTGCCAGATGGGTGCTTTACACTACAGTTTAAGACAGTCCGGCCTGCCGGTTTCCCTTAACCCCTTCATAAATATTACTTTTCTCACACTCCAACAGCACGTCAAGTATTAAAAACCATTTGTCTCCATTCACACCTATCAAACACGCTCACGCACGCCTGTTGGAAGTCCAAGCCCCTCGCACACAAAACGTCCTATACCCCGTCCCTCCAACCTTTCCTAGGCCGACCCCTACACCGCCTTCCTTCCACTACAGACTGAAAAGTCATTCTGTTTCGCTCCATTCTCTCTACATGTCCTAATCTCCTCAACAACCCTTCCTCAGCCCTCTGGACAAATTATGCAGTTATCAATACATTTCGGCAGAATACATTCCGTTGTAGTAATAGAGATCGATGAATAAAGAATATGAGCATAGCTACTATTAAAAAAAACACTGAGAATGCGGTGTTTTAATAAAAAATCCACCCAATTCCAGCATCTGTTTAGCCCTTTTTTTAAACCCACTAACTTTATATTTAGTCCTCTTGTAATCTCACTGACTTTACTTGGATCTCCGGCAGAAATTAAACAAATGTGCTTTCTTTAATAGAGATTTAGGTTGTTTCCAATATGAAAATTATGCAGTTATCAATACATTTCTGGAGAATACATTCCGTTGTAGTAATAGACATTGATGAATGACAAAAATGAGCATAGCTACTATTAAAAAACACTCTGAGAATGCGGTGTTTTAATAAAAAATCCACGCAATTCCAGCTTCTGTTTAGCCCATAATACATCGTATTCTGCATAATTTTAATATAGTCATACCTTCTGCAGTGTACATTTTATTTTTTAAACCCACTAACTTGATATTTAGTCCACTTGTAATCTCACTGACTTCACTTGGATCTCCGGCAAAAATTTAACAAATGTGCTTTCTTTATTAGAGATTTAGATTGTTTCCAATGCGAGAATCATGCAGTGATCAATACATTTTGGCAGAATGCATTATGTTGTAGTAATAGAGATCGATGAATGACAAATATGAGCATAGCCACTATTAAAAAACACATTGAGAATACGGTTGGAAAATCCACCCAATTCCAGCTTCTGTTTAACCCATAATACATTGTATTCTGCATAATTTTAATATAGTCATACCTTCTGCAGTGTACATTTTATTTTTTAAACCCATTAACCTCATATTTAGTCCACTTGTAATCTCACTGACTTCACTTGGATCTCCGGCAGAAATTAAACAAATATGCTATTTTGAATAGAGATTTCGGTTGTTTCATATACCAAAAGTATGCACTTATCAATACATTTCGGCAGAATGCATTCCGTTGTAGTAAGAGAGATCGATGAATGACAAATATGAGCATAGCTACTATTAAAAAACACACTGAGAATGCGGTGTTTTAATTAGAAATCCACCCAATTCTAGCTTCTGTTTAGCCCATTATACATCGTATTCTGCATAATTTTAATATACTCACAGCTTCTGCAGTGTACATTTTATTTTTTAAACCCATTAACCTCATATTTAGTTCACTTGTAATCTCACTGACTTCACTTGGATCTCCGGCAGAAATTAAAGAAATATGCTATTTTGAATAGAGATTTAGGTTGTTTCCAATACGAAAATTATGCAGTTATCAATACATTTCGGCAGAATACATTCCGTTGTAGTAATAGAGATCGATGAATGAAAAATATGAGCATAGCCACTATTAAAAAATTCACTGAGAATGCGGTGTTTTAATTAAAAATCCACCCAATTCCAGCTTCTGTTCAGCCCATAATACATCGTATTCTGCATAATTTTAATATAGTCATACCTTCTGCAGTGTACATTTTATTTTTTAAACCCACTAACTTGATATTTAGTCCACTTGTAATCTCACTGACTTCACTTGGATCTCCGGCAGAAATTAAACAAATGTGCTTTCTTTAATAGAGATTTCGGTTGTTTCTTATACCAAAATTATGCAGTTATCAATACATTTCGGCAGAATGCATTCCGTTGTAGTAATAGAGATTGATGAATGACAAATATGAGCATAGCTACTATTAAAAAACACACTGAGAATGCGGTGTTTTAATAAAAAATCCACCCAATTCCAGCTTCTGTTTAGTCTATTATACATCGTATTCTGCATAATTTTAATATAGTCATACCTTCTGCAGTGTACATTTTATTTTTTAAACCAACTAACATGATATTTAGTCCACTTGTAATCTCACTGACTTCACTTGGATCTCGCAGAAATTAAACAAATGTGCTTTCTTTAACAGAGATTTAGGTTGTTTCCAATACGAAAATCATGCAGTGATCAATACATTTCGGCAGAATGCATTACGTTGTAGTAATAGAGATCGATGAATGACAAATATGAGCATAGCCACTATTAAAAAACACATTGAGAATACGGTGTTTTAATGAAAATTCCACCCAATTCCAGCTTCTGTTTAACCCATAATACATCGTATTCTGCATAATTTTAATATAGTCATACCTTCTGCAGTGTACATTTTATTTTTTAAACCCATTAACCTGATATTTAGTCCACTTGTAATCTCACTGACTTCACTTGGATCTCCGGCAGAAATTAAACAAATATGCTATTTTGAATAGAGATTTCGGTTGTTTCCTATACCAAAATTATGCAGTTATCAATACATTTCGGCAGAATACATTCCGTTGTAGTAACAGATATTGATGAATGACAAATATGAGCATAGCTACTATTAAAATACACACTGAGAATGCGGTGTTTTAATAAAAAATCCACCCAATTCCAGCTTCTGTTTAGCCCATTATACATCGTATTCTGCATAATTTTAATATACTCACAGCTTCTGCAGTGTACATTTTATTTTTTAAACCCACTAACTTGATATTTAGTTCATTTGTAATCTCACTGACTTCACTTAGATCTTACTGGAGATCCAAGTGAAGTCAGTGAGATTACAAGTGGACTAAATATCAAGTTAGTGGGTTTAAAAAATAAAATGTATACTGCAGAAGTTGTGAGTATATTAAAATTATGCAGAATACTATGTATAATGAGTTAAACAGAAGCTGGAATTGGGTGGAATTTTTATTAAAACACCGTGTTCTCAGTATGTTTTTTAATAGTAGCTATGCTCATATTTGCAATGCATTGATCTCCATTACAACAATGAAATGTATTCTTCCGAAATATATTGATCACTGCATGATTTTAGTAATGGAAACAACCTAAATCTTATTTCAAAATAGCACATTTCTTTAATTTCTTCCGGAGATCTAAGTGAAGCAAATAGTATTACAAGTGGACTAAATATCGGGTTAGTGTATTCAAAAAATAAAATGTACATCTTAGAAGCTAAGATTATAATAAAATTATGCAGAATATGATGTGTAAAGAGTGGATGAACGATAATTATAGGCTTTCATACTATTAAAATACACAAGGAAAATGTGGGATTTTAATGATAATACCACCCAGTTTCAGCTTCAGTTTACCTCATTTGTCAGTAAACAGTAATACCAGACAGAAAACAGACACATAGATAATACCAGACTTTACACCACACAAGATAAACCTAGATTTAGACAATAATCACACCACACCAGACAATACCACACCAGATAAACATAATACTACAAATATGACATGTAACTTCACTCACTACACAACTTTATTTTATATTACTTACCAAGAGATGAGAAGTGCAGAGAAACAATTGCAATGAAGTTCTGTGATCTCTGTACCTGTGTTACCTCTTTTATAGTAGTCTGACTAGTGAAAGTGGATAACCTTGCTTGAGTAGAAAGCAGCCTTGTTATTGTTGAGGGACTATAAAAGCCAGAAAATTAGAGAGAAATACACAGTACTTACACTCACAGTGTAGCTTGAAGACTTCACTCGCTTCTACATTTGGTGAGTTAAAGTTGTATGTAATTTCCAAAGTTTTTATATTATTTTTGAGATAAACTGAAGTTGAGACTTGTTGGTGTTTTAATTAAACCACTGATTTCACACTGTACATTTTAATAGTGGCTATACTTTAATTCATCATTTATTGATCTAAATTGAAAGAATGGAGTATGTACTACAGATATTTGTTAAATATTGCATAATATTCGTATTGGAAGTTGCTTAAAACCGTGCTCCAACAGGGCGACTCATTCAATTATTACCGGAAGTTAACTTGTCACAATTTGCATTAAAATTCGACCAAATGCCAAATGAGCGAGTTTAAAAAATAAAAGGCACACTGAGGAAGCTAGTTTTATATTAAACTTAAACAGAATACAATTTAAAAGGAAATAAACTGAAATTGAGACTTGTTGGTGTTTTCATTAAACCACTGATTTCACACTGTACATTTTAATAGTGCCTATGCATTAATTCATCATTTATTGATCTGAATTGAAAGAATGGCGTATATGCTACAGATATTTGTTAAATATTGCATAATATTCGTATTGGAAGTTGCTTAAAACCGTGCTCCAACAGGGAAACTCATTCAATTTTAACCGGAAGTTAACTTGTCACAATTTGCATTAAAATTCGACCAAATGCCAAATGAGCGAATTTAAAAAATAAAAGGCACACTGAGGAAGCTAGTTTTATATTAAATTTAGACAGAATAAAATTTAAAAGGAGATAAACTGAAGTTGAGACTTGTTGGTGTTTTCATTAAACCACTGATTTCACACTGTACATTTTAATAGTGGCTATGCTTTAATTCATCATTTATTGATCTGAATTGAAAGAATGGAGTATATACTACAGATATTTATTAAATATTGCATAATATTCGTATGGAAGTTGTTTAAAACCGTGCTCCAACAGGGAGACTCGTACAATTTTTACCGGAAGTTAACTTGTCACAATTTGCATTAAAATTCGACCAAATGCCAAATGAGCGAGTTTAAAAAATAAAAGGCACACTGAGGAAGCTAGTTTTATATTAAATTTAGACAGAATAAAATTTAAAAGGAGATAAACTGAAGTTGAGACTTGTTGGTGTTTTCATTAAACCACTGATTTCACACTGTACATTTTAATAGTGGCTATGCTTTAATTCATCATTTATTGATCTGAATTGAAAGAATGGAGTATATACTACAGATATTTGTTAAATATTGCATAATATTCGTATTGGAAGTTGCTTAAAACCGTGCTCCAACAGGGAGACTCATTCAATTTTTACCGGAAGTTAACTTGTCACAATTTGCATTAAAATTCGACCAAATGCCAAATGAGCGAATTTAAAAAATAAAAGGCACACTGAGGAAGCTAGTTTTATATTAAATTTAGACAGAATAAAATTTAAAAGGAGATAAACTGAAGTTGAGACTTGTTGGTGTTTTCATTAAACCACTGATTTCACACTGTACATTTTAATAGTGGCTATGCTTTAATTCATCATTTATTGATCTGAATTGAAAGAATGGAGTATATACTACAGATATTTGTTAAATATTGCATAATATTCGTATTGGAAGTTGCTTAAAACCGTGCTCCAACAGGGAGACTCATTCAATTTTTACCGGAAGTTAACTTGTCACAATTTGCATTAAAATTCGACCAAATGCCAAATGAGCGAATTTAAAAAATAAAAGGCACACTGAGGAAGCTAGTTTTATATTAAATTTAGACAGAATAAAATTTAAAAGGAGATAAACTGAAGTTGAGACTTGTTGGAGTTTTTATTAAACCACTGATTTCACACTGTACATTTTAATAGTGGCTATGCTTTAATTCATCATTTATTGATCTGAATTAAAAGAATGAGAGTACATACTACAGATATTTATTAAATATTGCATAATATTCGTATGGAAGTTGCTTAAAACCGTGCTCCAACAGGGAGACTGGTTCAATTTTTACCGGAAGTTAACTTGTCACAATTTGCATTAAAATTCGACCAAATGCCAAATGAGCAAATTTAAAAAATAAAAGGCACACTGAGGAAGCTAGTTTTATATTAAATTTAGACAGAATAAAATTTAAAAGGAGATAAACTGAAGTTGAGACTTGTTGGTGTTTTCATTAAACCACTGATTTCACACTGTACATTTTAATAGTGGCTATGCTTTAGTTCATCATTTATTGATCTGAATTGAAAGAATGGAGTATATACTACAGATATTTGTTAAATATTACATAATATTCGTGTTGGAAGTTGCTTAAAACCGTGCTCCAACAGGGAGACTCGTTCAATTTTTACCGGAAGTTAACTTGTCACAATTTGCATTAAAATTCGACCAAATGCCAAATGAGCGAGTTTAAAAAATAAAAGGCACACTGAGGAAGCTAGTTTTATATTAAATTTAGACAGAATAATATTTAAAAGGAGATAAACTGAAGTTGAGACTTGTTGGAGTTTTTATTAAACCACTGATTTCACACTGTACATTTTAATAGTGGCTATGCTTTAATTCATCATTTATTGATCTGAATTGAAAGAATGGAGTACATACTACAGATATTTGTTAAATATTACATAATATTCGTGTTGGAAGTTGCTTAAAACCGTGCTCCAACAGGGAGACTCTTTCAATTTTTACCGGAAGTTAACTTGTCACAATTTGCATTAAAATTCGACCAAATGTCAAATGAGCGAGTTTAAAAAATAAAAGGCACACTGAGGAAGGTAGTTTTATATTAAATTTAGACAGAATAATATTTAAAAGGAGATAAACTGAAGTTGAAATTTGTTGGAGTTTTCATTAAACTACTGATTTCACACTGTACATTTTAATAGTGGCTATGCATTAATTCATCATTTATTGATCTAAATTGAAAGAATGGAGTATATACTACAGATATTTGTTAAATATTGCATAATATTCGTATTGGAAGTTGCTTAAAACCGTGCTCCAACAGGGAGACTCGTTCAATTTTTACCGGAAGTTAACTTGTCACAATTTGCATTAAAATTCGACCAAATGCCAAATGAGCGAGTTTAAAAAATAAAAGGCACACTGAGGAAGCTAGTTTTATATTAAACTTAGACAGAATAAAATTTAAAAGGAAATAAACTGAAGTTGAGACTTGTTGATGTTTTCATTAAACCACTGATTTCATACTGCACATTTTAATAGTGGCAATGCTTTAATTCATCATTTATTGATCAGAATTGAAAGAATGGCGTATATACTACAGATATTTGTTAAATATTGCATAATATTCGTATTGGAAGTTGCTTATAACCGTGCTCCAACAGGGAGACTCATTCAATTTTTACTGGAAGTTAACTTGTCACAATTTGCATTAAAATTCGACCAAATGCCAAATGAGCAAATTTAAAAAATAAAACTCACACTGAGAAAGCTAGTTTTATATTAAACTTAAACAAAATAAAATTTAAAAGGAGATAAACTGAAGTTGAGACTTGTTGGTGTTTTCATTAAACCACTGATTTCACACTGTACATTTTAATAGTGGCTATACTTTAATTCATCATTTATTGATCTGAATTGAGTGAATGGAGTATATACTACAGATATTTGTTAAATATTGCATAATATTCGTATTGGAAGTTGCTTAAAACCGTGCTCCAACAGGGAGACTCATTCAATTTTTACCGGAAGTTAACTTGTCACAATTTGCATTAAAATTCGACCAAATGCCAAATGAGCGAATTTAAAAAATAAAAGGCACACTGAGGAAGCTAGTTTTATATTAAACTTAGACAGAATAAAATTTAAAAGGAGATAAACTGAAATTGAGACTTGTTGGTGTTTTCATTAAACCACTGATTTCACACTGTACATTTTAATAGTGGCTATGCTTTAATTCATCATTTATTGATCTGAATTGAAAGAATGGAGTATATACTACAGATATTTGTTAAATATTGCATAATATTCGTATTGGAAGTTGCTTAAAACCGTGCTCCAACAGGGAGACTCGTTCAATTTTTACCGGAAGTTAACTTGTCACAATTTGCATTAAAATTCGACCAAATGCCAAATGAGCGAGTTTAAAAAATAAAAGGCACACTGAGGAAGCTAGTTTTATATTAAATTTAGACAGAATAAAATTTAAAAGGAGATAAACTGAAGTTGAGACTTGTTGGTGTTTTCATTAAACCACTGATTTCACACTGTACATTTTAATAGTGGCTATGCTTTAATTCATCATTTATTGATCTGAATTGAAAGAATGGAGTATATACTACAGATATTTGTTAAATATTGCATAATATTCGTATTGGAAGTTGCTTAAAACCGTGCTCCAACAGGGAGACTCATTCAATTTTTACCGGAAGTTAACTTGTCACAATTTGCATTAAAATTCGACCAAATGCCAAATGAGCGAGTTTAAAAAATAAAAGGCACACTGAGGAAGCTAGTTTTATATTAAATTTAGACAGAATAAAATTTAAAAGGAGATAAACTGAAGTTGAGACTTGTTGGTGTTTTCATTAAACCACTGATTTCACACTGTACATTTTAATAGTAGCTATGCTTTAATTCATGAATTATAGATCTGAATTGAAAGAATGAAGTATATACTACAATATTTGTTAAATATTGCATAATATTCGTATGGGAAGTTGCTTAAAACCGTGCTCCAACAGGGAGATTCGTTCAATTTTTACCGGAAGTTAACTTGTCACAATTTGCATTAAAATTCGACAAAATGCCAAATGAGCGAGTTTAAAAAATAAAAGGAAAACTGAGGAAGCTAGTTTTATATTAAATTTAGACAGAATAATATTTAAAAGGAGATAAACTGAAGTTGAGACTTGTTGGAGTTTTTATTAAACCACTGATTTCACACTGTACATTTTAATAGTTGCTATGCTTTAATTCATCATTTATTGATCTGAATTGAAAGAGTGGAGTATATACTACAGATATTTGTTAAATATTGCATAATATTCGTATTGGAAGTTGCTTAAAACCGTGCTCCAACAGGGAGACTCATTCAATTTTTACCGGAAGTTAACTTGTCACAATTTGCATTAAAATTCGACCAAATGCCAAATGAGCGAGTTTAAAAAATAAAAGGCACACTGAGGAAGCTAGTTTTATATTAAATTTAGACAGAATAAAATTTAAAAGGAGATAAACTGAAGTTGAGACTTGTTGGTGTTTTCATTAAACCACTGATTTCACACTGTACATTTTAATAGTGGCTATGCTTTAATTCATCATTTATTGATCTGAATTGAAAGAATGGAGTATATACTACAGATATTTGTTAAATATTGAATAATATTCGTATTGAAGTTTCTTAAAACCGTGCTCCAACAGGGAGACTCGTTCAATTTTTACCGGAAGTTAACTTGTCACAATTTGCATTAAAATTCGACCAAATGCCAAATGAGCGAATTTAAAAAATAAAAGGCACACTGAGGAAGCTAGTTTTATATTAAATTTAGACAGAATAAAATTTAAAAGGAGATAAACTGAAGTTGAGACTTGTTGGTGTTTTCATTAAACCACTGATTTCACACTGTACATTTTAATAGTGGCTATGCTTTAATTCATCATTTATTGATCTGAATTGAAAGAATGGAGTATATACTACAGATATTTGTTAAATATTGCATAATATTCGTATTGGAAGTTGCTTAAAACCGTGCTCCAACAGGGAGACTCATTCAATTTTTACCGGAAGTTAACTTGTCACAATTTGCATTAAAATTCGACCAAATGCCAAATGAGCGAATTTAAAAAATAAAAGGCACACTGAGGAAGCTAGTTTTATATTAAATTTAGACAGAATAAAATTTAAAAGGAGATAAACTGAAGTTGAGACTTGTTGGTGTTTTCATTAAACCACTGATTTCACACTGTACATTTTAATAGTGGCTATGCTTTAATTCATCATTTATTGATCTGAATTGAAAGAATGGAGTATATACTACAGATATTTGTTAAATATTGCATAATATTCGTATTGGAAGTTGCTTAAAACCGTGCTCCAACAGGGAGACTCATTCAATTTTTACCGGAAGTTAACTTGTCACAATTTGCATTAAAATTCGACCAAATGCCAAATGAGCGAGTTTAAAAAATAAAAGGCACACTGAGGAAGCTAGTTTTATATTAAATTTAGACAGAATAAAATTTAAAAGGAGATAAACTGAAGTTGAGACTTGTTGGTGTTTTCATTAAACCACTGATTTCACACTGTACATTTTAATAGTAGCTATGCTTTAATTCATGAATTATAGATCTGAATTGAAAGAATGAAGTATATACTACAATATTTGTTAAATATTGCATAATATTCGTATGGGAAGTTGCTTAAAACCGTGCTCCAACAGGGAGACTCATTCAATTTTTACCGGAAGTTAACTTGTCACAATTTGCATTAAAATTCGACCAAATGCCAAATGAGCGAGTTTAAAAAATAAAAGGCACACTGAGGAAGCTAGTTTTATATTAAATTTAGACAGAATAAAATTTAAAAGGAGATAAACTGAAGTTGAGACTTGTTGGTGTTTTCATTAAACCACTGATTTCACACTGTACATTTTAATAGTGGCTATGCTTTAATTCATCATTTATTGATCTGAATTGAAAGAATGGAGTATATACTACAGATATTTGTTAAATATTGCATAATATTCGTATTGGAAGTTGCTTAAAACCGTGCTCCAACAGGGAGACTCATTCAATTTTTACCGGAAGTTAACTTGTCACAATTTGCATTAAAATTCGACCAAATGCCAAATGAGCGAATTTAAAAAATAAAAGGCACACTGAGGAAGCTAGTTTTATATTAAATTTAGACAGAATAAAATTTAAAAGGAGATAAACTGAAGTTGAGACTTGTTGATGTTTTCATTAAACCACTGATTTCACACTGTACATTTTAATAGTGGCTATGCTTTAATTCATCATTTATTGATCTGAATTGAAAGAATGGAGTATATACTACAGATATTTGTTAAATATTGCATAATATTCGTATTGGAAGTTGCTTAAAACCGTGCTCCAACAGGGAGACTCATTCAATTTTTACCGGAAGTTAACTTGTCACAATTTGCATTAAAATTCGACCAAATGCCAAATGAGCGAGTTTAAAAAATAAAAGGCACACTGAGGAAGCTAGTTTTATATTAAATTTAGACAGAATAAAATTTAAAAGGAGATAAACTGAAGTTGAGACTTGTTGGTGTTTTCATTAAACCACTGATTTCACACTGTACATTTTAATAGTGGCTATGCTTTAATTCATCATTTATTGATCTGAATTGAAAGAATGGAGTATATACTACAGATATTTGTTAAATATTGCATAATATTCGTATTGGAAGTTGCTTAAAACCGTGCTCCAACAGGGAGACTCATTCAATTTTTACCGGAAGTTAACTTGTCACAATTTGCATTAAAATTCGACCAAATGCCAAATGAGCGAGTTTAAAAAATAAAAGGCACACTGAGGAAGCTAGTTTTATATTAAATTTAGACAGAATAAAATTTAAAAGGAGATAAACTGAAGTTGAGACTTGTTGGTGTTTTCATTAAACCACTGATTTCACACTGTACATTTTAATAGTAGCTATGCTTTAATTCATCATTTATTGATCTGAATTGAAAGAATGGAGTATATACTACAGATATTTGTTAAATATTGCATAATATTCGTATTGGAAGTTGCTTAAAACCGTGCTCCAACAGGGAGACTCGTTCAATTTTTACCGAAAGTTAACTTGTCACAATTTGCATTAAAATTCGACCAAATGCCAAATGAGCGAGTTTAAAAAATAAAAGGCACACTGAGGAAGCTAGTTTTATATTAAATTTAGACAGAATAAAATTTAAAAGGAGATAAACTGAAGTTGAGACTTGTTGGTGTTTTTATTAAACCACTGATTTCACACTGTACATTTTAATAGTGGCTATGCTTTAATTCATCATTTATTGATCTGAATTGAAAGAATGGAGTATATACTACAGATATTTGTTAAATATTGAATAATATTCGTATTAAAGTTGCTTAAAACCGTACTCAAACAGGGAAACTCATTCAATTTTTACTGGAAGTTAACTTGTCATAATTTGCATTAAAATTCGACCAAATGCCAAATGAGCGAGTTTAAAAAATAAAACGCACACTGAGGAAGCTAGTTTTATATTAAATTTAAACAGAATAATATTTAAAAGGAGATAAACTGAAGTTGAGACTTGATGGAGTTTTCATTAAACCACTGATTTCACACTGTACATTTTAATAGTGGCTATGCTTTAATTCACCATTTATTAATCTGAATTGAAAGAATAGAGTATATACTACAGATATTTGTTAAATATTCCATAATATTCGTAGGGAAAGTTGCTTAAAACCGTGCTCAAACAGGGAGACTCATTAAATTTTTACCAGAAGTTAACTTGTCATAATTTGCATTAAAATTCGACCAAATGCCAAATGAGGGAATTTAAAAAATAAAAGGCACACTGAGGAAACTAGTTTTATATTAAATTTAGACAGAATAAAATTTAAAAGGAGATAAACTGTAGTTGAGACTTGTTGATGTTTTCATTAAATCACTGATTTCACACTGTATATTTTAATTGTGGCTAAGCTTAATTCATCATTTATTGATCTGAATTGAAAGAATGGAGTATATACTACAGATATTTGTTAAATATTGCATAATATTCTTATTGGAAGTTGCTTAAAACCGTGCTCCAACAGGGAGACTCATTCAATTTTTACCGCAAGTTGCATTAAAATTCTACCAAATGCTAAATGAGCATGTTTAAAAAATAAAACACACACTGAGGAAGCTAGTTTTATATTAAACTTAGACAGAATACAATTTAAAAGGAGGCAAACTGAAGTTGAGACTTGTTTGTGTTTTCATTAAACCACTGATTTCACACTGTCCATTTTAATAGTTGCTATGCTTTAACTCATTATTTATTAATCTGAATTGAAAGAATAGAGTATATACTACAGATATTTGTTAAATATTGCATAATATTCGTATTTGAAGTTGCTTCAAACCGTGCTCTAACATGGACACTCATTCAATTTTTACCGGAAGTTAACGTGTCAAAATGTGCTTTACAAGTTGATCAAATGCCAAATCAGTGAGTTTAAAAAATAAAATGCACACTGAGGAAGCTAGTTTTATATTAAACTTTTTTTTATAGTTGCTATGCTTTAATTCATCAGACCAGTTTACATATATTAGATATGTAGCATGTTTTGTTTACTTTTGGTAAAAATTAAAAATTTCTGCTACTTTGAGTTCAATTTAAACCTACTTTTTATTGTAAAACCAGTCAAAATCATCTCAATTTTTGTAATGTCTTCCATTCTATAAAATGAAACTCGGGAAAACTATGTATGATTGCAGTTTTAATCCAAAAGTTTTCCATTTTTTCATATGTAGACCTTTCAGCTTTCTCTCACTAAACTTTAGGACGCTAGAATTTACACATAATCGGTCAATAATTGGATATTTTTTTTAATGAGTTGTTTCAAGTCATTTATTTTAGTAATTAATTCCATATTTTGGGGCCTTTGTTTCAAACCATTTTAGTAATAAATTCTATATTTTGACATGCACAAGTATATGGATGTTGATTGAATGGGTGAAGGTGTTTGCATATACATATTTTCCCATCTCCCGGCCTGTCGGTTTTCCTGTCCCCCTACCCCGCTTTCCTTTCACCCGAACCACCTAAAACTCAAAGATCACTGAATTCTCTCATTCATTCATTCATTCATTCATTCATTCATAAAGGTTAACTAAAACAATAAATAAATATATTTATTAAAAATATACAAAAAAATATTTATACAGATTATACATAATATAAGTATATAAATCAAATATAGATAAAATATTTATAACAATGCTTTCACATTCAATCATTCATTCATAAAGGTTAACTAAAACAGCAAATAAATATATTTATTAAAAAATATACAAAAAATATTTATATAAATCAAATGTACATGAAATATTTATAATTCAAGCAATATCACTGAATTCTCTCATTAATTCATAAAAGGTTAACTAAAACAGTAAATAAATATATTTATTAAAAAATATACAAAAAATATTTATACAGATTAAAATGTAGATTAAAATATAGATGAAATATTTATAACTTAAGCAATGTTAGTTACATGTAAAAATAAAAAAAAGGGAAGTTCCATGTTGATATTTGCTTCAAAAAGGAAAGTTCCATGTTAATTCTGGAAAGCAATTACCCACATCTTCAAATCTAGAAAGAAAAGAAAAAAGTTAAAAAGATATAACAAGACACCAATTAAGAAATATGATGTACATACATCCTGTACTGCACAGAATGTATTACCATCACAAAAAAAATAATTGAGAAACATGAGACACTAATTGAGAAACATGATGTATTGTACTACACAGAATGTATTACCATCACCAAGACACCAATTGAGAAATGATGTACATACATCCTGTACCAAGACACTGATTGAGAAACATTATGTATATACATTCTGTACTGCACATATTACCATCACTAAGATACCAGTTGAGAAATGCACAGAATGTATTACCATCTATGTTTTACCATTATGGTATACCACATCACCACTTATGTTACTATCACCATTTAATTCACAACATGTTTTAGTTAAAATATATGTATATTAATTCTAAACTTGTTTTATATTACTTACCAAGAAAAGTGTGTATTTAAGACTGAATTCTATCACAGTGTGACTGTGACTGGGAACTGGGGACTGGGTTACCAAGAGAAGGAAAGTGCAGTGGAGTATGTGTGTTTAAGACTGAATTCTATCACAGTGTGACTGTGACTGGGAACTGGGGACTGGGTGTGACTGAATAGCCTTGCTTGAGTTCCTGTTGAGAGTGAGGGTGGGTGGGTTTACTGGTTGTATGACTGGATAACCTTGATGATTTCCTGTTCTTGTGGAGAGTGAGGGTTGGTGGGTTTACTGGGGGTGTGACTGGATAACCTTGATTATTTCCTGTTCTTGTGGAGGGTGAGGGTTGGTGGGTTTACTGGGGGTGTGACTGGATAACCTTGATGATTTCCTGTTCTTGTGGAGGGTGAGGGTTGGTGGGTTTACTGGGGTGTGACTGGATAACCTTGATAATTTTCTGTTCTTGTGGAGGGTGGGGTGTGGGTATTAAACAAAGACTTGTCTGACTGGATAGCCTTAATAAAACCACTATTTTTTTTTATTACCTGAGTATATAATCTTGCTTTTGGCATCATGGAAAAATTTTCTATGATCATAAAATATTTTATATGAAGATATAAAATATTTTAACCTAATAGAAAAATTTCTATTATCATAAAATATATTTTATGAAAATATAAAATATTTTACCATACAAAAATTTTAACCTTTAATTACAATAATCACAAAATATTTTTTAATGATCAAAAATATTTTACTATCATAAAAAAGATTTTGGTATCATGGAAAATTTTCTATTATCAATATATTTTATATGAAGATATAAAATATTTATGGTAAAAAATTTTGGCATCATGGAAAATTTTTCTATGATCACACAATTTTATTTGATGTTCCAAAATATTTTACCATCATAAAAAAATTTTGGCATCATGGAAAAATTTTCTATGATCACAAAATATTTTACCATCAATAAAAAATTTTCAATGATCATAAAATATTTTAAAAAATATTTTATTATATAAAAATTTTAACCATAATTAAAACATTTTTCAATGATCACAAAATATTTTTTTTTGATTATCCAAAATATTTTATGATCATTGAAAATTTTTTATTGATGGTTAAAATTTTTATATAATGGTAAAATATTTTATGATCACAAAATATTTTGATCAAAAATATTTTACTATAATTAAAAAGATTTTGGTATCATGGAAAATTTTCTATTATCAATATATTTTATATGAAGATATAAAATATTTATGGTAAAAGATTTTGGCATCATGGAAAATTTTCTATTATCAATATATTTTATATGAAGATATAAAATATTTATGGTAAAAGATTTTGGCATCATGGAAAATTTTCTATTATCAATATATTTTATATGAAGATATGAAATATTTATGGTAAAAGATTTTGGCATCATGGAAAATTTTCTATTATCAATATATTTTATATGAAGATATAAAATATTTATGGCAAAAAATTTTGGCATCATGGAAAATTTTTCTATGATCACACAATTTTATTTGATGTTCCAAAATATTTTACCATCATAAAAAAACTTTTGGGATCATGGAAAATTTTTCTATGATCACACAATTTTATTTGATGTTCCAAAATATTTTACCATCATAAAAAAATTTTGACATGGAAAATTTTTCTATAATCACACAATTTTATTTGATGTTCCAAAATATTTTACCATCATAAAAAAATTTTGGCATCATGGAAAATTTTTCTATGATCACACAATTTTATTTGATGTTCCAAAATATTTTACCATCTTAAAAAATTTTGGCATCATGGAAAAATTTGCTATGATCACAAAATATTTTATAAAAAAATATAAGGCATTGGAAAAATTTGCTATGATCACAAAATATTTTACCATCAATAAAAAATTTTCAATGACCATAAAATATTTAAAAAAAATATTTTATTATATAAAATTTTTAACCATAATTAAAACATTTTTTAATGATCACAAAATATTTTTTTTGATTATCCAAAATATTTTATGATCATTGAAAATTTTTTATTGATGGTTAAAATTTTTATATAATGGTAAAATATTTTATGATCATAGAAAAATTTTTATCATATAAAAATTTTATTTTAATAATCATTAAAACATTTGATTACAAAATATTTTTTGATTATACAAAATATTTTACGATTATATATTTTTTGATTATACAAAATATTTTACCATTATATACAAATTTTATTTTGATTATATAAAATATTTCATCATATAAAAATTTTAACCATCATTAAAACATTTTCAATGGTCACAAAATATTTTTTTTGATTGTCCAAAATATTTTACCATCATAGAAAAAATTTTGGCATCATGGAAAATTTTTGAGTAGGAAGGGAGAAAAAGTTAGCATATGAGAAATTTTTACAAAGTAGAAGTGATGCAAGGAGGGAAGAGTATATGGAGAAAAAGAGAGAGGTTAAGAGAGTGGTGAAGCAAAGTAAAAAGATAGCAAATGAGAGAGTGCGTGAGATGCTATCAACAAATTTTGTTGAAAATAAGAAAAAGTTTTGGAGTGAGATTAATAAGTTAAGGAAGCCTAGAGAACAAATGGATTTGTCAGTTAAAAATAGGAGAGGAGAGTTATTAAATGTAGGCAATGTGTGGTGTGAATATAATGCAGATAATTCGTAGTTTGGAAGTTAGGAGGAGGTGCGGGATTACCAAAACTGTTGTCCAGAGGGCTGAGGAAGAGGGTTGTTGAGGTGGTTTGGACATGTAAAATTTTAACCATCAATAAAAAAATTTCATTAAAAAATTTTCAATAATTCACAAAATATTTTATTTGATTATCTAAAATATTTTACCATCATAGAAAAAATTTTTGGCATCATGAAAAATATTTTATATGATGATATAAAATATTTTACCATCATAAAAATTTTTAACCATCACATAAAAATTTTCAATGTATCACAAAAAAAAAATTTTATCCAAAATAGTTTATGATAAATAACAAAAATAAAAAAAATCTTTTCTATAATGGTAAAATATTTTAGATCATAATGTAATATTTTCAATTATCACAAAATATTTTATTTAATTATCCAAAATATTTTACCATCAAAATCATTATGGTACCACCACTGCTACCACCACTGCTACTAGTACCACACCATCACTGATGCCTGCTACTACCACCATTCCTACTAGTACCACACAATCACTGATGCCATCACTGCTGCTACCACACTGCTGCTACCACCATTGCTACTGGTACAACACCATCACTGATACCATCACTGCTGCTACCACTATTGCTACTGGTACCACACAATCACTGCTGCTACCATCACTGCTACTGGTACCACACCACCACTGTTTCCCATCACAACCCTTATTACTATTACCACTACACACTGCTACTATCACCACTATACACTACACATAAGACTATCACCACTATACACTGCACATAAGACTATCACCATTACACACTGCACATAAGACATGTATGTTCACAACTTGTTTTATATTACTTACCAAGAGAAGGAAAGTGTAGTGAAGTAATATGTGTGTTTAGCAGAGTTCTATCATATAGTGTGACTGTGACTGAGGACAGAGTGTGACTGAATAGCCTTGCTTGAGTTTCTGCTGAAGGTGGGTGGAGTGTACTGGGGTGTAACTGGATAACCTTGATTATTTCCTGTTCCTGTGGAGGGTAGGTATGTGTTAAGTTAAACAAAGACTTTGTTCTGACTAGACAGCCTTCATAAAATTATTTTTTTTTATTACTGAGTCTGGCAAACCTGAGTATAACCTTGCTCTCTTCCTGATAAGGGTGCTAAATGAAAAACTTATTATTATGAGTGAGTCTGGTAGACCTTGAGTTGTTCCTGGTGAGAGATTATAAAAGCTAGAACATTTAAGCTAGAAACACACAGTACTTAAATTCACAGTGTAGTTTAAAGACTTCATGTGACTCGACATTGGTGAGTTTTTGACATCCAAAAGTTTGATTATTTTGTTAGATGTACTATAGATACCTCTAGTATGATTTAGATGGACTGATTTGTATCAATCTCGACTTGTACCAATCTCTCTGAATCTTAAGTCTATAAAATTCAGTTAGTTCTTTTCTGTGGTGATGAAGGTGCTGATGGTCACATTTTGGTTGGTGGTGAAGGTGAAGGTGATGGTAGTAACATCTTGGCTGGTGGTCTGATGGTCACATCTTGGCTGGTAGTGGAGGTGCTGGTGGCCACATCTTGGCTGGTGGAGGTGCTGGTGGCCACACCTTACAGCAGTGGAGGTAGTAGTTGTGGTAGTAGCAGCCATGGTGGAGGTGGACATATTTACAGTTGCAATGAACAAGGATAGATCTTGAAAGGAGGGTAGTGGTACTATCATCATGGTAGTGTCACTACCCACAGCAGCTACTGCAGCTGCTCACAGAAATTGTTAAGAATTTGATAATCAACCACTAATTTTGTCAAGGCTATTTCAATTATGTGCCATATTCCATCATATGTTACATCAATGTCAAGAATTTTTGTGTTATCTGGTACAATACTCAGTTTGCTACAATATTCTCGAACAATAATGTCCTTAGATTCAGCAAGTATTTTCTTACATAACTTAATAGATTTTTCTGTTATCATAGATTCATATTTATTGTATGTCTCCAGACTGATATATGGTAAACCACACACTGCATTTCTACGAATAAATTCCCGATACACACGACCTGCTAACAATTCCCCATACACCATCTTAGCAGTTACAGCATTCGTTTTTTTGTGCTTCTTGAGTGTTTTTTTCCCAACTTATAGTGACACTTAGTACATTCTAAAACAACAGTGCTCTCTATATGTTAACACAACACTTAGGGCAAAATACTTTCGATAAGACACTAATAAATAATTTTCTAGAATCAAAAATCAAATTCTTTCCAGTAATACGAGGATCTATAGCCTCAAATAATAACTCACTCTTTGTGGCACTTGCAAGTGTGTTGGCCACATTTAGGGTAGCAGTGGAAGTACTGGCCACAGGAGATGTGGTAATGGAGATGCTGGCATTTTGAAGTACTGGCTACAGGAAAATTACTACTTTTGGGGTCAGTTTTCTCAGAATCTAAAATTCCATTAAATCATCAATCATCAAGCCATATATTCACCATTTGGTTTTTTAAATCTTTTCCTGACTGAACCTAACTTTATATAGTTTCTAAGGGGAGGAACTTAAATATGATTTGATTTAACAGACATATTTATATCCAATACCATCATATCACTTTTATAAATTGTTACTTTGTTTATTGTGGTGTTTTTCAAAGACTTCAGAAGCTAACTTATATACATACGAGCATATTACTTTCTAAATCTTAAACAACGTCTGAATCATTCAGAAGATACAACATCCTGTTTCTCAACTTCTATATTTTGATAATAAACAGGATGTGGCATCTGGCAGTATTATTAAACAGGATACTATATCCTGTGAATACAGAATGTAGTATCCTGTTTTTCCAACTGGTGTCTATCATCTGGAAAGAAAGAAATGAATGATCAAAATTTTATTCCCAGTTATTATTCCCAGTGATTGATTATATAAACAGATGCTGTAATTTCACACATGATATTTATGTATATAAAAATACACCAAAAAAAAAAAAATTACCTACATTTGGCCTGGTGTAAGTGGATATATGATAATCTAATGTCCATCAGGCTTGTAATATAGTGTCCTGTCATTTCCTTTTCCTCTTCTTGCTTTCTTTGGCCTCTACTACCTGCATACTCTTGTCCATTTTTCAAAGGGTGTTTGAGTGAATGCTGAACGTCCGTAGCCAAGTGGGATACAACTCTTTACATACTCATTGTATTCTGCTATAGCATGGTTAGCTACGAAATCAGCTTGTCTCTTTGTTTGAAATCCATCTTTATTGCAATAAGACAATATGTATTGATTAAGACTTTCATAATGAATAGTTTTCATTCTGCCTATTACACAATACTGCATAATTTCATCTGTTGTTAGGTCTTTGTAAATATTATGCACTTCCTCCATGTATGCAGGTTTTAACTGGAGTTGTACTTTCATCATTGTGGTGTGAGATGGTGGGGGAAAGTTTTCTGCTATTGCATTCCAGTAGAAACACCAGGAATTATTAGGGCAAAGGTGATGTTGTGGTTTTTCATCAGTTGAGGAACAATGAAAAAAACTTGCCATAATACAATTCCTCATACCTTCAACATCATGGTTGCTGCTCTCTCGCAGATTCTTATAAAAGTAGTGTGTAAACTTATCGATTACAAAGTATGTCAACATGCCCATTTTTTTTCCTCTTTCTCCCATTTTTCATTTACTCCTCCTTCAAGGGGAGGAGTTTGAGGAGGAGTTCATGAAAAAAAAAAAAAATTCAAATGTTTGTCAAGTTGAAAAACAGGATGTTACATCCTGTACTGTGGATAATCTAATACAAAAAATACATTAATAATTATCAAGCCACATACATTTTCCTGTACTAGAATATTTTAATATGGAGAGGGACCAATTAGGATAATTATATACATTTTTATTTCAAACATATATGTTCACTTCAAAACAACAATCTAATACAAAAAATACATTAATCATTATCATCAAGCCATACATTCACAGGAAAGAGATGACTAAAATCACTTACTGGAGATATAGTATATCCATCTTTTTCAAGAAAAATTCTAAGTATAGTTCTAAAAATTTTCTTTGCCCTAAAATTATGAAAATGACTACTTTTGGGGTCAATTTTCTCTAAAATCTCTCTGAATTTTTTTAACTCTAATTTTGACCAATATTCCTTTTTAAAAGCTAAATTTCAGAAACTGTTTTTACTTCTTTAATTAGAGATAAAAACCTTAGTAGAATCTAAAATTCCATTAAATCATCAATCATCAAGCCATATATTCACAGGAAAGAGATGACTTAAGAAACTTACTGGAGGTATAACATACCCATCTTCTATAAGTGAATTTCTAAGTAGATTTTTATAATTTTTCTTTGTTCTAAAAGTATGGAAAACGCTGGTTTTGGCATAGAAGAATAATAGATTATTAGGACAATAGGTGATTAATATATCTCCTCTACCTTCATATTCAAAACCACCTTCACAAGCTGCTGTCATTTCCACAAAAATATGAGAATTCTTGTAAGCCATACGCACTACTAATTCGTAAAAACATTCATCTGCATCTTCCATAAAAAAAAATGTGATACAGACGGTCAATTTTCTCTAAAACCACTCTGAAGTTTTTTAACTCTAGATTTGACCAACATGCCTTTTCAAAAGGTGAAATTTCATGATTAAACATACTCTGATGTTTAAGAACCTTACCCACCATTTTCTCAATTTCAGAAACTGTTTTTACTTCTTCAATTAGAGATTTAAAACCTCTTGGTATTTCTTCCACAAAACTTTCTTAAAGTTCTTCCAGTTGTCCTTCTCCTTGAAGTGGTTTAAGTTCTTGTAGATTCATTCTTCCTTTTGATATTTTTTCCAGTTGTTCTTGTTGTGAGTCCATTTAGTTTTTTAAATATTTTTCTGACTGAACCTAACTTTATATAGTTTCTAAGGGGAGGAACTTAAATATAATTTTACTTTGTTTATGGTGGTATTTTTTCAAAGACTTCAGAAACTAATATAAATATGAGCATATTACCCCTTCTAAATCTTAAACCACGTCTGTATGTCAAATAATGCAATTACCTTATTTATTAGTCCTAACACCATGTACTATAATTTATTGAGAGTATAATATATTCATCTTCTGTCCTAACACCATACTATTATAATTTATTGAGAGTAGAACTGGTTGTATAGACTGAAGTTCCATGAAGAGATTTTTTCATCCGATCGGATCGCTTCACCCTTAAGTTCCATTCCCTTCCCTAGAAAGAAAGAAATGAATGCTCAAAATCTTATTTCCAATTAATATTCCCAGTTATTGATTATATAAACAGATGCTGTAATTTCATGATATTTATATACACAAAAACTCACAAAAATTACCTACATTTGACCAGGTGTATTTCCACCAGGCTTGTAAGATGTGTTCTGTCATCTCCTTTTCCTCTTCTTGCTTTCTTTGGCCTCTACTACCTGCATACTCTCGTCCATTTTTTCAAGGTTTGTTTGAGTGAATGCTGAACGTCCGTGTATACCAACTCTTTTTCAAGGTTTGTTTGAGTGAATGCTGAACGTCCGTGGTACACTCAACAGACTTATCCCCCTATAATTTTTGCACTCTCTTTTACATACAAAGGAACTATGCATGCTCTCTGCCAATCCCTAGGTACTCTCTTCCATACATTTATTAAATAATTGCACCAACCACTCCAAAACTATATCCCCACCTGCTTTTAACATTTCTATCTTTATCCCATCAATCCCGGCTGCCTTACCCCCTTTCATTTAACTACTGCCTCATTCCCCCACACTCACAACTGGCTCTTCCTCACTCCTACAAGATGTTATTCCTCCTTGCCCTATACACGAAATCACAGCTTCCCTATCTTCATCAACATTTAACAATTCCTCAAAATATTCCTTCCATCTTCCCAATACCTCTAACTCTCCATTTAATAACTCTCCTCTCCTATTTTTAACTGACAAATCCATTTGTTCTCTAGGCTTTCTTAACTTGTTAATCTCACTCCAAAACTTTTTCTTATTTTCAACAAAATTTGTTGATAACATCTCACCCACTCTCTCATTTGCTCTCTTTTTATTGTGCATTGATGAAAACTTTCATTATTTTTTTGCATTCTGCCTTTTATAAAATGCTTCATCATTTCATCTGTTGTTAGGTCTTTGTTAACATTATGCACTTCCTCCATGTATGCAGGTTTTAACTGGAGCTGTACTTTCATTGTTGTGTGAGATGGTGGGGGAAAGTTTTCTGCTATTGCTTTCCGGTAGAAACACCAGGAATTATTACTTGTTGGACAAAGGTGATGCTGTGGTTTTTTATCAGTTGAGGAACAATGAAAGAAACTTGCTCATATCTTCAACATCATGATTGCTGCTCTCTCGCAGATTCTTCTGAAAGTAGTGTCAACTTATCGATTACAAAGTCTGTCAACATGCCCGTTTTTTTCCACTTTCTCCTATTTTTCAATTCTTTCTGTGACTGTGACTTTACTAAATTTGTTAGTCTGTTATTTAGACGTTTAGCAAAGTTATTGATACAATCCTCTTTTTCTTCAACATTTACACCTGGATATGGACCCTCACCATCGTTGAGGTCAATAATTGCTTTATGTATTTTGCTATCACCATCACACACTATTGTTTTGTATCTCAAATTATTTTCAATTGATCGCTTCCACATCATTACCGCTGCTTCATTTTCTGTCTTTGCACAGGATTCTTTTTGGTTTATCTTGCATTCAAGTTTGTGTCTTTCTTGAAAGTCTTTATATCCATCATTAGTTATTTTCTTTTTGTTCCAACTACTATCCATAGAAGAACACATATTACAGAAATTGCTAAAAATTTGATAATCAACTACTAATTTTGTCAAAGTATCTATAACTACACCAATACCTATATTTGAGTTATGTCCACTTACTTCCCTTATGTGCCATATTCCGTCATATATTACATCAATGTCAAGAATTTTTGCGTCATCTGGTACAATACTCAGTTTGCTGCAATATTCTCGAACAATAATGTCCATAGATTGAGCAAGCTTTTTCTTACATAACTCAATAGATCTTTCTCTTATCATAGATTCATATTTATTATATATCTCCAGACTGATATATGGTAAACCACACATTGCATTTCTACGAATAAATGCACGATATCCACGACCTTCTAATAATTTCCCATACACCATCTTAGCAGTTACAACATTCTTTTTTATGTACTTGAGTGGTTTTTTCCCCAACTTACAGTGACACTTATTACACTCTAAAACAACATTGCTCTCTAAATGTTGTTCATAATATACAGTCTCCATATTTGCAACACAACACTTAGGGCAAAATACTTTCGATAAGACATTAATAAATAATTTTGTAGGATCAAAAATCATCATCAAATTATTCTTTCCAGCAATATGATGATCTATAGTCTCAAATAATAACTCTCTCTTTGTGGCACTTGTTGACACTGGAATATCACTCGCAACACTATTATAAATATCAGTGGTGGCCATGGAGCTGTTGGCCTCATCTGGAGTTGCAGTGGAAGTACTGGCCACAGGAGATGTGGTAATAGAGATGCTGGTCACAGGAGATGTGACACCTCTTTTGGTTTTCGATCCTTTTGATTGGCCAACTGAATCTGGAGTGGCAGTGGAAGTACTGGCCACAGGAGATGTGGTAATGGAGATATCAGCCTCAATATCAGTAGTGGCCATGGAATTATTGGCCACATCTATGCTGGCCACAGGAGATGTGGTAATTGCCTCTTTTTGGTCTTCCATCCTTTTGATTGGCTAAGAGTTTTTAGACTACTACTTATTAGTATTTCAATATTTGAAACATTAATATCTAAGAAGTTAAAATCATCCAAAAACTCTTTTTCATTCTCCAGTTGTCTTCCTATTTTTTCCAGTCGGTCTTTTAAATGTCTAATCCTCCTATCTTGCAGATCCATGTTGAATTAATTTTCTAAACCTAACTTACCTAGCTTATATATAACATCTTCATTTACTCCTCCTTCAAGGGGAGGAGCTTGGAGGTCCACTCTTCCTTTTACTCCTCCAGATTGGATAATCAAAATTTCTTTTATTCTCTTTTTTTTCAAGCAGAATTTATTGATGAAGTTATGCTGTTATGATCAAAGTGGTTTTATTTTTCTTTGTTCTAAAATTATGAAAATGAGCACTTTTGGGATGGAATAAAAGTAACTCCTCCTTCAAGAGGAGGAGATTGGATAATCTAATATAAAAAATACATTAATAATTATCAAGCTACATACATTTTTCCTATACTAGAATATTTTAACCTGGAGAGGGGCCAATTAGGATAATTATATACATTTTTATTTCAAACATATATTTTCACTTCAAAACAACCATCTGATACAAAAAATACGAAGTTATGCTGTTATGGTCAAAGTGGGTTTATTTTTCTTTGTTCTAAAATTATGAAAATGAGCACTTTTGGGATGGAATAAAAGTAACTCCTCCTTCAAGAGGAGGAGATTGGATTATCTAATATAAAAAATACATTAATCATCATCAAGCTACATACATTTTTCCTGTACTAGAATATTTTAACCTGGAGAGGGGCCAATTAGGATAATTATATACATTTTTATTTCAAACATATATTTTCACTTCAAAACAACCATCTGATACAAAAAATACATTAATTATCATCATCAAGCCATACATTCACAGGAAAGAGATGACTAAAATCACTTACTGGAGATATAGTATATCCATCTTTTTCAAGAAAAATTTTAAGTATACTAGCTTTATATAGTTTCTAAGGGGATTCTAAAGGGAGGAACTTAAATATAATTTGATTTAACAGACATGTTTATATCCAATACCATCATATCACTTTCATAAATATTTATGGTGGTATTTTTTCACAAAGATTTCAGAAACTAACTTTGATCAAAAACAGGATGTGGCATCCGGCAGTATTATTAAACTAGGATACTATATCCTGTGAACACAGAATGTAGTATCCTGTGTTTCCAACTGGTGTCTATCATATTAAGATGACAAGAAATACATTAATCAGTCACTTATAGTATATTTATCTTCTGTCCTAACACCATATACTAATCTGGGGTGACAGTGGAATTACTGGCTACAGGAGATGATGCTGGCCACAGACATGACACCTCTCTTGGTCTTCCATGGAAGTACTGGCTACAGGAGATGTAGTAATGGAGATTCCATCCTCAATATTAGTGGTGGCCATGGAACCGTTGACCACATCTGGGGTGACAGTGGAATTACTGTCTACAGGAGATTGATGATGCTTGCCACAGATGTGACACCTCTCTTGGTCTTCCATGGAGGTACTGGCTACAGGAGATGTGGTAATGGAGATTCCTTCCTCAATATTAGTGGTGGCCATGGAACCGTTGACCACATCTGGGGTGACAGTGGAATTACTGGTTACAGGAGATTGATGATGCTGGCCACAGATCTGACACCTCTCTTGGTATTCCATGGAGGTACTGGCTACAGGAGATGTGGTAATGGAGATTCCATCCTCAATATTAGTGGTGGCCATGGAACAGTCTTCCTATTTCTTCCAGTCGGTCTTTTAGTTTTTTCAATTTTTTCCAGTCTAATCCTCCTATCTTGTGAATCCATGTTGAATTAATTTTCTAAACCTAACTTACCTAGATTATATACATACATCTCATTTTACTCCTCCTTTAAGGGGAGGAGCTTGGAGGCCCAAGTTTCCTTTTACTCCTCCTTCAAGAGGAGGAGCTTGGATAAACAAATTTTCTTTTATTCTCTCTTTTTTTCAAGCAGAATTTATTGATGAAGCTTAATTAGGTTAATTATATACATTTTTATTTCAAACATATATTTTCACTTCAAAACAACAATCTGATACAAAAATTACATTAATCATCATCATCAAGCCATACATTCACAGGAAAGAGATGACTAAAATCACTTACTGGAGATATAGTATATCCATCTTTTTCAAGAAAATTTTTAAGTATAGTTCTAAAATTTTTCTTTGTCCTAAAAGTATGAAAATGACTACTTTTGGGATGGAAGAAAAGTAAATTTTCAGGATTATAGGTAAAACGTATATCTCCTCCAAAGTCAAAATCATCATATCCAGTACAAACTGCTGTCATTTCCACAAAAATATGAGAATTCTTGTAAGCCATACGCACCACTAATTCATAAAAAGATTTATTATCCTTTTCAAGATAAAAGATGTGATACAGACGGTCAATTTTCTCTAAAACCACTTCGAAATTTTCAAAGTCTAATTGTGAAAAATAGTCTTCTTCAAACTTTGTAGTATCATGCGTAAATAAACTCTGATGTTCAAGAGCCTTACCCACCATCTTCTCAATTTCAGAAACGGTTTTTACTTCTTCAATTAGAGATTCAATACCTCGTGGTATTTTTTCCACAAAACCTTCAGAATCATCAGAATCTATAATTCCGCTATCATCTGAAAAGTTATCCAATTCTTCTTCTCGTTGTCCTTGTAGTAGATTTATTCTTCCTTGTGGGTCCAAATTTTCAATTTCTTCCAGTCGTCTTTGTACTTGAAATCGTTCAAGTTCAAGTTCTTCCAGTCATTCTTGTAGATTCATTTTTCCTTGTGATTTCAAATTTCTGAGCTCTCTTCAATTGTCCTGGAATCTCAGTTTTGATTCTATATAGAGTTTCTTTTAATTGAAGCAAACTTTATATACTCAACGAATTATCCAATTCTTGTGGGTCCATCCAAATTTTCAAGTTCTTTCATCAGTCGTCGTCGTCGTTCTTGGCCTTTCTGTCGTTCTTGCTTCCAGGTGTTCTTGTTGTGGTTATTTACATGGAGTTTTAAATCTCTTCTGACTGAAGCAGCTAACTTTATATACTCGAGCGAGTTCCAATTCTTGCGGGTCCATCCAAATTTTCAAGTTTCATCAGTCGTCGTCGTTCTTGGCCTTTCTGTTGTTCTTGCTTCCAGGTGTTCTTGTTGTGGTTATTTATATGGAGTTTTGAATCTCTTCTGACTGAAGCAGCTAACTTTATATACTTGAGCGAGTTTCAAAGGGAAGGAGCTTCAAAGGAGAGTAGTTTAATAAACTATTAACTGTTTCTTCTTCAAGAGATTTTTTCAAAAGCTTCAGTAAATAAAATACATCTTCATCCATCTTTAATTCCTTCAAAGCCTTTATACCCTTTAGTATATGAAATACTGTTTCATTTTCCAAATAATTCATTTGGTACACGTAGTCAATTAACTCTGAAAAGGATAAGTTGTTTTGACTTTTTTTTAATTCTACTTCTGACAATAAAAGCTGAGATTGACTTTTTATTGTCTCAATAATTTTTATACTACTACTTAGTTCTTTATCAGGATCTGAAACTTGAAAATTATCCAAAAAGTCTATCAATTCTAGTTCATTCAGACTTCTTATTTGTTCAAATTGTCCTTGTAAATTAATTCTTCCTTGTGGGTCTACAAGTTTTTCCAGTCTAATCCTATCTTGTAGATCCATGTTGTGTATTAGGAAGATTACTAACTGAATCTAACTTTGGTATCCATTTATATATACCACATACCACAAACCGCATTTCCTTTTACTCCTCCTTCAAGGGGAGGAGCTGATACACACATTTTACTCCTCCTTCAAGGGGAGGAGCTTAAATTAGTATAATTGTCTTGTAAAAGTGATTTTCTAAGCAGAGTTTTATAATTTTTCTTTATCCTGAAATCATTTTCATGATAATAGACTTTATGGATAAGTATATTATTAGGGAAATAAGTTATTGATATTTCACCTACATATTCTCCTTTATAAGAAGCTGCTATCATTTCCACGAAAACATGAGCATTCTTGTAAGCCATACGCACCACTAATTCATAAAAACAGCATTTATCTTTATTGACAAAGATGTGGTACAGGCGGTCAACTTTATCTAAATCCACCTTGAAGTTTTTTACTTCCTCTAAATGCCAATATTCATTTTCATAAATTGAAACTTCATGTTTAAACGTACTCTGATGTTTAAGAGCATTACCCACCATTTTCTCAATTTCAGAAACTGTAGTTACTTCTACAATTAAAGACTTAATAATATTTCTTGGTATTTCTTCAAAACCTTCTTCAGAATTTGAAATACCACTATAACTATCACTATTATCTGAAAAGTGATGATTATCAAGATTATCATTCAAAATCTCCATCTGTTCCAATTCATCCAGTTGTCCTATTTCATCCAATCTTCCTTGTAGATTCATTCTTCCTTGTGGGTCCAAATGTTCTAGTATTTCTTGTAAGTTTAAACATTCTATGGAGAGAGGTTTCATTTTAGATAAATGTAGAGTTAAAGGAAGAAGATAAGTTAATCCTTCTAAATCCCTTCTGACAGAATTTAACTTTATGTAGCATATATATTTCCTCACTCCTTCTCCTCCAATTTTTCTAACTTCAAGGGAAAGAGTTTCAAAAACTTGTGACTGGTGTATCTACACACAATTTTAATTATTCTTACTAGAAATACATAAATAATTTTACATTTAAAAGTTAGTCTTCATTGTCACAAGCTGTGTCATTCATTTTCACAAATGGCATCACAGTTTTTTATACCTTACAAAAAATAATTGTTTTTTTTTATGTAATAGATAATTTTATAGACAGAAATCCATTTCAAAAAGGTTCTTCAAGATGATATAATTACTTCTTCCTTTATCCCAGTTTTTGTAATCTTCTTTAGCCATACTAATGTCAATGAATTCATTAAAATTCTCTGTTATAATACTAGGAAGAAGAGCCTTTGGATAATAGTTAAGTTTGATTTTGTGGTCTATAATAAACTTATTTTTTTCCTCATATGTTAGTATATTGTACCCGTCTTCTTGAAGTGAACTAAGGATAAGATCTTTATTATTATAATTATTAGTTCCTGTGGTATATAAAAAGATGTTTGGATTGAAAGTAATGTACATATACTGCTGCCCTTGCCCTTCTCTATTTTTACTCATAAAATTGCATCTTGCAGACATCTCGACAAAAATATGACTATGGTGGTGGTGGTGTTGTTGTTGACTGCTTCCCTCGTAAACCATTCGTACCACTAATTCATAGTAAACTATTTCTTCTTCTTTTTCTGTATAGATATCAATGTGATATAAGCGATCCACTCTTTCCATATCCACTTCAAAACTTTCCAATTCTCCATCTTTCCAAAACTTCCTTTCACAAGGAGAAGTTCGACGTTCAAGAAAATACTGATGGTGACAGAGAGCATGACCCATTTGTTCTTCAATTCCAGAAATTGTCTTGAAATAATCTTTGATCATTATCTGATCCATTAATATTATTTTTTGTTATAAAGCTATGATAAAAAGCCAATTTTTAACCCATTAGTCTTACTGATTTTCAAACTTATTTGTGATGTGTCTAATAATCCAGTAAAAAGTATTTATACTCTGTGATGTGTCTAATAATCCAGTAAAAAGTATTTATACTCTGTGATGTGTCTAATAATCCAGTAGAAAGTATTTATACTCTGTGATGTGTCTAATAATCCAGTAGAAAGTATTTATACTCTCAGGAAATATAAGAATTAATTCAAACAAAGTTTTTTTTATTTTTTATTTTATTTTTTAAAATTTATATATTAAGTAAAAATTTACTTAAAGAATTTAAGAGAGAATTTTTTTTGTACTATCAATCAAAATGGAAGGAAACTGAATATCAGAATTAATGATAATGTTCCCTTTCTTATTAAAATCTTTAGAGTAAGGTAATCCATAACCTGGAAGACACTTCGTCATTTGTGGTCGTACAATATCGTTAATTAAATTCAAGGTAACTTTCTCATCGGTTAGGGTAGGAATTTCTACTTGGGTACCACACAAGGCATCACGTAGTGTCAATTTAGCTGTGTACTGAAGGTTAACACCATCATATTTAAAATACTGATGAGGTTTATTTCTGATTACAAAAATAACATCTTCAGGATCTTTGCCAGGAAACTTATTGCCCTCACGTTCAAAAATAATCTTTGTGCCATTTTTCATCCCTGGATTAATATCTATTATTAAGATCTTTTCTTCATAACAGTTATTGTTTCTTTTAATAATCTTGATTTTCTTTGTAACACCCTTGTAAACTTCTTCCAAGGTAACATAAAGGTCTAAATCTTTGGAAGACACAATAATTGATTGTTCTGATATATTGCTAGAAGTAGTAATTTCATCAATTTCCATTTTTTCATCCATAGTACTTGAAAATGAATTAACAGGAAAAGGAGCTGGAAGAGATATTAAATTTCTATCTTTCTTTTTGAATCCAAAGGCTGTTAATGTCTCTTGATAATTAATTTGATTTTGACTTTTGTCTTGAGATTTAAAAATATCAGAAGGGTTACTGCTGTTATTGTTGAAGTTAAAAGTTTCTTGGTAATGACTCTTGTTGTCCTGAGGATTGGAAAATTCTGAAGACTTGTTGAAGCTGAAGGAATATCGTCCACTTATATGTTTAGAATCTACAACTCCTGTTAAAAAAGTAGAAAAAGGATCACTAGTGTCAAAGAATTGTTGGAAAATAATTATAGGATTTCACGAGAAAGTATACCTAAAGTGTAGTCCATCTCCATGACCACTAGCAGTACTAGGTATTCCTTCTCAACTTTTAAGTCCTTTCTCGCCATACATATCATATATTTTTCTTTTCATTTTGTCACTCAATACTTTATAGGCTTCTACTATATCTTTAAATTTTTCTTCTGCAAAAAAAGACTTGTTTTTGTCGGGATGGTACATGAGTGCCATTTTCCTATAAGCTTTCTTAATATCTTCTTCAGTAGCACTTTTCTCGAGACCGAGAATTTTATAATAGTAGGTTGGTAGACAGCAACCACCCAGGGAAGTACTACCGTCCTGCCAGATGACTGTGAAACAAAAACCTGTAACTGTTTTGCATGATGGTAGGATTGCTGGTTTCTTTTTCTGTCTCATAAACATGCTAAGATAACAGGGATATCTTGCTACTCCTACTTACACTTTGGTCACACTTCACAGACACGCACATGCATATATATATTTATACATACATCTAGGTTTTTCTCCTTTTTCTAAATAGCTCTTGTTCTTTTTTATTTCTTCTATTGTCCATGGGGAAGTGGAAAAAGAATCTTTCCTCCGTAAGCCATGCGTGTCGTATGAGGCGACTAAAATGCCGGGAGCAATGGGCTAGTAACCCCTTCTCCTGTATACATTTACTAAAAAAGAGAAGAAGAAAAACTTTATAAAACTGGGTTGCTTAAATGTGCGTGGATGTAGTGCGGATGACAAGAAACAGATGATTGCTGATGTTATGAATGACAAGAAGTTGGATGTCCTGGCCCTAAGCGAAACAAAGCTGAAGGGGGTAGGAGAGTTTCAGTGGGGGGAAATAAATGGGATTAAATCTGGAGTATCTGAGAGAGTTAGAGCAAAGGAAGGGGTAGCAGTAATGTTAAATGATCAGTTATGGAAGGAGAAAAGAGAATATGAATGTGTATATTCAAGAATTATGTGGATTAAAGTAAAGGTTGGATGCGAGAAGTGGGTCATAATAAGCGTGTATGCACCTGGAGAAGAGAGGAATGCAGAGGAGAGAGAGAGATTTTGGGAGATGTTAAGTGAATGTATAGGAGCCTTTGAACCAAGTGAGAGAGTAATTGTGGTAGGGGACCTGAATGCTAAAGTAGGAGAAACTTTTAGAGAGGGTGTGGTAGGTAAGTTTGGGGTGCCAGGTGTAAATGATAATGGGAGCCCTTTGATTGAACTTTGTATAGAAAGGGGTTTAGTTATAGGTAATACATATTTTAAGAAAAAGAGGATAAATAAGTATACACGATATGATGTAGGGCGAAATGACAGTAGTTTGTTGGATTATGTATTGGTAGATAAAAGACTGTTGAGTAGACTTCAGGATGTACATGTTTATAGAGGGGCCACAGATATATCAGATCACTTTCTAGTTGTAGCTACACTGAGAGTAAAAGGTAGATGGGATACAAGGAGAATAGAAGCATCAGGGAAGAGAGAGGTGAAGGTTTATAAACTAAAAGAGGAGGCAGTTAGGGTAAGATATAAACAGCTATTGGAGGATAGAATAGCTAATGAGAGCATAGGCAATGGGGTCGAAGAGGTATGGGGTAGGTTTAAAAATGTAGTGTTAGAGTGTTCAGCAGAAGTTTGTGGTTACAGGAAAGTGGGTGCAGGAGGGAAGAGGAGCGATTGGTGGAATGATGATGTAAAGAGAGTAGTAAGGGAGAAAAAGTTAGCAAATGAGAAGTTTTTACAAAGTAGAAGTGATGCAAGGAGGGAAGAGTATATGGAGAAAAAGAGAGAGGTTAAGAGAGTGGTGAAGCAATGTAAAAAGAGAGCAAATGAGAGAGTGGGTGAGATGTTATCAACAAATTTTGTTGAAAATAAGAAAAAGTTTTGGAGTGAGATTAACAATTTAAGAAAGCCTAGAGAACAAATGGATTTGTCAGTTAAAAATAGGAGAGGAGAGTTATTAAATGGAGAGTTAGAGGTATTGGGAAGATGGAGGGAATATTTTGAGGAATTGTTAAATGTTGATGAAGATAGGGAAGCTGTGATTTCATGTTTACCTGGAGACCTGGAGTTTACCTGGAGAGAGTTCCGGGGGTCAACGCCCCCGCGGCCCGGTCTGAGACCAGGCCTCCTGGTGGATCAGAGCCTGATCAACCAGGCTGTTGCTGCTGGCTGCACGCAAACCAACATACGAGCCACAGCCCGGCTGATCCGGAGGAATAACATCTTGTAGGAGTGAGGAAGAGCCAGTTGTGAGTGTGGGGGAAGTTCGTGAGGCAGTAGGTAAAATGAAAGGGGGTAAGGCAGCCGGGATTGATGGGATAAAGATAGAAATGTTAAAAGCAGGTGGGGATATAGTTTTGGAGTGGTTGGTGCAATTATTTAATAAATGTATGGAAGAGGGTAAGGTACCTAGGGATTGGCAGAGAGCATGCATAGTTCCTTTGTATAAAGGCAAAGGGGATAAAAGAGAGTGCAAAAATTATAGGGGGATAAGTCTGTTGAGTGTACCTGGTAAAGTGTATGGTAGAGTTATAATTGAAAGAATTAAGAGTAAGACGGAGAATAGGATAGCAGATGAACAAGGAGGCTTTAGGAAAGGTAGGGGGTGTGTGGACCAGGTGTTTACAGTGAAACATATAAGTGAACAGTATTTAGATAAGGCTAAAGAGGTCTTTGTGGCATTTATGGATTTGGAAAAGGCGTATGACAGGGTGGATAGGGGGGCAATGTGGCAGATGTTGCAAGTGTATGGTGTAGGAGGTAGGTTACTGAAAGCAGTGAAGAGTTTTTACGAGGATAGTGAGGCTCAAGTTAGAGTATGTAGGAAAGAGGGAAATTTTTTCCCAGTAAAAGTAGGCCTTAGACAAGGATGTGTGATGTCACCGTGGTTGTTTAATATATTTATAGATGGGGTTGTAAGAGAAGTAAATGCGAGGGTCTTGGCAAGAGGCGTGGAGTTAAAAGATAAAGAATCACACACAAAGTGGGAGTTGTCACAGCTGCTCTTTGCTGATGACACTGTGCTCTTGGGAGATTCTGAAGAGAAGTTGCAGAGATTGGTGGATGAATTTGGTAGGGTGTGCAAAAGAAGAAAATTAAAGGTGAATACAGGAAAGAGTAAGGTTATGAGGATAACAAAAAGATTAGGTGATGAAAGATTGAATATCAGATTGGAGGGAGAGAGTATGGAGGAGGTGAACGTATTCAGATATTTGGGAGTGGACGTGTCAGCGGATGGGTCTATGAAAGATGAGGTGAATCATAGAATTGATGAGGGAAAAAGAGTGAGTGGTGCACTTAGGAGTCTGTGGAGACAAAGAACTTTGTCCTTGGAGGCAAAGAGGGGAATGTATGAGAGTATAGTTTTACCAACGCTCTTATATGGGTGTGAAGCGTGGGTGATGACTGTTGCAGCGAGGAGAAGGCTGGAGGCAGTGGAGATGTCATGTCTGAGGGCAATGTGTGGTGTGAATATAATGCAGAGAATTCGTAGTTTGGAAGTTAGGAGGAGGTGCGGGATTACCAAAACTGTTGTCCAGAGGGCTGAGGAAGGGTTGTTGAGGTGGTTCGGACATGTAGAGAGAATGGAGCGAAACAGAATGACTTCAAGAGTGTATCAGTCTGTAGTGGAAGGAAGGCGGGGTAGGGGTCGGCCTAGGAAGGGTTGGAGGGAGGGGGTAAAGGAGGTTTTGTGTGCAAGGGGCTTGGACTTCCAGCAGGCATGCGTGAGCATGTTTGATAGGAGTGAATGGAGACAAATGGTTTTTAATACTTGACGTGCTGTTGGAGTGTGAGCAAAGTAACATTTATGAAGGGATTCAGGGAAACCGGCAGGCCGGACTTGAGTCCTGGAGATGGGAAGTACAGTGCCTGCACTCTGAAGGAGGGGTGTTAATGTTGCAGTTTAAAAACTGTAGTGTAAAGCACCCTTCTGGCAAGACAGTGATGGAGTGAATGATGGTGAAAGTTTTTCTTTTTCGGGCCACCCTGCCTTGGTGGGAATCGGCCAGTGTGATAATAAATAAATATTCTTTTCCATCTTGCCTGGCAACTGTTCTGTTGTTGAATCTGGAATGAAACAAACTACTTTTATATGGTTTAACTTCATGTAAACAATTTTTTCATTGAATAATCACCCGTTATATATTTCTTGAGATAATAAATATAGACTGTAATACTCATTAGTGTTATCAACACAACTACTCCCAAAACTACTACTAGTAATGGTGTTTGGTCACTTATCTGTGTCTTTATAATTGGAAAACTTTGTAATTTATAATTCTTACATTTAATAAACTCCATAGTAGCATTGCTTACAATTTTAATTTTATCTATATATTGATTTTTTTTTATATCAATAATATAAAGAGAAAGTCTTATATATTCATCTGTATTGGATCCAACATAATTATAGTAGTATATTGTAGAATTTTCAATATTCACTTTATTGCTTGTAAAGTTTTTTGTCCATATGTTGATTGATATAGTTATATTAACCTGGGTATATTCCTTATCCATTTTATACCAAAAGCAAAAATTTTCCTTTTCAAAATGCTGTTTAAACAATACATCTTTCTGTTTTATTATAGATTCACAATTTTTTGCATATATTATTTTTAACAGTAGTAAATTAAATATTACTGTCCATAAAAGATCTTTATCACAAATCTTCATTGCTTTATACTTTGACAAATAATAGTCAGTAAGATTCTCTTTTAATGGCTCATTAAGATTTTTTTTATATATTTTTGTGCCACATGTTAAAAATATCGTTCTTATTTATCGCATTACATCAGTTTTAAAAATATAAAAGTAACAACTTTTAAAATTTCAAGTAGTCTTCCCTTATCTTTGGAATTAAGTAGCTGTCTCAAAAGCTTAACCACATTTCCCAGTCTACACATTTTGGAGTAATTATAGTAAATAAAACAATATTAGATAGATAATATTTAATTATATAACCATATTTTATTTGAAAATGTTTTACAATAATAACAACAATATTTCTATTTTTTTTTGAGTTAGTTAATTCCTTTCATTTAATTTATTTCAAGATACACATGCCAATCACCACCGGCTGAAAGCACATCCAATTTCTTTTAGAAACACAATTTTTTTCCATTAAAATCCCATTGAAATTGTTAATAACCATTTAACAAGATCAGTAATATACTCTAATCTTTCTTTATATCTTATGTCAGTACCCTATTTTATTTGACATATTTTACAATAATGACAACAATATTTCTATGATGTTTTTTTAATTCCTTTGAAAAATCAGAAATTATTTCAAGATACACATGCCAATCACCACCAGCTGAAGCACATCCAATTTTTTTTGGAAACACAACTTTTTCAATTAAAATTCCAATGGGATCTATTAATAACCATTTAACAAGATCATTCATGCACTCTTTGAACATAACCTCACGACCTTTCTTTGTATCTAAATATTTGCATGTATTATAGTAGGTCTTATCAACTTTATTTCAGTTCATATAATACTTATGTGGAGTTCCCATCGCATACTGTGCGAACATATTGGCAATCATTGGGTTGTTTTTTCCATTATTTATAAATTTTATACTCCCAAATTTATCACGAGTGGCTTCATTAGCTAGATTTGCATAAAATCCAGGTATTCCAAATAAATATGGATTACTAAGTGGTAAAACTTGACTTAAAGCATCAGTAAGACCTCCCTTCTTCAATTTAACAGCACAACAATTTACTTGTTGTACTAAAAGTATTTTATCACTGCCACTAAAATCTTTCGTAATATTACCTTTTATTATTGAAAGATATTTTTCTTCATTTTTTGTTTTCTCTGCTTCTTGACCTGTAATTTTAATAAAAAAATATAATAGGTATTAATAAAGGTATTAATAGGTATTAATAAAGGGGATATTAATAAGGTATTGAGGATGTCTCTCCAAGAGAGAACCCACAGTAATGGATTTAAATTAGATAAGTTTAGATTTAGAAAGGACATAGGAAAGTATTGGTTTGGAAATAGGGTAGTTGATGAGTGGAACAGTCTACCTAGTTGGGTTATTCAGGCTGGGACTTTGGGTAGTTTCAAATTTAGGTTGGATAAGTACATGAGTGGGAGGGGTTGGATTTGAGTGGGACTTTCACATCAGAGCTTATTTCTTGGGTGGCATTGAAAAATGGGTTGGGCAAATGTTTTGTTAGTGGGATGAATTGTAAAGGACCTGCCTAGTATGGGCCAGCAGGCCTCCTGCAGCGTTCCTCCTTTCTTATGTTCTTATGTTCTTATGTAAGAAATGTCTTTCCACATAATGTACAAGCAAACTTCTTATGTCTCTTCATATGAAGTTCTTCAAATTGTGTTTCTTCAATATCTACATCGTAAAAAGATAATAAATCAGAAAGAGTAATGTTATCTATCTTATCAAAGGATTCGATTGTAGCATCTATATCAAATGTATACGTTAATTCTTCCACTTTTTCAGATGACATTTTAATTAATAATATACAATAGATATTAGGTATAAAAAATGTACATTTCATATTGTTCTAAATATCCATGGCGAACAAAACATTTCTGACATTTCTGATCCTAATATGATTTCTCTCTCATATGTCTCTGGTATAGTTTCTCTCCCATATGAGCTTTAGTATGTAGTTTCATCTCCAATTTCTCAAAAAAAAAAATTTCTTTCCACATATCAAACTTCTTATTAATAATATTATGTATCTTTTCATGTAATAAATATTCATGGCTATAAAAATTTTTGACATTTCTGACACTGATATAGTTTTTCTCTCCCGTATGAGTTCTAATATGTATTTTCAATCTACATTCCTCAAAAAAATTGCTTGTACAACTTCTTATTATGTCTTTTTTCATGTTGTACTAAATATTCCTTGACACTAAAACATTTCTGACATTTCTGACACTGATATGGTTTATTCCCTGTATATATGTTGTACTAAATATTTCTTAGCACTAAAACATTTATTACATTTCTGACACTGATATGGTTTATCCCCCGTATATATCTTTTCATGTTGTACTAAATATTTCTTGACACTAAAACATTTATTACATTTCTGACACCGATATAGTTTCTCTTTCGTATGAATTCTAGTATGTATTTTCAACTTATATTTCGTAAGAAATTTCTTTCCACTTTCCTCATAATGTACAAGCAAACTTCTTATTTTTTCTGATAAGTTCTCTTTATCCTCACTAATCTTTGTTTTTATATTTTCTTCAAATTTTGCTTCTTCAATATCTACATCGTAAAAAGATATCAAATCAGAAATGTTATCTATCTTATCAAAGGATTCGATTGTAGTATCTATATCAAATGCATACGTTAATTTTTCCACTTTTTCAGACGACATTTTAATTAATAATATACAATAGATATTAGGTATAAAACATGTACTATACAGTAAATAAATCTAAATTAATAATATTATGTCTTTTCATATTTTACTAAATATTCCTTGACACTTTCTGACACTGATATAGTTTCTCTTTCGTATGAGTTCTAGTATGTAGTTTAATCTCCCATTTCTCAAAAAAAAAAAAAAATTCCGCATATTGTACAAGCAAACTTCTTATTAATAATATTTTTTCTCTTTTCATGTTTCACTAAATATTCCTTAACACTAAAACATTTCTGACATTTCTGACACTGATATGGTTTCTCTCCCATATGAGTTCTAATATGTATTTTCAATCTACGTTCGTCAAAAAATGTCTTTCCGCATAATATACAAGCAAACTTCTTATTATGTATCTTTTCATGTTGTACTAAATATTCCTTGACACTAAAACATTTCTGACATTTCTGACACTGATATGGTTTATCCCCCGTATGTATCTTTTCATGTTGTACTAAATATTTCTTAACACTAAAACTTTTATTACATTTCTGACACTGATATGGTTTATCCCCCGTATGTATCTTTTCATGTTGTACTAAATATTCCTCGACACTAAAACATTTATTACATATCTGACACTAATATGGTTTCTCTTTCGTATGAATTCTAGTATGTATTTTCAACCTATATTTCGTAAGACATTTCTTTCCGCATAATTTACAATCCCCAATCTTCTTTTTCTCTTCAAATGTTTTTTCATATGTACGTCTCCTATTATGTTTTACTAAATATTCATGGCTATAAAAACATTTCTGACATTTCTGACACTGATATGGTTTCTCTCCCGTATGAGTTCTAGTATGTATTTTCAATCTATATTCCTCAAAAAATTTCTTTTCACATATTGTACAAGCAAACTTCTTATTAATAATATTATGTCTCTTTTCATGTTGTACTAAATTGTAATGACGAACAAAACATTTATGACATTTCTGACATTGATATGGTTTCTCTCTTGTATGTATCTTCTCAAGTTGTACTAAATATTCTTTGATACTAAAACATTTATTACATTTCTGACATTGATATGGTTTCTCTCTTGTATGTATCTTTTCATGTTGTACTAAATATTCCTTGACACTAAAACATTTATGACATTTCTGACACTGATATGGTTTCTCTTTCGTATGAATTCTAGTATGTATTTCCAACTTATATTTTGTAAGAAATGTCTTTCCACATAATGTACAAGCAAACTTCTTATTAATAATATTATGTCTTTTCATATGAAGTTCTTCAAATTGTGTTTCTTCAATATCTACATCGTAAAAAGATATTAAATCAGAAAGAGTAATGTTATCTATCTTTTCAAAGGATTCGATTGTACTATCTATATCAAATGTATACGCTAATTTTTCCACTTTTTCAGAGGACATTTTAATTAATAATATATAATAGATATTACGTTTGAAATAAAATATAAAATATAAATTAAAAGTACTACTATACAGTAAATAAATACAGTAAATAAACCTCAAAAATCACATATTGTACATGTCGTGCCAAATATGTAAAACTGGTCAATTAACAAGAACTCCTTTAAAATTAAGCCCTTTTTAAAATTTTCTCCTGTATGTATAAATATATATTTTTTCATTAAAGTTAATGTAAAAATTTTTAATTTTGCACCAGAAGAATCTTAGAAAACTTACCTAACCTTATTATAACAAGAACAATTTATTTTAGCCTAACCAACTAAATATATTTTAGTTTTGTTTACAGTAATTTAATACTAAACAAACACAGTGAAATACATTATTTTTCGTTAGGTTCAGAATGATTTCAGCGAAATTATTGCATACACAAATTTTTGCTTGTCTTATATGGCAAGATGAGCGTTGCTATTTAAGTCAAGATCTCAAGTTCTGCCTATTCAGCACAACATACATCTTCTCTTATGTTGTACTAAATATTCCTTGATACTAAAACATTTATTACATTTCTGACACTGATATGGTTTCTCTTTCGTATGAGTTCTAGTATGTAGTTTAATCTCCCATTTCTCAAAAAAAAAATTTCCACATATTATACAAGCAAACTTCTTATTAATAATATTTTTTTCTCTTTTCATGTTTCACTAAATATTCCTTAACACTAAAACATTTCTGACACTGATATGGTTTCTCTCCTGTATGAGTTCTAATATGTATTTTCAACTTATATTTCTCAAAAAATTTCTTTTTACATATTGTACAAGCAAACATCTTATTAATAATATTATGTCTCTTTTCATGTTGTACTAAATAGTCATGGCAAACAAAACATTTCTGACATTTATAACACTGATATAGTTTCTCTCCATGTCTCTTTTCATGTTGTGCTAAATATTCCTTAACACTAAAACATTTCTGACATTTCTGACACTGATATGGTTTCTCTCGCATATGAGTTCTAATATGTATTTTCAACTTATTATTTTTTTTTTTATTATCACACCGGCCGATTCCCACCAAGGCAGGGTGGCCCGAAAAAGAAAAACTTTCACCATCATTCACTCCATCACTGTCTTGCCAGAAGGGTGCTTTACACTACAGTTTTTAAACTGCAACATTAACACCCCTCCTTCAGAGTGCAGGCACTGTACTTCCCATCTCCAGGACTCAAGTCCGGCCTGCCGGTTTCCCTGAATCCCTTCATAAATGTTACTTTGCTCACACTCCAACAGCACGTCAAGTATTAAAAAACCATTTGTCTCCATTCACTCCTATCAAACACGCTCACGCATGCCTGCTGGAAGTCCAAGCCCCTCGCACACAAAACCTCCTTTACCCCCTCCCTCCAACCCTTCCTAGGCCGACCCCTACCCCGCCTTCCTTCCACTACAGACTGATACACTCTTGAAGTCATTCTGTTTCGCTCCATTCTCTCTACATGTCCGAACCACCTCAACAACCCTTCCTCAGCCCTCTGGACAACAGTTTTGGTAATCCCGCACCTCCTCCTAACTTCCAAACTACGAATTCTCTGCATTATATTCACACCACACATTGCCCTCAGACATGACATCTCCACTGCCTCCAGCCTTCTCCTCGCTGCAACATTCATCACCCACGCTTCACACCCATATAAGAGCGTTGGTAAAACTATACTCTCATACATTCCCCTCTTTGCCTCCAAGGACAAAGTTCTTTGTCTCCACAGACTCCTAAGTGCACCACTCACTCTTTTTCCCTCATCAATTCTATGATTCACCTCATCTTTCATAGACCCATCCGCTGACACGTCCACTCCCAAATATCTGAATACGTTCACCTCCTCCATACTCTCTCCCTCCAATCTGATATTCAATCTTTCATCACCTAATCTTTTTGTTATCCTCATAACCTTACTCTTTCCTGTATTCACCTTTAATTTTCTTCTTTTGCACACCCTACCAAATTCATCCACCAATCTCTGCAACTTCTCTTCAGAATCTCCCAAGAGCACAGTGTCATCAGCAAAGAGCAGCTGTGACAACTCCCACTTTGTGTGTGATTCTTTATCTTTTAACTCCACGCCTCTTGCCAAGACCCTCGCATTTACTTCTCTTACAACCCCATCTATAAATATATTAAACAACCACGGTGACATCACACATCCTTGTCTAAGGCCTACTTTTACTGGGAAAAAATTTCCCTCTTTCCTACATACTCTAACTTGAGCCTCACTATCCTCGTAAAAACTCTTCACTGCTTTCAGTAACCTACCTCCTACACCATACACTTGCAACATCTGCCACATTGCCCCCCTATCCACCCTGTCATACGCCTTTTCCAAATCCATAAATGCCACAAAGACCTCTTTAGCCTTATCTAAATACTGTATATTAATATTAATATTAATATTAATATTAATATTAATATTAATATTAATATTATATTAATAAAAAAATTTTTTTTTTACATATTGTACAAGCAAACTTCTTATTAATAATATTATGTCTCTTTTCATGTTGTACTAAACAGTTATGGCAAACAAAACATTTCTGACATTTATAACACTGATATAGTTTCTCTCTCATATGTTTCTTTTCATGTTGTACTAAATATTCCTTGGCACTAAAACATTTCTGACATTTCTGACATTTATATGGTTTCTCTTTCGTATGAATTCTAGTATGTATTTTCAACCTATATTTTGTAAGAAATGTCTTTCCACATAATGTACAAGCAAACTTCTTATTAATAATATTATGTCTTTTCATATGAAGTTCTTCAAATTGTGTTTCTTCAATATCTACATCGTAAAAAGATATTAAATCAGAAAGAGTAATGTTATCTATCTTATCAAAGGATTCGATTGTACTATCTATATCAAATGTATACGCTAATTCTTCTACTTTTTCAGAGGACAATTTAATTAATAATATTAGGTATTAAAAATGGCTATACTCATCCTGTAGGCATCTTAACCCTTTAATCCACAACTTCCACTGAGTATGAACATTTATCTGAAATAAAATATAAAATATAAATTAATGTTAAATTTCTTAAAAGTTAGTTATTTCTTTCTACATATTATATGTCTCTTATGTTGTACTAAATATTCACGGCTACCAAAACATTTGAAAAATAAACTCACCAAGTATACATATTCTCCTTGAATTGTATTTTATAAAAGGATCCATGTGTGTAATAGGTTCTCACTAAATACGTCGTGCTTGGAGTTCTTCTTGTTTTACACATCATGAATTATATTATGTCTCTTCAATGAAGATTTTTGATAAAACTTTTTTTCATACTGTGTGCACTGATATAATTTCTGACATTGATGTCTCTTTTCATGTTTTACTAAATTTTCCTTAGTACTAAAACATTTGTGACATTTCTGACACTTATATGGTTTCTCTCCCACATGAGTTATATTATGTCTCTTCAAATTTCCAAAAACACTAAAACATTTCTGACATTTCTGACACTGATATGGTTTCTCTCCCATATGAGTTATATTATGTTTCTTCAAACTCCCAAAAAGACTAAAACATTTCATACATTTCTGACATTTATATGGTTTTTCTCTCATATCATCGTGTCTCTTTTCATGTTGTACTAAATTATCCTTGGTTCTAAAATATTTCTGACATTTCTGACACTTATATGGTTTCTCTCCCATATGAATTACATTATGCCTCTTCAAATTTCCAAAAACACTAAAACATTTCTGACATTTCTGACACTTACATGGTTTCTCTCCCGTATCAGTTACATTATGTCTCTTCAATTTTTCAAAAAGACTAAAACATTTCTGATTATGAATTTTAATATGTCTTTTTAAGTCATTATTAAAAATAAATTTTGCTTTACACAGTGTACACTTGTATTTTATTTCTCTATGGTATTTTACATGACGTGTTAGTAAAAAATTATTACTGTATTTTTTTGTACAAAATGTACACTTGTATTTATCCTCACTAATTTCAATTTTATTTCCTCATCAATCTTATTTGTTTTTATATTCTCTTCGAATTGTATTTCTTTAATATTTACATCATAAAAGGATAATAAATCAGAGAGACTAATGTTATCAAAGGATTCTATTGTAATTTTTGTATCATCAAAAGAATCAAATGGTGGTGGTATATACATTAATTTTTCCATTCTTTCAAATGACATTTTAATTATTAATATATAATAGGCACATGAATACTTTATGATCATTTAAACTAAAAGTATTTTTTTTACACAAATCTAAATATTAATGGTATTTACATAAATGTTCATCCATAGTATTTTCTATATTTTCATTTAATTTCATATATTACATTTAGAAATTTTCTCATGTTTTAATAAATTATCAGAAAAAGTAAAACATTTCTGACATTGATAGGATTTTCTTATATGATTTAATTAAAGAAATCAGAGAGAGTATCTTCCACTCTCCAAATACAAATCAAATTATAGAAGTATATTCATCTTGTGAAAATTTAATTTTACTTTCTCAAAAAATTTCTTTCGTGTACAAGCTAAATGTTTATTTTCATGTTTTAATAAATTTCCAAAACGAGTAAAACATTTCTGACATTTCTGACCTTTATATGGTTTTTCTTTTGTATGAATTAAAATATGTCTATTCAATTCATAAAAAAAAAAAAAAAAATCCTTTTCCACAAACTGTACACAGATACTTTTTTTCTTTTTCATTATGGTATTTTAAATGACGTTTCAGTGAATACTTACAACTATATTTTTTTTACACTGTGTGCACTGATATAATAGTTTCTCTCCTTTTAATTGTGTTTCTTTAATATCTACATTGTAAAAGGGTAATAAATTTATATTAAAAGATTGGATATATATATCAGAATCAGAGAGAGTATCTTCTACTTTTTTCAGATTTAAAGAAATCAGAGAGAGTATCTTCCACTCTTTTATACATATTTCCAAATACAAATCAAATTATAGAAGTATATTCATCTTGTGAAATTTGTAATTTTACTTTCTCAAAAAATTTCTTTCGTGTACAAACTAAATGTTTATTTTCATGTTTTAATAAATTTCCAAAACAAGTAAAAGATTTCTGACATTTCTGATATTTATATGGTTCTATTTTTTTGTATGAATTAAAAATATGTCCATTCAATTCATAAAAAAAACAAATCCTTTTCCACAAACTGTACACAGATACTTTTTTTCTTTTTCATTATGGTATTTTAAATGACGTTTCAATGTGGAATTACGATAATACTCTTTTTTACACTCTGTACACTGATATGTTTTTTTTCCTGTATGAATTACATTATGTATTTTCAAGTCTTCATTAGAAATAAATCTTGCTCCACATAGCAAACATTGGTATTTTCTTTTTTTACTATGTTTCAAATGATGATGACGTTTCAGTGAAGAAACATGCGAATACTTTTTTTTACACTGTGTGCACTGATATTGTTTCTTCTCTCCTATATGAATTACATTATGTCTTTCCAAATCATAATTAAAAGTAAATTTTGCTTCACACAGTGTGCACTGATATTTTCTTTCTTCAGTATTATATTTCATGTGTCTTGATCATTTAGTATACATTTCCACTTAGTATAACTTAGCATAAATTTATCTGAAAATAAAATATTTCAGTAAAATGGGTAGTTTTAATATTAATACCCATATTATATACAGACAAATCATAAACACAGTATATGAAACTACTATTTTTTTTCCAGTTTGATATATTCGTTTTTATCATATCTTATTGTTAGTATGTATGTATATTTCTAATCTAATAAATACCTTCAGTCTCTCTAATGTCACTAATAATATGATATGTAAGAAACTGAGTGATGTTAGTATAATTTCTTACATATATACTCTCATTGTCATGTAATTTTTTTTTTAGTATAACAAATTATAAAATAGTATTATAAAACAGTTTGCTGCATGTAAATTGACTTACTTTTAGATAAAGGAAATGGTGAAGATGATGATAAAAAAGATGAAGATTTATAATTTAATTTTAAATTTAATATAAGATTTTTTACTTCAAGTCTAAAACTTTTACTAAAAGAGAAAAATATAAAATGAATAATGTGTTCTGTAATCATTAAAAGATTTACAATGGAACGAAATACTTCTTCATAATAAGGACCCTTACAATTGATAATATTTTCAGAAAAAAATGCAACATAAATAATGGCTGGTAAAGTACAAAGAATAAAAGCAATTGATATAGAAAAAGTTGTATAAATACTTGAATATGTTTGATAACGAGATGTAATAGTAGCTGTGTTATTATAAAGGCGATGATAATAATACCAGTATTAAATATTATTTCTGAAATTAATGGAATTATCAGCATTATTAAACCTCGTATTATCCACCACACTTGCATTGAAATACTTATTTCTCTATTTAGATGAAAGTCATCAATAAGAATCCGTTGTCCATCATTACACAATTTATCTGCATTATTAATATTATCTTTTTCTGTTGATGATTTTAAACATATTAATTGAACATTAAATAAATTTTTAATATGAATCAAAATTGATAAAATAACTGTTAATAAAATTCTATTTTGTAATATTTTGTTTGTTTGTACATTATGAAATTTTTTTAAAAACCAAATAGCAATAAATCTATTATACGAAATCCATAAAATAATATAAAGTTTGAATGTTTGAGCAATATAAAATAATGTAAGAAATGGGTTAATAAAGTAAAGAACAATTAAATATGAAAAAAGACGACATCCATTAAGGGTAATAACAGTGACAATACTAGTTATTAAGATGACTATATCAGAAGAAATTAACATTAAATAATATACATTATATGATTTATTTTTAAATTTACGTTTTGTTAATATAAATAAATTGATTATATTAACAATTATTCCAATTATAATCATTATTGGTAAAATAATTTCATATGATATTCTTTTTAAAATATAATCATTATTATTGTAACTATAAAGAGATTCATTTAATTTTAGCATTTTCAATTTGAAATTTCAAATTTCTATTATAATCAAATGTATAACATTAATTCTAAATGAAAATTTTTAATTGGTAAATTACTCTTAAAGAATATTAGAAACCTCTTTAGAGCCTAACCCAATTTTGGTGAATTTATTGTATGAGTATTACTTAAGATCGCATGTGTAAGAATACATATATATATGTTGATACTAACTATAATAAAAAAAAATTAATTTAGTTTCTTTAAATATTGAATAAAATGCACATTTTACCTTTTGTATATTTGATATAATATATATATATTATTTTAGTCTAATAAGCAAATAACCATCATACATTTTAGCCTAATAAGCAAATAACCAATCGTGAAATATTATGCCTAGTTAGCAAGTGCAAGTTTTAACCAATATATTTTGACCAATAGCTACATTCCACATCATCACTTTACAAATTCAACCAATAAGAAATGTTGACATCATTATAGGAATCAAGGAATCAGGTATTGTCATGGATCTACTACCATAATTGAATAGCATTTATCGCCTGCCAGCCAACTTCACCTTAGTCAGTTCAATTAACGATTTCACTGAATTCTTTAGTTATTCCTATTATGGAATATTCAGCAATATCATCTACATCAGAACCTGATGGAAAAAGTGAGCACCAAAGAAAATTTGAAAAGAAAATTTGTGAAATGATAAAGGAAGGGAAAAATCGTGCATTGTTTTCCAAAGAACAATTACAAAAATATATAAATGAAGTTATAATTGCTAAAAGTAAAGGGAAATCTACAAAAACTTCAAGAGAATATAATCTTTTAGCAACATATGACACATTCTCATTATTTGGTACTATAAAACTTGTAGAATGTGATGAAGATAAAAAGAGAAGTATTAAAAGAAAAAAAACATCAACATCTACTACGGCTATTGTCCTTAATAAGCAACCACGTTATTATGTCCACCAATGGGAGTTATTTCATACTATATTGAACTCTCATCTTGCTGTTGGACATGGGGAAGAGAAAAGAACATATGTTCATGTTCGAAATAATGTAGCAAATATTACTTTTCAACAAGTGAAATTATTCATTTCTCTTTGTAATGCATGTCATTTAAAACATATTCCACATCACAAAAATAAAATAGTTAAACCCATAGTATCTGAAAATTTTGGCGAAAGAGGCCAAATTGATTTAATTGACATGAGAAATGAAAATGATTCCTATTATAAATATATATTACATTATCAAGATCATCTGACAAAATTTTCCATATTAAGAGCATTGCCAAATAAAGAAACAATTACAATTGCACATCAACTGTTAGATATTTTTACAACAATAGGTGCACCAAAAACATTACAGAGTGACAATGGTTTAGAATTTGTTAGTGAAGTTATAAGAGAATTGACTACAAACTTGTGGCGCGATCTACTCATTGTGCATGGCAAACCTCGTCATCCACAAAGTCAAGGAAGTGTAAAAAGAGGAAATGGCGATGTTATTGAAGTAAGTATTAAATTTTTTTTTTCTTAAATAAAAATGACCATCTTCCTATATAGAATAAACAAAAAATGTATACAATAATTTTACAACATTTTGGAAAATACTTAATTTTAAAATGAATTTTTCCTAATTGATCAGTTTTACACATATATTCAGTATTATGAATAATTAAATAAAATAATTATTTTTTAATATATTTTTTTTCTTTTTATTATTAGATGTTACGTTGCTGGATGATAGATAATACAGTTACCACAAAAAACTGGGTCAGTGGAATGCCATTTATACAATTACAAAAAAAAATACTGCTTTGAATAGAGGTATTGGAATATCTCCTTACAAAGCAGTTTTTGGTATTGATCCACCATAGGAATGAAATCAGTTTTACCAATATCACTTTTTAAAAAATTAAAAGGAGTTTTTCTTAATGAAAAAAACTTAGAAGAAACTGAATTTTTAAATGATGAAGAAGAATATTCATATCCATTATCTTTTCAATCTTCACCACTACCATCAACTTCTGCTTTACAATCTTCACCATTACCAACAACTTCTGCTACTTTATCAATACCAATTGTTGTTTCATCATTAACAACTACTTCACCAATAGATGCTAATTTTAATGATAGTAATAGTATACTACTTCATTTATCATCAGATTCTGATAATAATAATAATAATGAAACAAAAATAATGGAAGAAGAAAAAGAAGAAGAAGCAGAACAATTAGAAAATGAAAAAGAAATAATAATAGATGAAGAAGAACAATATTTTGAAAATGAAATAGAAATAATAGTTGATGAAGAAGAACAGCAGCAGTTGGAAAATGAAAAAGAAATAGTAATGGAAGAAGAAGAAGAGGAAGAAGAAGAAGAAGAAGAAGAAGAAGAAGAAGAAGAAGAAGAAGAAGAAGAAGAAGAAGAAGAAGAAGAAGAAGAAGAAGAAGAAGAAGAAAAACAAGATTGTTTATTAAATATAAGAGGAATTCGTAATAAAGCTTCTATTCAACAACAAAAAAATGCAACAAAAATGTTGAAAACAAAAAATCTTAAAAAGAAAGTATCACCAATTTTTAAAAATGATACTGTAATTGTTCCTGTACTAGAAGTTGATAGAGGATCTAAATTAGCTCCACGAAATGTAATGGGAATAGTTACAAAAATTTATTATGATAGAGAATTATATCAAATAACTACCCCATTTGGCACAATTGATACTTTATTAAGTCCAAATCAATTTTAAAGGTGTTTAACTAGGAATTTATTAACACATAAAGATATTGCTGTATCAATTACACACACAAAGAGTTTACGAAACATTGTAAAAGAACAGATAAAAAGCTTAAATGAAGATAGAATTGGTTCTAAAAATGTTTTATGTCATTGTCAAAAATTACCTTGCAATACAAATAGGTGTATTTGTGAAAGGAATAATGAAAAATGTACTGATAAATGGAAACATTAAAAATTATTGTAAAAATGTTTAATTAAATGTATTTTAAAAATTTTATATAAAAAATTAAAAAAAAATACTAGTAAATTTAAGTTATTATAAAAAAATTATTTAAATAAAATATTTATAATTTAAAACTGCTCTGTTAACGTCATTATTATTTTTTGTTTGAATAATGGTTTTACATATCGCTGCTTCTCTGATAAACTTGGTTAGAATTTGCTTCCAACATACTAATATTGACAACTATATATTTCAACTTCATTACCAGTGGACTTCTACTTTCTGTTTTTTAGCATGTGCCTTATTAATGGCTTCAGATTATATAGGTCAAGCTATTCAATGTTATGATAGTTTAGGTATTTCAGTTTCTAAACCCATTAACACCTGTGGAGAAATTTTCTCCAGGAGGGGGGTATCAGCCCCCTTCAGCCCCCTTCAGCCCTGAGGGGCCACTCAGAAGGGGCGAGCGTCTTGTTTACTGCTAGAGTGAGTAATTGATCACAGATGCTATGCCACGTAGTCAAATGACCTCTGCTCCTTGCAGCGGTGTTGCAATGTGTATTTTTATATGAGACAGTACATCTCTTACTTAGCAGGACAATTAAGGAAAATCCTGCTCCCACTTTATTACCATAGTAAAGATAGTGTACATTGTTGTCTATGATTAAGACAGCAAGAAACAAACATTCTGCTTTGCTTCATCGAGGAGGTGACAAGGATGCAAGGTACTAGGTCAGCGTTTTTTTTTTTTTTTGTGCTGGGGGCAGTGACTGCATGGAGCGCTGTAGCGTCTGGCAGACTATCTTTGACTCTAGTGAGAGTAACACTGACGCCAGGATAACCAACAAAGAACACTGATCTGTGCGTTAGTGTGAACAAAGTGTCTCTAACACAAACACTTAATAGAAGTGTGATCAGCTTCTCTTGTGATACATTGTGAACAATAAAGACAAATCTTGTGGAACATAGAGTACTAGTGTGCGTTTCCTAGACAATGGAAGACGTGGACATCCAAGGACACTTCAGCTTCTATCAAGTCACCGATATCTGTCGAAGGTGTTGAGAACACCATAGCTCACGTTACAAAGAGCAAGGTATGTTACGAATTTCTTGTAGATCGGGGGATTGCGCAATTCTTGAGTCACAAGGAGTTTGTAATCAATCTATAATCGGCAGTAAGGTGTGGACTTTTGAGTCCAAACAAGTAAGTATTTCGTCAGCCATCATCGAATGAAATATGCTGACATAACACCCCCTAGGGGTAATTTATACTTACAAATTGTATCTCTTGACAGCCCACTGTTGTGATGGTTTCGACAGCTTCTAGACCTCGTCTGCAGGGGTGGCTGTGTAGACGAATTGCTGTCATTTATCAGCTAAGTGTTCATTATATATAGTTATAATAAACACAGCAGGTAAGGCCAAAATTCTCAACAGAGTTTTGGTCCTTCGAACCGGATAAAGACCACACTGTGGTCCAAATATGTTGTACTACAGTGTACAAATAACCTATGAGCCAAGGTCCTTCAAAAAAAGCTGTAAAACTAGCGTTTTACAATATAAATCAGTATAAATGAGTCCCTCCAGACTCAATCACAGAGAATGGGCAGCCAAAAGAAAACGGGCGCTCACCCAGCGTTCACCCAACGAAAACGGGAGCTGGGTGACTCACCCAACAAGAAGATGGGGGATGGTATCCTGCACCCTCCATCAACTGCTCCAATCTGGCGAAATCGCTGATTAAGACAACACCCAAGTGATGTTGTTTGTCTGAGTGTATATACACACATAGTGTTTATAATGTTTATAGACAGAAATTAAGAGACAAGATTGTGTTAAAGTTTGTTTCTTATAGGTCTACCTGTTATATTAAAGGAACTTATATATAAAGTGTAAGCTTTCAAATATATATTAACAGTGAAATTTATATATGTGTAAGTAATATTCACGTGTGATTACAGTTATACAGTGACATTTATAGTGTATAGTGAATGAAGTGTATAACATCGTTATTTACGATTAATCATCATGGTCAGGCTGACACAGCACACAAGCCATAAACACCAGCCACATGTACGCTGTACCCTTCATGGTCATTGACCCTGAGGTTAAGCTTAGTGGGTCAGTAGTGTCTGACTCAATTATTGCTGACTTAAGCATAACAAAAACTCAGCTGTCTATAGCAGTACAGTGTTTTTTAAACACTCTAAGTGTGGTGCTAGAATTTTCAGTATACCATTAAAATGGCTTGTTTGAAAACTCAGTTTCAGTCTTTACAGACTAAGATTACACAATTAGAAAATCTAATTTCAGTCTGTATAGGATTAACTCAAGATACAAACATAGATTTTGATGATCTTGAGGTCAAGTTTGGATTATTTACACAACGTATGAAAATAATTAATTCAGACCATACACATTATGAAAATAAATTTCTTGAATCAGATCCATCTGAGGATGAAATTAAAAATGTTTTGGATACTTTTAGTGATCAACAATTAAGGTGGACAGGAGTACAGGCTATCTGCCGTAAAACTCTGTCACAGAGACCTACTATAACTAGTGGGCAACCACCTGTTACACCTGTAACAACAACAAGTGTCCCATTACCAAGCTTACCTACATTGTCATTACCTATTTTCCAAGGTCATAATTATGAAGAATTCATTAGTGGTTTTCAATCCATAGTAAATTCACGAACTGACATAGATGAGATTGCTAAGTTCAATTATCTTAAATGTCTTGTGAAGGGAGAACCCTATGAACTGATTAAGTCATTTCCGGTGGTTAAAGGAAATTATCAAATAGCCTTACGTGTCTTAGCAGACAATTACTTCGATGCTGACAAGGCTAGAGTTAGACATGCAGTCTTAATATCAAGCTTGAAGCCACCCAAACATTGTTTTTCAGACTAACAGGCATTTAGAATTACATTAGACAATAGTCTCAGATCTCTAGATGCTAAATATGACCTAAGACAATGTGATTGGTTTATCAGTGGTATTGTACAAGATAAGTTGTCACCACAAACTATTGAACGATTAAATATTATGTTAAATAAACGCTATTTCACTTGTGAAGAAATTAGCAATGGTTTACAAACAATAGTTTCATGCATGCAAGCAACGAGACAAGATGAAAAATCCACAAATCCCATGGATAATAAACCTTCAACTCAGTATAAAAAGAGTATAACTACTCCCACTAAACCACATAATGGGAAATCCCATATAGGCATTTATCAAGCTGTGAATACAATAGACAGTAAACAGACTGTCACACATAAACGTACTCCAAAATGTGTACTTTGTGATGGAACACATTGGGCACAGTATTGTATTCAATACACATCAATGGAGGCACGTAAACAATGTGTTCATCAGCTGAAAAGATGCATCAAGTGTTTAGGTGAACACAAGGGAGGAAAATGCTCACTGAAGAAGTGTTTTAAATGCAAGGGTATGCATCATACAGCATTATGCCCAAATACTTTTGCTGAACAGCAGCAGACTTCCACAGAATCAGGAAGTCAACAAGCAACAGCATTAAATGTGAGAGATAAGTTTAAAGCAACTGCTCTCCCGATAGCTTGTGTTGAGTTATCTAATAAATTACACAAAACCAATATGCTAACACTATTTGATCAAGGCTCACAAAGGTCCTTCATAAGAAGAACAGTGCTGCAGAAACTGAATAGACAACCCTATGCCAAAATACAGTTAGATATAGCTGGTTTTTTCCACAATTCTGGTAAACAGACATATGACCTAGCCAGAATCACTGTTGGTCTAGAAAACAGGAAAAAGACAGTAGAAGCTGTGGTAGTAGATGATTTGCCTAAGTCTGTGCAGATCCAGGGATTAAAAGAAACAGTTGCAGCACTGAAAGCAGCTAAGGTCAAGTTAGCCTGTCCTGACATACAGACGGACACAATTAGTCCAATTGATTTAATCATTGGAAGTGATTATTATCACTGTTTTGTGCAAAATATAGTAAGTAAACATGATGTTCACTTGCTGAAAACAGCAGGAGGCCACATGATATGTGGTCCCATTCCCTCTCAAAGTGGGAAAGAAGCTGATATTGATTCAGTGGAAAATGTACTAGTTACGAGAATAACCGCTGATCATGTACCACAGCAAAAATTATCATTACTGGAAGAAATGAATGAACCAGTTGATAAGTTGTGGGATTTAGATGCGATAGGTATTGATGTAAATAAACCAAACCCACAAGAGTCTCAGACTTATAACCAATATTTGGACACTGTCAAATATAAAGATGGACAGTATTGGGTTAGGTTACCATGGAAATTAAATCCACCACATCTGCCTAGCAATTATCGCATGGCTTTCGGACAGATGAAAGCACAAATACATGAGCTCAGGAAGAATCCAGAGCTACTAACTGTCTATGATAATATCATACAAGAACAGTTGGACAATAAATTCATTGAGGAAATAGTCGAAGACAAGTTGAAGACAAACGCTCATTATCTCCCGCACCATGGAGTCAGAAAAGATTCTGAAACCACTCCACTACGTGTTGTATATAATTGCAGCGCACGTGCAAATAAAGATGTAGCAAGTCTTAATGACTGTCTGATGACCGGACCCTCACTAACTGAGAAGCTTGGAGACATTCTTATGAAATTTCGCACAAACCCATATGCCTACACGGCTGATATTTCCAAAGCTTTCTTAAGAGTAGGACTACAAGAAATAGATAAAGATTATACTCGATTCTTGTGGCCTGAAAATCCACATGATCCTCAAAGTCCTGTGAAAACTTATCGTTTCAAATCAGTATTATTTGGTGCAACATCCTCTCCATTCTTACTAGAAGCTACTCTAAATACACATTTGAAGAAATCTGAAAGTCCCTTCAAAGAAGTCTTAAAGAAAAGTTTCTATGTGGACAATCTTCAAGGTACTGTGAATAAAGAGGAGGATTTGAAATCCTTATACAGAGAAGCTAACAAGGAGATGAAAGAAGCAAATATGCCTCTAAGGATGTGGAATACAAATTCAAAGCAATTAAGGGAACTTATCAAAGAAGATTTCCCTGAAACTGAAATTCCTGATTGCAACAATATGCTGGGACTTAATTGGAACACACAGGAAGATACTTTGAGTCTCAAAAAGATAAACAATAAATCATGCAGTACACTCACTAAACGTAGTTTACTGTCAGAGGTATCACAACGTTTTGATCCTCTAGGACTCGTCTCACCAATTACCATATGAGAAGTTTTTACAAAGTAGAAGTGATGCAAGGAGGGAAGAGTATATGGAGAAAAAGAGAGAAGTTAAGAGAGTGGTGAAGCAATGTAGAGAGCAAATGAGAGAGTGGGTGAGATGTTATCAACAAATTTTGTTGAAAATAAGAAAAAGTTTTGGAGTGAGATTAACAAGTTAAGAAAGCCTAGAGAACAAATGGATTTGTCAGTTATAGGAGAGGAGAGTTATTAAATGGAGAGTTAGAGGTATTGGGAAGATGGAAGGAATATTTTGAGGAATTGTTAAATGTTGATGAAGATAGGGAAGCTGTGATTTCGTGTATAGGGCAAGGAGGAATAACTTTGAGTCTCAAAAAGATAAACAATAAATCATGCAGTACACTCACTAAACGTAGTTTACTGTCAGAGGTATCACAACGTTTTGATCCATAAAGGGTAAAATGCTTATGCAAGATGCATGGAAACTCAAAATTGGATGGGATGAGAACTTGCCTCTAGAAATGAGTCAAGCATGGGATGAAATATCCAAGGAGTTTAAACAACTTCATCAAATTAAATTTCCCAGACAAATAGGTCAAGAGGGAAACAATTACACATTACATGTGTTCTGTGATGCATCAACCAGAGGTTATGGCTCTGTAGCTTACATGAGTAATGCTGAAGGAAGTACACTAATTACTTCAAAGGCCAGGGTAGCACCCTTGAAGGTCAGAACAGTACCACAATTGGAACTGACAGCACTCTATGTAGGTACAAAATTAGCTGTCTATCTCAACAAAGTACTTGATCATCTCACTATTGAGAAAACCGTGATCTGGAGTGATAATGAAGCAGTTCTCCAGTGGTTAAGAAATAATAAGAGTAAGTTGGTCTATGTACAGAACAGAGTAGTAGAAATAAAAGAGATGCAGAGAGATTATCTCTTTCTTCACGTCTCTACCCAAGAGAATCCAGTTGACATGTTGTCACGTGGTGTCTCACTCAAGAAATTTGTGAATAATAAATTATGGCTCCACGGACCGAACTGGCTCTCTAATGGAAATAACTGGCCTCAGCAAAAAGCTCACATTATGCCAGAAGAAACAGTCTGCTTGAACACAGCAGAAATAAGTTGTGTAAATACTGCAGACACAACAGAAATAGTCATTGATGGATCTAAATACTCATCTTTGGGTAAACTATTAAGAGTTACAGCTCTTGTCTTTAAATTCATTAAAGGAATGAAACCTGATTATGAATGTCTTGAACCCATTAAATACTGGGTGAAACTAATACAGAAAGACGTTTTCTCTACAGAATATAAATTTCTAGAAACACAAGATAAATCCCCAAAGAAACCTGTTATGATTAATTCTTTAGGACTTTATCTCGACTCAGAAAAGATTATGAGATGTCGAGGAAGAATTCATAATTCTTCACTACCTAAAGAAGCCATACATCCAATATTGATCCCCAAGAATCATTGGCTAACAAAACTGATTGTGCAAAACGCCCACAGTAACGTGTTACATGGTGGGGTAGCTGACACACCTTGTCATATACGACAATCCTACTGGATACCTCAAGGTCGACAAAGTGTGAAAAAACAAATAAAGGACTGTATTACTTGTCGTCACTACGATATGCGAGTATGTCAGTATCCAGGTCCACCTCCATCTCCCTCTGAAAGAGTTTGTCATATCACTCCATTTGAGGTGACAGGTGTAGATTATACTGGACCAATAATTTTAACCAAAACAGTTGACAAAGTTCCCATCAAGGTGTACATCTGTTTGTTCACTTGTGCTACAACTAGAGCAGTACATCTAGATGTAGCCACTGACATGTCTGCTGAAACCTTTATCAAATTATTCAGAAGGTTTGCAGCCAGAAGGGCATGTCCCAGACTGATGATTTCAGATAATGCAACGAACTTTGTTGCTGGTGCTGCTTATATAAGCAAGATCTTTGATCAACCACAAGTACAACAGATGCTGAATCAACGCAGATGTCGTTGGAGATACATTCCTCCTAAATCTCCATGGCACGGCGGATTTTATGAAAGAATGATCGGCATTGTAAAGCGTTGTTTAAGGAAGACTCTTCATCGTCAGAGAATAGACTTAGAAGAATTCCGTACAGTTGTGACTGAAATAGAAAATAGAGTCAACAACAGACCTCTAACTTATGTTACCGATGATCTGGACAATTTAGAAGTGTTAAGTCCATCTCATTTACTCCATGGCAGAAGGCTCGAACCTGTTCCTCCCATAAATGATAAAGAAATCATAGAGGATCCTACTTATTTCGAACCTGAGCAACTCAGACGTAAATTCAAACACCTTAATAAAGTGATTGAATGTTGGGAGAAAATTTGGCGAGAAGACTATCTCACCTCATTGAGAGAACACTTCTATGGAGCTGGTGTTCCTGAAAATCATAAGTCCTTAAGACCTGGTGACATAGTGATTATCGACAATGATGGTCCGAGGTCCCAATGGCCACTTGGAAAAATTGTGACCATATATCCTGATGCAAATGGAATCATCAGGACAGTTGATGTTTTGAGCAAAGGTGTAGTGAATAAGCGGACAATAAATAAACTAGTGCCGTTAGAATTACACAGTGTTGAAAACAAAATTAGTGATTCTCCAGAAACCACACAGACTAAAGCTGTTCAGAAAAGACAAGCAGCAGTGGTGGCGAGTGAGAAAATCAAATTAATGTTAAGTGATGAATAGTTCACCTGCAGCGAACCTCCGCCGCCCCCCAGTGTGGAGAAATTTTCTCCAGGAGGGGGGTATCAGCCCCCTTCAGCCCCCTTCAGCCCTTTCAGCCCTGAGGGGCCACTCAGAAGGGGCGAGCGTCTTGTTTACTGCTAGAGTGAGTAATTGATCACAGATGCTATGCCACGTAGTCAAATGACCTCTGCTCCTTGCAGCGGTGTTGCAACGTGTATTTTTATAAGAGACAGTACATCTCTTACTTAGCAGGACAATTAAGGAAAATCCTGCTCCCACTTTATTACCATAGTAAAGATAGTGTACATTGTTGTCTATGATTAAGACAGCAAGAAACAAACATTCTGCTTTGCTTCATCGAGGAGGTGACAAGGATGCAAGGTACTAGGTCAGCTTTTTTTTTTTTTTTGTGCGGGCAGTGACGGCATGGAGCGCTGTGGCGTCTGGCAGACTATCTTTGACTCTAGTGAGAGTGACACTGATGCCAGGATAACCAACAAAGAACACTGATCTGTGCGTTAGTGTGAACAAAGTGTCTCTAACACAAACACTTAATAGAAGTGTGATCAGCTTCTCCTGTGATACATTGTGAACAATAAAGACAAATCTTGTGGAGCATAGTGTACTAGTGTGCGTTTCCTAGACAATGGAAGACGTGGACATCCAAGGACACTTCAGCTTCTATCAAGTCACCGATATCTGTCGAAGGTGTTGAGAACACCATAGCTCACATTACAAAGAGCAAGGTATGTTATGAATTTCTTGTAGATCGGGGGATTGCGCAATTCTTGAGTCACAAGGAGTTTGTAATCAACCTATAATCGGCAGTAAGGTGTGGACTTTTGAGTCCAAACAAGTAAGTATTTCGTCAGCCATCATCGAATGAAATATGCTGACATAACACCCCCTAGGGGTAATTTATACTTACAAATTGTATCTCTTGACAGCCCACTGTTGTGATGGTTTCGACAGCTTCTAGACCTCGTCTGCAGGGGCGGCTGTGTAGACGAATTGCTGTCATTTATCAGCTAAGTGTTCATTATATATAGTTATAATAAGCACAGCAGGTAAGGCCAAAATTCTCAACAACACCTATTGCTGGGTAATGTTAACACCTATTGCTGGGTAATATCCACCTTTACAATAAACAACACTAATTTTGATAGATCTCATTATATATATCTTAATAGTAAATTTGATGGTACAGGAACTTTTTATCCAGAGAGACACATAAAAACTTATCACTCTTACTATCAATGGGTACCATTTATACTTTTTATTCAAGGAAGTCTTTTTTATATACCTCATTTAATTTGGAAAATTATTGAAGGTAAAAAAGCTGATACACTCTTACATGATCTTCAATTTTATTCTGAAGACGAAAATAGCGAGAAAATGAGAAATAAAATTATAAAATACTTACAATCATCTTGGGGTTATAATGAAAAATATTTTAAAAGATATATGGTATGTGAAATAATTAACTTTATTAATGTTATTGGACAAATGTTCTTTCTTAATACCTTTTTTGGTGGTGTTTTATAACTTATGGTACTAATGTATTAAATTACTTAATAGATAATGATAAGTATTATAATCCAATGATTACAACCTTTCCCAGAATTACAAAGTGTAACTTCTATAAATTTGGACCCTCAGGATCTCGAGAATTATTAGATTATACTTGTATATTACCTCAAAATATGTTAAATGAAAAAATATTCACTGTTATGTGGTTTTGGTTTGTGTGTCTTGCTACTATTACTGCCATTCAGATTGTTTGGCATATAACCATTATTTATAGTCCTGTCATAAGAATTTATAATTTAGAGCATCAGGGTAAATTTAAAGCTTCATTCCAAATGAAAGAAAGTATTCAATCTCTTAACATTGGTGATTATTTTCTATTGGATATATTAGGTCATAATCTTGATGCATATAATTTTAAAGAACTTCTTATGTTAACATTAGGATGTAAAGAAATTAGAGAAAATATACAGTGTGATAATGAAAATAATTATTTAAAATATGAAATGTATGGTGATACACCTGTATAGGTTTAAGAATTAATATTTATATCTAAATGAAAAAAAAATACAGATACTATTTAAATTTAATAATATATCTGTAGATAAAAGTAATGTATCATTATCAATTAAATTTATTTTTAATATAAATTCATTTAATATTTTTTTTTAATTTTTCAGTTTTTTCATCTTGATTTTTATTATTAATAATATGTTTCTTTAATACTACTGACATTGTTTCTAATAACTACTTTTTATATTATATATATATATATATATATATATATATATATATATATATATATATATATATATATATATATATATATATATATTAAAAATAAATATATTTATACACTTATGATTGATTATCTGTAAAATTGAAAAAAAAACTATTTTTTATATTTATATACTGAATTTTCTTTATAAATATTTAAATCTTTAGTAAGTAAAATATCTTGTAAACATTGTATTTTAAGGCTCATGCATTGAGATACATCTTTCTTTTGTTGTTTATATGAATTAAGTTCAATTTCATCATTATCTTCATAAAGAGAACATATTAGAATATCTTCTAACGAAGAAATGTTTTCAAATTTTTTTATTATCATATTAAATATATCATAAACAATATTATCTGTAACTTCATTTATGTATTTTACTGTTGGTGATAAATTATATTTAACACTGTTGATATTTTTTAAATCTTGAATATCGGATAAAGAAAGAAGTGGTTGAATAAATTTTTCATTGACTATGGGTTTTCTAACTAAATTAGGAGATAAATGACCTTTAAATTGCAAAATTATTTCTATAAGAGCCTATCCTTGATATCTAAGAGAATTTTCTAAAAGAATAATATAAATTTTTATAATGTGTAACCGTCGTCTAACTCATGTATATAACAAATATACTGATTTATCACTAAATTTAAGATTATTTTATGTCTATAATGTTCCCAATTTCCATTAATAATTATATTACCAATATGTAGACAAATATTTACATAAAAATCAAACAGAACAGATATAATAAAATTAAATTCACTATCTAAAATGTCAAACATGAATAAATAAATATTTTCTATATTATGATTATATATCCTAATTGAATAATTTAAAACATCCATAAAATATTTGCCAATTATTTTTTTAATATCAGATACATAAAGAGAATTCATTTTTTTTATTCTTCTAACCATTTAGTAGTAAGACTCCAATAAGTATAAAACAATCCACTTAGAAATAAAAAATAATAAAATAAATTTGATTTTAATAAAATAAGACCAAGACTTGTTATAAAAAATAAAAGAGCCAAAATAAAATTTAGAATATCTCTTTTAGAAAATGATATAATTTCTTCTATATCTTTTGTTTCATTTTTTGCAAATTGAAGGGGATAAAAATATGTTTTAGCATTGTTTATAATGCGTTTAGTAGTATGTTGTTTAACCGAGAGCTTATTTTTGTTGTTTTCAGTAAAAATAATAGGATGAATAACTTGTCCTAAGCTATTTATTGTAAATAATCTAAGTAAGTTACTAACTGAATCTAATTCATCTTTTAAATTAATCACCATTCCATCATGATTAATATCTTTAATACAATTAGGATTTAATTTTATAATTTCATAAAGAGCAGTATTATATAATATTTCAGGAGTTATTTCGACTGTAGTTAATGTACTAGAAGATTCTGGAAAAAATATTTTAATAAATGAAAAATCATGATTTTCTGCAGAAAATTTTCCTAAAATAGTTTTTTTCATATTATTACGTATAGATTCAATGTATTCTAATGTCATTTCATTATTATATCCTCCTATATTATAAATACTTAAATAAATTTCAAAAGGGATTGTAACTAAACTAATAGAAAATATAATACTTATTGTTGATGAAATAATAGATAACATTTTTAAGGTAATTTGAATTCCTAGATCGATAATTGCTGATCTTATCACTAGAATTAAAAGTCTGGAAGCTAATATCTGTGCACCAAATTTTTCTCCTATTAAAAATAAAGAATTTTCTAACTCTGATGTAAGTATTTCTTCAGAAAAATATTTGAGAAGACGAGATATTATTTTAGGTCCTCTGGAAATAGCTTCAATTTCAGCAATAGTAATACTCATATGTTTTAACATAGAAACAATATTATTATGTTCTAAATATATTTTTTCTTTTATTTTTTTGTGACATTGTTTACGATAATCATCATTAGGTTTTATTATGGTAATATTTTGAGATTTCAATAAAATATCAGGTTCATTTATAAAAACAGCTTCTTCAAGCATTTCTTGAGAAATAAGCTTTTCACTATATCCTTTATCTACATTTATATAAAGTGAACTTAATGGATTTGGATTTGCAATTCCATCTATGATATCATTAGGAGTTAAAATAGGTAGAGGAAGAAAAATTTTCAAAGGTAGAGGAGTAACATCATCTAAATTATTAATTACTTTACTGCCAAAAAAAAATTCTAAAATGCATCGATATATATAAGATTCACACATTTTTGATTGAGGATTATAATATTTATGAAATCTTCGACAATAACTATTATTAAAATCTAATTGTTGTAATTTACGATTCCATGTCAGTGGAGGAGAATCTATTAATCCTAATGCTTCAGAATTAAATTGGAATTCATTATTTTTATTTTGAGCATAAGCATATGGATCCTCTTTATATTTTTTATATTCATTTTAATTTTTTGGTTCCCAACGAGCAGAAGGTCTTAAACCAATTGTCTTTAATGTAGTATATTGAATACCACAATAATTTTCTTCAATTTCATTATTATTATTATCTTTTTCAACATGAATAGTGTTTCAAATTTTAAATTTTATGATGGAGGTATAGTTAAAGATGCATTAGGAAATTGCTCTTTGAGAAATTCATATACTTCATTATATATTTCATAACATGCTTCACTACAAGCATATTCTTGGTTATTTATTAAAAGTGGACCTTTATCACAATTAGATTTAACATCTGAGTAACACTTTAACATGTTACAACCTAATGTTGTAAATCTTACTTTAAAGTCATAAGGATGTTCCTTCAAAAATGATTTTGGGATATTAATTGGAATATCTTTCCATGGAATATCTTTAATAATTATATTTTTAAAATATTTACTTTTAGATCGTTTCTGTAAACTTTCATATGTTTTTCTTATATTTATTCGATGTATTAAATAAGTAGCCATCAAATAATCATCATCAGTTGGTAAAATTTCCATTTTTTTTATTTATATAAAGTATAAAAATAAACACAAAGTAATATTAATTTTTTATTATGACACAATTACCTGAGGTAAATTATCATCAATACCAGCATCCTATAACTTTTCAACAACACCAACCTATAACAACTTTATTACTATTACCAAGTGGAATCACAACACAATATTCTACAAAATTTGAAAATGAGCTTCATATACCTTCAACTTTTTTAACATATCCAAATCATAATTATTGCATAGATATAGAAGTATATTATAAAATTTCATATAATACAAATAATTTCAATAATCCTAAAACATGGCATATTATTAGATATATAGGTGAAGTTACAGAAGTAATTCCTTATGGAATTTACTTTTTAAATATTGCTTATCAATATGGAAAACTTGAACATACTATATTTATTAAATGTTTAAAAGAAATAATTGAAAATGAAAATACATTAGGTTAATTTCAACTCTGTTATAATTTAATTGTTGTTAAACATTTATTTATTTTATTTAAATAAAAAATGATCTCTTCTGAATTTCTTTCTACAACTGATGAAATTCCAATATTTATTCCATTAAATAATATTGATTTTTATAACAAACAAATAGATGAAAAAAATTTCAAAATTAGTGATATTTTTTAAAAAAATAACAATACTAATGTATCATATAATACAATGTTATCTCAGTTTTTTATACCTTTACCAGAAATATTATCTTTACATTCTTATTTATTATTAATAAATTCAATATATGATTCTGAAAATAACAAAATAATATCTATTCTCTAATTTCTATTCAAAATTTCAAAAGCAAAACACTTATTCAATAGAGTATCATCTATTGTTGTTAACATTAGTTTTATTGAAGTTTTTCCTGCCAGATAACTAGTAACATTTACTACAAGTACAAGAGATTCATCTTCATTACAATTAGGTAAGGGTATATGTTCAGGAATTATACTCAAGTAACTGTAGTTTTGAGGTATAATATACAAATCCTTTAGAAAGTCTTTAGAATAATTATGAATAACTAAGAATGCTTTCTTTGTTTCTTTTTCAGTAATAACAGGGTGACCAGGATAAATTATTTCAATTTCACAATCTGTCAATGTTATGTTAAAATATAAGTTAAAATTATTATTAATCTTCATCAATTCATTTACTGTTGATGATGCAATACTCATCGATTCATTTACTGTTGATGCAGCAGCAATTTCATCATACCTCCTACTTTTCATTGTAGTAGTTTCAGACAACCACCACAGTCCAATTAAACATCCCATCACTATAATGGATTCAAACATGATTACTGAAAAAAAAATAATATAAAGTAAATTTTTAAAAATAATAAATTAACGATCTAAAAAAAAATACTTGGCTTCAATTATATCCAGTTGATCCAAAACCATTACAACTACCTTTTGTATCAGTGTTAAAAAAATTATCCTCTACTACAATTGGATAACATATTTTTTCACAAATTAGTTGTGCAATTCGGTCTCCAACTTTAACTTCAAAATTACTTTGACCATTATTATGTAGAATAACTTTTATATTTCCTCTATAGTCAGCATCTATAACTCCACCTACTACATCAATTGAATAATGTAGAGTAAGACTTGAATGAGAAGCAATTCTACCATAACATGATTTTGGTAAAGAAATTATAAGATCAGTATTAACACAAACTCTATTACCAATAGGAATAACTAAATTTTGAGCACTATATAAATCTAATCCTGCTGCTTGTTCTGATCCTTTAGTAGGTATTTTTGCAAATTTTGAAAGTTTTTTAACTTTTAGAATAGATTCCATCATTAAGTAATTTGAAAAAAGAATAAGAATATTATAAATACATATCAATAAAAAAAATTAAATTAAATTAATAGTCTTATTAACAAACTTAAATAAAAAGAAAAAATGACCTCTTATGTTTATGGATAAAATTTACCAATTCAGTCTGTCTGTTGATGAACTGATTTGCCAGCTACACACTCTCCTTATATATACATCCATGAGTTTTCTCATTGCTAGACATCAACATTTTGATGTTAACACCAATATATGTGTGAAAAATATAAGTTGAACACTTACAAGTGTTTAAGTATTAATATGAAATTGCTGATAATAAAAATATAATGATGATAAATCAACTATCAGAAAATACACTACAAGAAAACATTTTTTAAAAGATAAGTTTATAAAACAAATTGTTTATGAAACACATAAAAACATTATATAATAATATTAATAATTTGATTTATTATACAAACTGTTATTTGTTGTAAAATAAGAATTTTCTGTTATATTTGTATCAATATCTGTTTTTGTTATTGGTAAATTTGTAGTAGTTAAATTATTACTAAAATTGTTTTTATTTTCTTTAATTATAATTTTAATAATTGTAGGACTAAAAACTAAATTTTTATTAGTTATTTTGTCATATGTATTATAATTAATACATTCACAACTATCATGTTCTAAATAATGTAAAATGATTGAAGTCTTGTTAAAAAGTATACTATAAACTTTTAATTTTTCATTTTTCATACCACATAATAATGAGGAATTCTGACCTATACATAAACTTTCATAATGTCTAAATCTTTGCACTGGTAAATATATATTATTACTTTTGAAAGAGATAGTTACATTAAAATTATTATTAATATAACTTTCAATTAAATTCCATGGTGCAAATATATTTTCAGGTATACCACATTTGTTTGTATTATTTACTAATTTATGATTATTTTCTTGTTTCAAATGACATATTTGGAAAATAGTTATAAATATTATTAGATTCTGCCACATTATAAATAAAAAAAAATAATAGTTGTAGATATATATAACATTCTTTTTATTTTTTTTTATAAAAAATGAAGCATTTTCTAATATTTATAATGATTTTTCAATTAAGTCAATTAAAAAATTATGATAATAACTCAAGTAGCTGTATACCTGTAAATACATTTATACCCTGGCCTGAAGTTAGAAATTATCTTAACAATATTTTACAGATAAACATCTCATCTTCTTTTAATAGTTCACCATTATCTATTCAAAGATGTGATCATATTTTTAGAGTATGTGAAAATACTACTACTACTACTACTACTGGTAACAATTGTGGTAGAAAATCTGAAGAAAAACGATATTTTAGTATTTGTCTAAACAAAAAAATAAAAGAACTACAATACTGGGAAGATATTAGTTGTCAATGTCTAAATTTAAATAAAGATAATAATAATTTAAAAGTTGATAAAAATATAAATAATATAATAATTAATCATAAATTAACATCTAAAAATTGTAGTAAAAAAATCAACAAGACTCAATTACAGAAGAATATATGAAATCCCAACAAATAGTGTCAATTCCTACCAATACTTCTCGGTCAATTATTTATAATAATTCAAATTATTTTAATGAAAATATTTTAAATATAATAATAATGTTGTTGATCATTATTTTATCATCAGTATGAACTTAAAAAAAATATTATATATTAATGAAACTAGCTTCTGTAGGACAACATTTACAAGATTTAATAAAATAAAAATTATTTTCATAAAAAGAAAACCCTGAAATAGATCTAGTTTTAAAACCTATAATCTCATTTTCCATATTTTTATTACAACCAATACATTTTTCATTGCTTTTAATAATATTAAGTAATAAATACGATTCTTCTCCAAAATTATATAAAACATCTTTTATATATGCAATTAAATTATATTTATTGTAATTGCTCATTTCTGATAAAATAGGAATCCAAACACATTGAAAATTACAATTAGTCTTAAATATATCATTCATTAAACTAATACTTAAAGAATTATCATCATCGTCATTATAATTTTTTTTTTATTATCACACTGGCCGATTCCCACCAAGGCAGGGTGGCCCGAAAAAGAAAAACTTTCACCATCATTCACTCCATCACTGTCTTGCCAGAAGGGTGCTTTACACTACAGTTTTTAAACTGCAACATTAACACCCCTCCTTCAGAGTGCAGGCACTGTACTTCCCATCTCCAGGACTCAAGTCCGGCCTGCCGGTTTCCCTGAATCCCTTCATAAATGTTACTTTGCTCACACTCCAACAGCACGTCAAGTATTAAAAACCATTTGTCTCCATTCACTCCTATCAAACACGCTCATGCATGCCTGCTGGAAGTCCAAGCCCCTCGCACACAAAACCTCCTTTACCCCCTCCCTCCAACCTTTCCTAGGCCGACCCCTACCCTGCCTTCCTTCCACTACAGACTGATACACTCTTGAAGTCATTCTGTTTCGCTCCATTCTCTCTACATGTCCGAACCACCTCAACAACCCTTCCTCAGCCCTCTGGACAACAGTTTTGGTAATCCCACACCTCCTCCTAACTTCCAAACTACGAATTCTCTGCATTATATTCACACCACACACTGCCCTCAGACATGACATCTCCACTGCCTCCAGCCTTCTCCTCGCTGCAACATTCATCACCCACGCTTCACACCCATATAAGAGCGTTGGTAAAACTATACTCTCATACATTCCCCTCTTTGCCTCCAAGGACAAAGTTCTTTGTCTCCACAGACTCCTAAGTGCACCACTCACTCTTTTTCCCTCATCAATTCTATGATTCACCTCATCTTTCATACACCCATCCGCTGACACGTCCACTCCCAAATATCTGAATACGTTCACCTCCTCCATACTCTCTCCCTCCAATCTGATATTCAATCTTTCATCACCTAATCTTTTTGTTATCCTCATAACCTTACTCTTTCCTGTATTCACCTTTAATTTTCTTCTTTTGCACACCCTACCAAATTCATCCACCAATCTCTGCAACTTCTCTTCAGAATCTCCCAAGAGCACAGTGTCATCAGCAAAGAGCAGCTGTGACAACTCCCACTTTGTGTGTGATTCTTTATCTTTTAACTCCACGCCTCTTGCCAAGACCCTCGCATTTACTTCTCTTACAACCCCATCTATAAATATATTAAACAACCACGGTGACATCACACATCCTTGTCTAAGGCCTACTTTTACTGGGAAAAAATTTCCCTCTTTCCTACATACTCTAACTTGAGCCTCACTATCCTCGTAAAAACTCTTCACTGCTTTCAGTAACCTACCTCCTACACCATACACTTGCAACATCTGCCACATTGCCCCCCTATCCACCCTGTCATACGCCTTTTCCAAATCCATAAATGCCACAAAGACCTCTTTAGCCTTATCTAAATACTGTTCACTTATATGCTTCACTGTAAACACCTGGTCCACACACCCCCTACCTTTCCTAAAGCCTCCTTGTTCATCTGCTATCCTATTCTCCGTCTTACTCTTAATTCTTTCAATTATAACTCTACCATACACTTTACCAGGTACACTCAACAGACTTATCCCCCTATAATTTTTGCACTCTCTTTTATCCCCTTTGCCTTTATACAAAGGAACTATGCATGCTCTCTGCCAATCCCTAGGTACCTTACCCTCTTCCATACATTTATTAAATAATTGCACCAACCACTCCAAAACTATATCCCCACCTGCTTTTAACATTTCTATCTTTATCCCATCAATCCCGGCTGCCTTACCCCCTTTCATTTTACCTACTGCCTCACGAACTTCCCCCACACTCACAACTGGCTCTTCCTCACTCCTACAAGATGTTATTCCTCCTTGCCCTATACACGAAATCACAGCTTCCCTATCTTCATCAACATTTAACAATTCCTCAAAATATTCCCTCCATCTTCCCAATACCTCTAACTCTCCATTTAATAACTCTCCTCTCCTATTTTTAACTGACAAATCCATTTGTTCTCTAGGCTTTCTTAACTTGTTAATCTCACTCCAAAACTTTTTCTTATTTTCAACAAAATTTGTTGATAACATCTCACCCACTCTCTCATTTGCTTTCTTTTTACATTGCTTCACCACTCTCTTAACCTCTCTCTTTTTCTCCATATACTCTTCCCTCCTTGCATCACTTCTACTTTGTAAAAACTTCTCATATGCTAACTTTTTCTCCCTTACTACTCTCTTTACATCATCATTCCACCAATCGCTCCTCTTCCCTCCTGCACCCACTTTCCTGTAACCACAAACTTCTGCTGAATACTCTAACACTACATTTTTAAACCTACCCCATACCTCTTCGACCCCATTGCCTATGCTCTCATTAGCCCATCTATCCTCCAATAGCTGTTTATATCTTACCCTAACTGCCTCCTCTTTTAGTTTATAAACCTTCACTTCTCTCTTCCCTGATGCTTCTATGCTCCTTGTATCCGATCTACCTTTTACTCTCAGTGTAGCTACAACTAGAAAGTGATCTGATATATCTGTGGCCCCTCTATAAACATGTACATCCTGAAGTCTACTCAACAGTCTTTTATCTACCAATACATAATCCAACAAACTACTATCATTTCGCCCTACATCTTATCTTGTATACTTATTTATCCTCTTTTTCTTAAAATATGTATTACCTATAACTAAACCCCTTTCTACAAAGTTCAATCAATGGGCTCCCATTATCATTTACACCTGGCACCCCAAACTTACCTACCACACCCTCTCTAAAAGTTTCTCCTACTTTAGCATTCAGGTCCCCTACCACAATTACTCTCTCACTTGGTTCAAAGGCTCCTATACATTCACTTAACATCTCCCAAAATCTCTCTCTCTCCTCTGCATTCCTCTCTTCTCCCGGTGCATACACGCTTATTATGACCCACTTCTCGCATCCAACCTTTACTTTAATCCACATAATTCTTGAATTTACACATTCATATTCTCTTTTCTCCTTCCATAACTGATCATTTAACATTACTGCTACCCCTTCCTTTGCTCTAACTCTCTCAGATACTCCAGATTTAATCCCATTTATTTCCCCCCACTGAAACTCTCCTACCCCCTTCAGCTTTGTTTCGCTTAGGGCCAGGACATCCAACTTCTTTTCATTCATAACATCAGCAATCATCTGTTTCTTGTCATCCGCACTACATCCACGCACATTTAAGCACCCCAGTTTTATAAAGTTTTTCTTCTTCTCTTTTTTAGTAAATGTATACAGGAGAAGGGGTTACTAGCCCATTGCTCCCGGCATTTTAGTCGCCTCATACGACACGCATGGCTTACGGAGGAAAGATTCTTTTCCATTTCCCCATGGACAATAGAAGAAATAAAAAAGAACAAGAGCTATTTAGAAAAAGGAGAAAAACCTAGATGTATGTATATATATATATGCATGTGCGTGTCTGTGAAGTGTGACCAAAGTGTAAGTAGGAGTAGCAAGATATCCCTGTTATCTAGCGTGTTTATGAGACAGAAAAAGAAACCAGCAATCCTACCATCATGCAAAACAGTTACAGGTTTTTGTTTCACAGTCATCTGGCAGGACGGTAGTACTTCCCTGGGTGGTTGCTGTCTACCAACCTACTACCTATAATTATAATTATATTCATTTATATTTATAATTTTTTGTTTATTTACCCATTTTACATAATCCAAAGGTCCAGATCCATTATTATTTCCAATCCTATATGATACAATAGAATTATTAGTAATCTCATTTAAATGATCATCTAGTTCTTTTCTGTTCATTATTAATGTTATGTTTGTATTTTGATATCTAATTTCTAAAAAACAAAAAAAATATATATTGTAAAAATCATTTAATAATATACGTATTTTCTCACCTGGACCTAAATATTTTTTTTTAATAATGGGTGATAATCCTACAGGAATAATTTGGGGAGGATAGTTTTTATTTATAAAATTATTTGCACAATAACATAAGTCTTGATTTTTTGTACTCTGTTCAATTCGATATACAATATATTTTTTAATATTTATATTTTTTTCACTTAAATAATGAATAAGCTCTTTAAATGGTGTAACTATATCAATAAAAAAATCAATTACTATAATATTATAAAATTCATCATTAATTTTTGATAAAATATCATCATTAAATGAAAAGAATATGACATTGTTATATAATGTAAATGTTGATGATGTTAAATTAAAATGAGGTTGTTTATACAAATTTCCTACAATTAGTAAAAATTTTACATTTTTATATTTTTCAAATAATTGTGACAAAACATATGTAACATTTATTCCAATGGCACATTCGATCTTAATAATCTCTTTAAGTTGTGGGAAATGATTAATAATGCGCATCTGTTCACATGTTAAGTTTTCTGGATGATAACAAATTTTATTTTCAGCCAGAAAAAGTGCAGAGTGTATTTTATAATAATGTACAACTTTAGTTTTAAGTTTATAATAAGTAAAATGAAATATTCCAGTTAGTTTGTAAAATAAATCTATATTTTTAGAAAGAGGTAAAAATAATAAAAATGGTTCTCATATTAAAAGGTACATTAAATATTGAATCTCACTAACATCACGAGAAAAAGTACTCATCATAATGATTATATTTAATAAATTTTGAGAGTCATAATTAGAATTAGTAAGTATTTGTTGAGAGTTATAGTAAGAAGGATGATTTTTCAATATTTCTTTAATTTTTTCATCAATAAATATAAAATTTTGACTTCTAGTCATTCTAAGTAATCCCTTGAGACATTTATCCAAATTTTGAATATTAACTCTTCACAAAGATATTCAAAAATTTCATATGGTTTTAATAAATGGTGATGTTTATTTTTAAGAAGAAGTGGACTCCAAAATACAATATTAGGTGCTTGTAGAAATCTGTGATAAAGTGTTCGAAAAGGCATATATTTATTATTTAAAATAATGTTTTTCCAATTTATACATACATTTGCACAAATGCAAAGATCTTCATTTTTTATTTGACAAAAAATATTTTCTAATAATTAAATTTTTAAAAATGCCATTTAAAGAGGTATTCTGATATTTTTGAAAATAAATAAAAATTATTTTATATTTATATATACAATTGTTACAACAAAAAAATATTAATAATGGACAATAAAAGAAAAAAGAAAAAAAAATAATAATTACTATCCAGGATTTGATATAGCTGCTTCTTTATGGAAAATTATTCAATGAACTTGTATTCAAAACCAACTGGACTCTACTCATGACATGTATAAAATTTTAAAAACTAAAACAACAATGTGTTTATCAAATAATATGACTATTACAAATAATGATAATAATAATAATATTAAAAATTTAGATCATTTACATTTTCCTAGTAGTAAATTATCAACAATAAAACCATTCACAACCAGCAAGTTATATAGTACAAATAAGTCTATATATACATCTCTATTAAATTTATTGAAACTTGAAAAAAATTTAAACGAAAATTTTATAAAATTAATATTATTAGATACACCTTTTAATTCTTCTGTAATATGGGGAAAAAATAATAAAGATGATTATGATTCCATTTTTAAACGAGACATTTCTCTTTATTCTAATTTATCGAGTAATGGAGTAAATAATTTAATAGATTTGCGAATGAGTAAAGTATGGGTAGAATATATGATGAGTGATGGAATTATTCGTTATAGTACTCTACACCCTCATCCTATTTATAATGCATGTCCAGGTTGGTTAATTGATGTGATAAATATACAAATGAGTAACCTTGATATATCACTTATTTATTGTACAGATATAAAAGGAGTTAATTTATTTCTAGGTCAACTTTGTAGTCTTATCAATCTTCATAATCTATTTCATAAATTTGAAACTTCTAAAACAAATTATACGGCTATTCTTCTTCAAATGACTGTCCTTTCAAATGAATCATTAAATCCTATTAACAGAAGAGGTAATAAATTTCCTGCAAATGCTATTGCATCATGATCTTTTGAAGATATTAAACGTTATTTACTAGTAACTCAAAAATTGAACATCATTAGTGATAATTTACATTCTTTTGTATCACGTCTTACTACTTGTTTACCACCTGAAGTGAGAACTAATTTTTTTAATATTATTTTTAAAAATACATAATATATTTTTTTATATTTAATAATAAATATTTTATTTTATCACTTGCTATGTTTTTAATATGAAATATTTTAAAATTATTTATATTTAATAAAATAATTTTATTAAACAAATTAAAATTATAATCATTATTATAATAATAAAAAATATATAAAAACGTTTTTTAGTATTAATTATATTATTATTTTGATAATAAGGGTGAACATTTACTTTTCTCTTATGTCGATTTTCATATTTCCAATCTGAAAGAGAATGAGTTAATAATCCTTCTTCATTAGTTCTTCCTCTTTCTCCAACAACTATTTCCGAAGAACGAACTATTAACCCCTCTTTTTTATTAGCAACTCTTCCTCTTTCTCCAACAGCCATGTCTGAAGAACTAATTATTGGCCCTTTTCCATCATCATCATCAGCAACACCTCTTCCTCCTCCACTTTCTTCATGTACTACAGTATCAGCAGCAGCAACAGTACCACCACCATCATTTCGTCCTCCTTCTCTTTGATGTACTACTGTTAATGACATAATATTGTCAGTGTCAGTAGTCATTGTAACTGCAGCAGCACCACCACTATTATCATCTCCTCCTCTTCCTTCTTCTTCTTCTCCTTCATGTACTACTGTTAATGTCATAATATCAGCATCAGCAGTCATTGTAACAGCAGCAGCAGCAGCAGCAGCAACAACAGCAACAGCACCATCATCATCTCCTCTTCCTCCTTCTTCTTCTTCTCCTTCATGTACTACTGTTAATGACATAATATCATCAGCATCATCAGTCATTGTAACAGCAGCAGCAGCAGCAGCACCACCACCACCACCACTACCACCACCACCACTACCACCACCACCACCATCATCTCCTCCTCCTCCTTCTTCTTCTTCTCCTCCATGTACTACTGTTAATGACATAATATCATCAGCATCAGCAGTCATTGTAACAGCAGCAGCAGCAGTACCACCACCACCATCATCTCCTTCTCCTTCTCCTCCTCCTCCTCCTTCTTCTCCTTCATGTACTACTGTTAATGACATAATATTGTCAGTGTCAGTAGTCATTGTAACAGTTTCAGCAGCAGCAGCACTACCACCACCATCATCATCTCCTCCTCCTCCTCCTCCTCCTCCTTCTTCTTCTTCTTCTTCTTTTTCTCCTTCATGTACTACTGTTAATGACGTAATATCGTCAGTGTCAGTAGTCCTTGTAACAGTATCAGCAGCAGCAGCACCACCACCACCACCACCATCATCTCCTCCTCCTTTTTCTTCTTTTTCTCCTTCATGTACTACTGTTAATGACATAATATTGTCAGCGTCAATTGTTGTTTTTTTACCATTTTCTATTCTATTTTCATTTCTTTCTCTTTCAAAATTTTCAATAGATAATTCTACTATATTTCTTAATATAGAACCTCTTTCACATCGGAATATATAGAAAATATTTTCATTTATATAATCAAAAGATATTTTTTCATATCCATCAATGAACTTAGATAAGATATTGTAAATATAAGGATTACATAATCCTTCACATCCTTTAATTAATATACTGGTACTGTCATAGTTATTTTTAATAAAATTTGAAATTTTTGAAGAACAATCCCAGCTAATATTATGTAAGGATGAGTATTTTTTGGAAAAATTATATCATTGTTTAATGAATAAAATTTGTTATCATCCAGAAAACTTAACATGTGAACAGATGCGCATTATTAATCATTTCCCACAACTTAAAGAGATTATTAAGATCGAATGTGCCATTGGAATAAATGTTACATATGTTTTGTCACAATTATTTGAAAAACATAAAAATGTAAAATTTTTACTAATTGTAGGAAATTTGTATAAACAACCTCATTTTAATTTAACATCATCAACATTTACATTATATAACAATGTCATATTCTTTTCATTTAACGATGATATTTTATCAAAAATAAATGATGAATTTTATAATATTATAGTAATTGATTTTTTTATTGATATAGTTACACCATTTAAAGAGCTTATTCATTATTTAAGTGAAAAAAATATAAATATTAACAAATATATTGTATATCGAATTGAACAGAGTACTTAAAATCAAGACTTATGTTATTGTACAAATAATTTTATAAATAAAAACTATCCTCCCCAAATTATTCCTGTAGGATTATCACCCATTATTAAAAAAAAATATTTAAGTCCAGGTGAGAAAATACGTATATTATTAAATGATTTTTACAATTTATATTTTTTTTTGTTTTTTAGAAATTAGATATCAAAATACAAACATAACATTAATAATGAACAAAAAAGAACTAGATGATCATTTAAATGAGATTACTAATAATTCTATTACATCATATAGGATTGGAAATAATAATGGATCTGGACCTTTGGATTATGTAAAATGGGTAAATAAACAAAAAATTATAAATATAAATGAATATAATTATAATGACGATGATGATAATTCTTTAAGTATTAGTTTAATGAATGATATATTTAAGACTAATTGTAATTTTCAATGTGTTTGGATTCCTATTTTATCAGAAATGAGCAATTACAATAAATATAATTTAATTGCATATATAAAAGATGTTTTATATAATTTTGGAGAAGAATCGTATTTATTGGTTAATATTATTAAAAGCAATAAAAAATGTATTGGTTGTAATAAAAATATGGAAAATGAGATTATAGGTTTTAAAACTAGATCTATTTCAGGGTTTTCTTTTTATGAAAATAATTTTGATTTTATTAAATGTTGTAAATGTTGTCCTACAGAAGCTAGTTTCATTAATATATAATATTTTTTAAGTTCAAACTGATGATAAAATAAAGATCAACTACATTATTATTATGTTTAAAATATTTTTATTAAAGTAATTTGAATTATTATAAAAAATGACCAAGAAGTATTGGTAGGAATTGACATTAATTGTTGGGATTTCATATATTCTTCTGTAATTGAGTCTTGTTGATTTTTTTTACTACAATTTTTAGATGTTAATTTACGATTAATTATTATATTATTTATATTTTTATCAATTTTTAAATTATTATTATCATTATTTAAATTTAGACATTGACAACTAATATCTTCCCAGTATTGTAATTATATTATTTTTTTGTTTAGACAAATACTAAAATATCGTTTTTCTTCAGATTTTCTACCACAATAGTTACCAGTAGTAGTAGTAGTATTTTCACATACTCTAAAAATATGATCACATCTTTGAATAGATAATGGTGAACTATTAAAAGAAGATGAGATGTTTATCTGTAAAATATTGTTAAGATAATTTCTAACTTCAGGCCAGGGTATAAATGTATTTACAGGTATAGAGCTACTTGAGTTATTATCATGATTTTTTAATTGACTTAATTGAAAAATCATTATAAATATTAGAAAATGCTTCATTTTTTATAGAAAAAAAATAAAAAGAATGTTATATATATCTACAACTATTATTTTTTTTTATTTATAATGTGGCAGAATCTAATAATATTTATAACTATTTTCCAAATATATCATTTGAAACAAGAAAATAATCATAAATTAGTAAATAATACAAACAAATGTGGTATACCTGAAAATATATTTGCACCATGGAATTTAATTGAAAGTTATATTAATAATAATTTTAATGTAACTATCTCTTTCAAAAGTAATAATATATATTTACCAGTGCAAAGATTTAGACATTATGAAAGTTTATGTATAGGTCAGAATTCCTCGTTATTATGTGGTATGAAAAATGAAAAATTAAAAGTTTATAGTATACTTTTTAACAAGACTTCAATCATTTTACATTATTTAGAACATGATAGTTGTGAATGTATTAATTATAATACATATGACAAAATAACTAATAAAAATTTAGTTTTTAGTCCTACAATTATTAAAATTATAATTAAAGAAAATAAAAATAATTTTAGTAATAATTTAACTACTACAAATTTACCAATAACAAAAACAGATATTGATACAAATATAACAGAAAATTCTTATTTTACAACAAATAACAGTTTGTATAATAAATCAAATTATTTATATTATTATATAATGTTTTTATGTGTTTCATAAACAATTTGTTTTATAAACTTATCTTTTAAAAAATGTTTTCTTGTAGTGTATTTTCTGATAGTTGATTTATCATCATTATATTTTTATTATCAGCAATTTCATATTAATACTTAAACACTTGTAAGTGTTCAACTTATATTTTTCACACATATATTGGTGTTAACATCAAACTGTTGATGTCTAGCAATGAGAAAACTCATGGATGTATATATAAGGAGAGTGTGTAGCTGGCAATTCAGTTCATCAACAGACAGACTGAATTGGTAAATTTTATCCATAAACATAAGAGGTAAATTTTTCTTTTTATTTAAGTTTGTTAATAAGACTATTAATTTAATTAAATTTTTTTTATTTGAGATGTATTTATAATATTCTTATTCTTTTTTCAAATTACTTAATGATGGAATCTATTCTAAAAGTTAAAAAACTTTCAAAATTTGCAAAAATACCTACTAAAGGATCAGAACAAGCAGCAGGATTAGATTTATATAGTGCTCAAAATTTAGTTATTCCTATTGGTAATAGAGTTTGTGTTAATACTGATCTTATAATTTCTTTACCAAAATCATGTTATGGTAGAATTGCTTCTCATTCAAGTCTTACTCTACATTATTCAATTGATGTAGTAGGTGGAGTTATAGATGCTGACTATAGAGGAAATATAAAAGTTATTCTACATAATAATGGTCAAAGTAATTTTGAAGTTAAAGTTGGAGACCGAATTGCACAACTAATTTGTGAAAAAATATGTTATCCAATTGTAGTAGAGGATAATTTTTTTTAACACTGATACAAAAGGTAGTTGTAATGGTTTTGGATCAACTGGATATAATTGAAGCCAAGTATTTTTTTTTTAGATCGTTAATTTATTATTTTTAAAAATTTACTTTATATTATTTTTTTTTCAGTAATCATGTTTGAATCCATTATAGTGATGGGATGTTTAATTGGACTGTGGTGGTTGTCTGAAACTACTACAATGAAAAGTAGGAGGTATGATGAAATTGCTGCTGCATCAACAGTAAATGAATCGATGAGTATTGCATCATCAACAGTAAATGAATCGATGAAGATTAATAATAATTTTAACTTATATTTTAACATAACATTGACAGATTGTGAAATTGAAATAATTTATCCTGGTAGCCCAGTTATTACTGAAAAAGAAACAAAGAAAGCATTCTTAGTTATTCATAATTATTCTAAAGACTTTCTAAAGGATTTGTATATTATACCTCAAAACTACAGTTACTTGAGTATAATTCCTGAACATATACCCTTACCTAATTGTAATGAAGATGAATCTCTTGTACTTGTAGTAAATGTTACTAGTTATCTGGCAGGAAAAACTTCAATAAAACTAATGTTAACAACAATAGATGATACTCTATTGAATAAGTGTTTTGCTTTTGAAATTTTGAATAGAAATTAGAGAATAGATATTATTTTGTTATTTTCAGAATCATATATTGAATTTATTAATAATAAATAAGAATGTAAAGATAATATTTCTGGTAAAGGTATAAAAACCTGAGATAACATTGTATTATATGATACATTAGTATTGTTATTTTTTTAAAAAATATCACTAATTTTGAAATTTTTTTCATCTATTTGTTTGTTATGAAAATCAATATTATTTAATGGAATAAATATTGGAATTTCATCAGTTGTACAAAGAAATTCAGAAGAGATAATTTTTTATTTAAATAAAATAAATAAATGTTTAACAACAATTAAATTATAACAGAGTTGAAATTAACCTAATGTATTTTCATTTTCAATTATTTCTTTTAAACATTTAATAAATATAGTATGTTCAAGTTTTCCATATTGATAAGCAATATTTAAAAAGTAAATTCCATAAGGAATTACTTCTGTAACTTCACCTATATATCTAATAATATGCCATGTTTTAGGATTATTGAAATTATTTGTATTATATGAAATTTTATAATATACTTCTATATCTATGCAATAATTATGATATGGATATGTTAAAAAAGTTGAAGGTATATGAAGCTCATTTTCAAATTTTGTAGAATATTGTGTTGTGATTCCACTTGGTAATAGTAATAAAGTTGTTATAGGTTGGTGTTGTTGAAAAGTTATAGGATGCTGGTATTGATGATAATTTACCTCAGGTAATTGTGTCATAATAAAAAATTAATATTACTTTGTGTTTATTTTTATACTTTATATAAATAAAAAAAATGGAAATTTTACCAACTGATGATGGTTATTTGATGGCTACTTATTTAGTACATCGAATAAATATAAGAAAAACATATGAAAGTTTACAGAAACAATCTAAAAGTAAATATTTTATAAAATATAATTATTAAAGATATTCCATGGAAAGATATTCCAATTAATATCCCAAAATCATTTTTAAAGGAACATCCTTATGACTTTAAAGTAAGATTTACAACATTAGGTTGTAACATGTTAAAGTGTTACTCAGATGTTAAATCTAATTGTGATAAAGGTCCACTTTTAATAAATAACCAAGAATATGCTTGTAGTGAAGCATGTTATGAAATATATAATGAAGTATATGAATTTCTCAAAGAGCAATTTCCTAATGCATCTTTAACTATACCTCCATCATCAAATTTAAAATTTGAAACACTATCTATTCATGTTTAAAAAGATAATAATAATAATGAAATTGAAGAAAATTATTGTGGTATTCAATATACTACATTAAAAACAATTGGTTTAAGACCTTCTGCTCGTTGGGAACCAAAAAATGAAAATGAATATAAAAAATATAAAGAGGATCCATATGCTTATGCTCAAAATAAAAATAATGAATTCCAATTTAATTCTGAAGCATTAGGATTAATAGATTCTCCTCCACTGACATGGAATCATAAATTACAACAATTAGATTTTAATAATAGTTATTGTCGAAGATTTCATAAATATTATAATCCTCAATCAAAAATGTGTGAATCTTATATACATCGATGCATTTTAGAATTTTTTTTGGCAGTAAAGTAATTAATAATTTAGATGATGTTACTCCTCTACCTTTGAAAATTTTTCTTCCTCTACCTATTTTAACTCCTAATGATATCATAGATGGAATTGCAAATCCAAATCCATTAAGTTCACTTTATATAAATGTAGATAAAGGATATAGTGAAAAGCTTTTTTCTCAAGAAATGCTTGAAGAAGCTGTTTTTATAAATGAACCTGATATTTTATTGAAATCTCAAAATATTACCATAATAAAACCTAATGATGATTATCGTAAACAATGTCACAAAAAATAAAAGAAAAAATATATTTAGAACATAATATTGTTTCTGTGTTAAAACATATGAGTATTACTATTGCTGAAATTGAAGCTATTTCCAGAGGACCTAAAATAATATCTCATCTTCTCAAATATTTTTCTGAAGAAATACTTACATCAGAGTTAGAAAATTCTTTATTTTTTGATAGGAGAAAAATTTGGTGCACAGATATTAGCTTCCAGACTTTTAATTCTAGTGATAAGATCAGCAATTATCGATCTAGGAATTCAAATTACCTTAAAAATGTTATCTATTATTTCATCAACAATAAGTATTATATTTTCTATTAGTTTAGTTACAATCCCTTTTGAAATTTATTTAAGTATTTATAATATAGGAGGATATAATAATGAAATGACATTAGAATACATTGAATCTATACGTAATAATATGAAAAAAACTATTTTAGGAAAATTTTCTGCAGAAAATCATGATTTTTCATTTATTAAAATATTTTTTCCAGAATCTTCTAGTACATTAACTACAGTCGAAATAACTCCTGAAATATTATATAATACTGCTCTTTATGAAATTATAAAATTAAATCCTAATTGTATTAAAGATATTAATCATGATGGAATGGTGATTAATTTAAAAGATGAATTAGATTCAGTTAGTAACTTGCTTAGATTATTTACAATAAATAGCTTAGGACAAGTTATTCATCCTATTATTTTTACTGAAAACAACAAAAATAAGCTCTCGGTTAAACAACATACTACTAAACGCATTATAAACAATGCTAAAACATATGTTTATACCCTTCAATTTGCAAAAAATGAAACAAAAGATATAGAAGAAATTATATCATTTTCTAAAAGAGATATTCTAATTTTTATTTTGGCTCTTTTATTTTTTATAACAAGTCTTGGTCTTATTTTATTAAAATCAAATTTATTTTATTTATTTTTTATTTCTAAGTGGATTGTTTTATACTTATTGGAGTCTTACTACTAAATGGTTAGAAGAATAAAAAAAAAATGAATTCTCTTTATGTATCTGATATTAAAAAAATAATTGGCAAATATTTTATGGATGTTTTAAATTATTCAATTAGGATATATAATCATAATATAGAAAATATTTATTTATTCATGTTTGACATTTTAGATAGTGAATTTAATTTTATTATATCTGTTCTGTTTGATTTTTATGTAAATATTTGTCAACATATTGGTAATATAATTATTAATGGAAATTGGGAACATTATAGACATAAAATAATCTTAAATTTAGTAAGAAATCAGTATATTTGTTATATACATGAGTTAGATGACGGTTACACATTATAAAAATTTATATTATTCTTTTAGAAAATTCTCTTAGATATCAAGGATGGGTTCTTATAGAAATAATTTTGCAATTTAAAGGTCATTTACCTCCTAATTTAGTTAGAAAACCCATAGTCAATGAAAAATTTATTCAACCACTTCTTCTTTCTTTATCCGATATTCAAGATTTAAAAAATATCAACAGTGTTAAATATAATTTATCACCAACAGTAAAATACATAAATGAAGTTACAGATAATATTATTTATGATATATTTAATATGATAATAAAAAATTTGAAAACATTTCTTGGTTAGAAGATATTCTAATATGTTCTCTTTATGAAGATAATGATGAAACTGAACTTAATTCATATAAACAACAAAAGAAAGATGTATCTCAATGCATGAGCCTTAAAATACAATGTTTACAAGATATTTTACTTATTAAAGATTTAAATATTTATAAAGAAAATTCAGTATATAAATATAAAAAATAGTTATTTTTTTAATTTTACAGATAATCAATCATAAGTGTATAAATATATTTATTTTTAATATATATTTTAATATATATTTTTAATATATATGGTTTTTTTGCATATATATATATATATATATATATATATATATATGTATATATATATATATATATATATATATATATATATATATATATATATATATATATATATATATATATATATATATATATTTTTTTTTTTTTTTTTTTTTTTCAACAAGTCGGCCGTCTCCCACCGAGGCAGGGTGACCCAAAAAAGAAAGAAAATCCCCAAAAAGAAAATACTTTCATCATCATTCAACACTTTCACCACACTCGCACATTATCACTGTTTTTGCAGAGGTGCTCAGAATACAACAGTCTAGAAGCATAAACATATAAAGATACACAACATATCCCTCCAAACTGCCAATATCCCAAACCCCTCCTTTAAAGTGCAGGCATTGTACTTCCCATTTCCAGGACTCAAGTCCGACTATATGAAAATAACCGGTTTCCCTGAATCCCTTCACTAAATATTACCCTGCTCACACTCCAACAGATCGTCAGGTCCCAAGTACCATTCGTCTCCATTCACTCCTATCTAACACGCTCACGCACGCTTGCTGGAAGTCCAAGCCCCTTACCCACAAAACCTCCTTTACCCCCTCTCTCCAACCCTTTCGAGGACGACCCCTACCCCGCCTTCCTTCCCCTATAGATTTATATGCTTTCCATGTCATTCTACTGTGATCCATTCTCTCTAAATGACCAAACCACCTCAACAACCCCTCTTCTGCCCTCTGACTAATACTTTTATTAACTCCACACCTTCTCCTAATTTCCACACTCCGAATTTTCTGCATAATATTTACACCACACATTGCCCTTAAACAGGACATCTCCGCTGCCTCCAACCGTCTCCTCGCTGCTGCATTTACCACCCAAGCTTCACACCCATATAAGAGTGTTGGTACTACTATACTTTCATACATTCCCTTCTTTGCCTCCATAGATAACGTTTTTTGACTCCACATATACCTCAACGCACCACTCACCTTTTTTCCCTCATCAATTCTATGATTAACCTCATCCTTCATAAATCCATCCGCCGACACGTCAACTCCCAAGTATCTGAAAACATTCACTTCTTCCATACTCCTCCTCCCCAATTTGATATCCAATTTTTCTTTATCTAAATCATTTGACACCCTCATCACCTTACTCTTTTCTATGTTCACTTTCAACTTTCTACCTTTACACACATTCCCAAACTCATCCACTAACCTTTGCAATTTTTCTTTAGAATCTCCCATAAGCACAGTATCATCAGCAAAAAGTAACTGTGTCAATTCCCATTTTGAATTTGATTCCCCATAATTTAATCCCACCCCTCTCCCAAACACCCTAGCATTTACTTCCTTTACAACCCCATCTATAAATATATTAAACAACCATGGTGACATTACACATCCCTGTCTAAGACCTACTTTTACCGGGAAGTAGTCTCCCTCTCTTCTACACACCCTAACCTGAGCCTCACTATCCTCATAAAAACTCTTTACAGCATTTAATAACTTACCACCTATTCCATATACTTGCAACATCTGCCACATTGCTCCTCTATCCACTCTATCATATGCCTTTTCTAAATCCATAAATGCAATAAAAACTTCCCTATCTTTATCTAAATACTGTTCACATATATGCTTCAATGTAAACACCTGATCTACACATCCCCTACCCACTCTAAAACCTCCTTGCTCATCCGCAATCCTACATTCTGTCTTACCTCTAATTCTTTCAATTATAACCCTACCGTACACTTTTCCTGGTATACTCAGTAAGCTTATTCCTCTATAATTTTTACAGTCTCTTTTGTCCCCTTTCCCTTTATATAAAGGGACTATACATGCTCTCTGCCAATCCCTAGGTACCTTCCCCTCTTTCATACATTTATTAAACAAAAGTACCAACCACTCCAACACTATATCCCCCCCTGCTTTTAACATTTCTGTCATGATCCCATCAGTTCCAGCTGCTTTACCCCCTTTCATTTTACGTAATGCCTCACGTACCTCCCCCACACTTACATTCTGCTCTTCTTCACTCCTAAAAGATGGTATACCTCCCTGACCAGTGCATGAAATTACTGCCTCTGTTTCTTCCTTAACATTTAAAAGTTCCTCAAAATATTCTCGCCATCTACCCAATACCTCCATCTCCCCATCTACTAACTCCCCTACTCTGTTTTTAACTGACAAATCCATATTTTCCCTAGGCTTTCTTAACTTGTTTAACTCACTCCAAAATTTTTTCTTATTTTCATTAAAATTTCTTGACAGTGCCTCTCCCACTCTATCATCTGCTCTCCTTTTGCACTCTCTCACCACTCTCTTTACCTTTCTTTTACTCTCCATATACTCTGCTCTTCTTATAACACTTCTGCTTTGTAAAAACCTCTCATAAGCTACCTTTTTCTCTTTTATCACACCCTTTACTTCATCATTCCACCAATCACTCCTCTTTCCTCCTGCCCCCACCCTCCTATAACCACAAACTTCTGCCCCACATTCTAATACTGCATTTTTAAAACTATTCCAACCCTCTTCAACCCCCCCACTACTCATCTTTGCACTAGCCCACCTTTCTGCCAATAGTCGCTTATATCTCACCCGAACTTCCTCCTCCCTTAGTTTATACACTTTCACTTCCCTCTTACTTGTTGTTGCCACCTTCCTCTTTTCCCATCTACCTCTTACTCTAACTGTAGCTACAACTAAATAATGATCCGATATATCAGTTGCCCCTCTATAAACATGTACATCCTGGAGCCTACCCATCAACCTTTTATCCACCAATACATAATCTAATAAACTACTTTCATTACGTGCTACATCATACCTTGTATATTTATTTATCCTCTTTTACATAAAATATGTATTACTTATTACCAAATTTCTTTCTACACATAGCTCAATTAAAGGCTCCCCATTTACATTTACCCCTGGCACCCCAAATTTACCTACTACTCCCTCCATAACATTTTTACCCACTTTAGCATTAAAATCCCCAACCACCATTACTCTCACACTTGATTCAAAACTCCCCACGCATTCACTCAACATTTCCCAAAATCTCTCTCTCTCCTCTACACTTCTCTCTTCTCCAGGTGCATACACGCTTATTATAACCCACTTTTCACATCCAATCTTTATTTTACTCCACATAATCCTTGAATTAATACATTTATAGTCCCTCTTTTCCTGCCATAGCTTATCCTTCAACATTATTGCTACTCCTTCTTTAGCTCTAACTCTATTTGAAACCCCTGACCTAATCCCATTTATTCCTCTCCACTGAAACTCTCCCACCCCCTTCAGCTTTGTTTCACTTAAAGCCAGGACATCCAGCTTCTTCTCATTCATAACATCCACAATCATCTCTTTCTTATCATTTGCACAACATCCACGCACATTCAGACTTCCCACTTTGACAATTTTCTTCTTCTTATTCTTTTTAGTAATCTTTACAGGAAAAGGGGTTACTAGCCCATTGTTCCCGGCATTTTAGTTGACTTTTACAACACGCATGGCTTACGGAGGAAAGATTCTTATTCCACTTCCCCATGGATATAAAAGGAAAATTAATAAGACCAAGAACTATTAAGATAAAATCAAAGAAAACTCAGATGAGTGTGTATAAATAAATGTGTACATGTATGTGTAGTGTGACCTAAGTGTAAGTAGAAGTAGCAAGACATGCCTGTAATCTTGCATATTTATGAGACAGACAAAAGACATCAGCAATCCTACCATCATGTAAAACAATCACAGGCTTCGTTTTACACTCACTTGGCAGGACGGTAGTACCTCCCTGGGTGGTTGCTGTCTACCAACCTACTACCTTATATATATATATATATATATATATATATATATATAATATATATAAAAAGTAGTTATTAGAAACAATGTCAGTAGTATTAAAGTAACATATTATTAATAATAAAAATCAAGATGAAAAAACTGAAAAATTAAAAAAAATATTAAATGATTTTATATTAAAAATAAATTTAATTGATAATGATACATTACTTTTATCTACAGATATATTATTAAATTTAAATAGTATCTGTATTTTTTTTCATTTAGATATAAATATTAATTCTTAAACCTATACAGGTGTATCACCATACATTTTATATTTTAAATAACAATTATTTTCATTATCACACTGTATATTTTCTCTAATTTCTTTACATCGTAATGTTAACATAAGAAGTTCTTTAAAATTATGTGCATCAAGATTATGACCTAATATATCCAATAGAAAATAGTCACCAATATTAAGAGATTGAATACTTTCTTTCATTTGGAATGAAGCTTTAAATTTACCCTGATACTCTAAATTATAAATTCTTATGACAGGACTATAAATAATGGTTATATGCCAAACAATCTGAATGGCAGTAATAGTAGCAAGACACACAAACCAAAACCATATAACAGTGAATATTTTTTCATTTAACATATTTTGAGGTAATATACAAGTATGATCTAATAATTCTCGAGATCCTGAGGGTCCAAATTTATAGAAGTTACACTTTGTAATTCTGGGAAAGGTTGTAATCATTCGATTATAATACTTATCATTATCTATTAAGTAATTTAATACATTAGTACCATGAGTTATAAAAACAACACCAAAAAAGGTATTAAGAAAGAACATTTGTCCAATAACATTAATAAAGTTAATTATTTCACATACCATATATCCTTTAAAATATTTTTCATTATAACCCCAAGATGATTGTAAGTATTTTATAATTTTATTTCTCATTTTTTCGCTATTTTCGTCTTCAGAATAAAATTGAAGATCATGTAAGAGTGTATCAGCTTTTTTACCTTCAATAATTTTCCAAATTAAATGAGGTATATAAAAAAGACTTCCTTGAATAAAAAGTATAAATGGTACCCATTGATAGTAAGAGTGATAAGTTTTTATGTGTCTCTCTGGATAAAAAGTTCCTGTACCATCAAATTTACTATTAAGATATATATAATGAGATCCATCAAAATTAGTGTTGTTTATTGTAAAGGTGGATATTACCCAGCAATAGGTGTTATCATTACCCAGCAATAGGTGTTAATGGGTTTAGAAACTGAAATACCTAAACTATCATAATATTGAATAGCTTGACCTATATAATCTGAAGCCATTAATAAGGCACATGCTAAAAACAGAAAGTAGAAGTCCACTGGTAATGAAGTTGAAATATATAGTTGTCAATATTAGTATGTTGGAAGCAAATTCTAACCAAGTTTATCAGAGAAGCAGCAATATGTAAAACCATTATTCAAACAAAAAATAATAATGACGTTAACAGAGCAGTTTTAAATTATAAATATTTTATTTAAATAATTTTTTTATAATAACTTAAATTTACTAGTATTTTTTTTTTAATTTTTTATATAAAATTTTTAAAATACATTTAATTAAACATTTTTACAATAATTTTTAATATGTTTGCATTTATCAGTACATTTTTGATTATTCCTTTTACAAATACACCTATTTGTATTGCAAGATAATTTTTGACAATGACATAAAACATTTTTAGAACCAATTCTATTTTCATTTAAGCTTTTTATCTGTTCTTTTACAATGTTTCGTAAACTCTTTGTGTGTGTAATTGATACAGCAATATCTTTATGTGTTAATAAATTCCTAGTTAAACACCTTTCAAATTGATTTTGACTTAATAAAGTATCAATTGTGCCAAATGGGGTAGTTATTTGATATAATTCTCTATCATAATAAATTTTTGTAACTATTCCCATTACATTTCGTGGAGCTAATTTAGATCCTTATCAACTTCTAGTACAGGAACAATTACAGTATCATTTTTAAAAATTGGTGATACTTTCTTTTTAAAATTTTTTGTTTTCAACATTTTTGTTGCATTTTTTTGTTGTTGAATAGAAGCTTTATTACGAATTCCTCTTATATTTAATAAACAATCTTCTTTTTTTTCTTCTTCTTTTTCTTCTTCTTCTTCTTCTTCCTCTTCTTCTTCTTCCATTACTATTTCTTTTTCATTTTCCAACTGCTGCTGTTCTTCTTCATCAATTATTATTTCTATTTCATTTTAAAAATATTGTTCTTCTTCATCTATTATTATTTCTTTTTCATTTTCTAATTGTTCTTCTTCTTCTTTTTCTTCTTCCATTATTTCTGTTTCATTATTATTATTATTATCAGAATCTGATGATAAATGAAGTAGTATACTATTACTATCATTAAAATTAGCATCTATTGGTGAAGTAGTTGTTAATGATGAAACAACAATTGGTATTGATAAAGTAGCAGAAGTTGTTGGTAATGGTGAAGATTGTAAAGCAGAAGTTGATGGTAGTGGTGAAGATTGTAAAGATAATGGATATGAATATTCTTCTTCATCATTTAAAAATTCAGTTTCTTCTAAGTTTTTTTTCATTAAGAAAAACTCCTTTTAATTTTTTAAAAAGTGATATTGGTAAAACTGATTTCATTCCTATGGTGGATCAATACCAAAAACTGCTTTGTAAGGAGATATTCCAATACCTCTATTCAAAGCAGTATTTTTTTGTAATTGTATAAATGGAATTCCACTGACCCAGTTTTTTGTGGTAACTGTATTATCTATCATCCAGCAACTTAACATCTAATAATAAAAAGAAAAAACTATATTAGAAAATAATTATTTTATTTAATTATTCATAATACTGACTATATGTGTAAAACTGATCAATTAGGAAAAATTCATTTTAAAATTAAGTATTTTCCAAAATGTTGTAAATTTATTGTATACATTTTTTGTTTATTCTATATAGGAAGATGGTCATTTTTATTTAAGAAAAAAAAAATTAATACTTACTTTAATAACATCGCCATTTCCTCTTTCTACACTTCCTTGACTTTGTGGATGACAAGGTTTGACATGCACAATGAGTAGATCGCGCCACAAGTTTGTAGTCAATTCTCTTATAACTTCACTAACAAATTCTAAACCATTGTCACTCTGTAATGTTTTTGGTGCACCTATTGTTGTAAAAATATCTAACAATTGATGTGCAATTGTAATTGTTTCTTTATTTGGCAATGCTCTTAATATGGAAAATTTTGTCAGATGATCTTGATAATGTAATATATATTTATAATAGGAATCATTTTCATTTCTCATGTCAATTAAATCAATTTGGCCTCTTTCGCCAAAATTTTCAGATACTATGGGTTTAACTATTTTATTTTTGTGATGTGGAATATGTTTTAAATTACATGCATTACAAAGAGAAATGAATAATTTCACTTGTTGAAAAGTAATATTTGCTACATTATTTCGAACATGAACATATGTTCTTTTCTCTCCCCCATGTCCAACAGCAAGATGAGAGTTCAATATAGTATGAAATAACTCCCATTGGTGGACATAATAACGTGGTTGCTTATTAAGGACAATAGCCGTAGTAGATGTTGATGTTTTTTTTCTTTTAATACTTCTCTTTTTATCTTCATCACATTCTACAAGTTTTATAGTACCAAATAATGAGAGTGTGTCATATGTTGCTAAAAGATTATATTCTCTTGAAGTTTTTGTAGATTTCCCTTTACTTTTAGCAATTATAACTTCATTTATATAATTTTGTAATTGTTCTTTGGAAAACAATGCACGATTTTTCCCTTCCTTTATCATTTCACAAATTTTCTTTTCAAATTTTCTTTGGTGTTCACTTTTTCCATCAAGTTCTGATGTAGATGATATTGCTGAATATTCCATAATAGGAATAACTAAAGAATTCAGTGAAATCGTTAATTGAACTGACTAAGGTGAAGTTGGCTGGCAGGCGATAAATGCTATTCAATTATGGTAGTAGATCCATGACAATACCTGATTCCTTGATTCCTATAATGACATCAACATTTCTTATTGGTTGAATTTGTAAAGTGATGATGTGGAATGTAGCTATTGGTCAAAATATATTGGTTAAAACTTGCACTTGCTAACTAGGCATAATATTTCACGATGGGTTATTTGCTTATTAGGCTAAAATGTATGATGGTTATTTGCTTATTAGACTAAAATAATATATATATTATATCAAATATACAAAAGGTAAAATGTGCATTTTATTCAATATTTAAAGAAACTAAATTAAATTTTTTTTATTATAGTTAGTATCAACATATATATATGTATTCTTACACATGCGATCTTAAGTAATACTCATACAATAAATTCACCAAAATTGGGTTAGGCTCTAAAGAGTTTTCTAATATTCTTTAAGAGTAATTTACCAATTAAAAATTTTCATTTAGAATTAATGTTATACATTTGATTATAATAGAAATTTGAAATTTCAAATTGAAAATGTTAAAATTAAATGAATCTCTTTATAGTTACAATAATAATGATTATATTTTAAAAAGAATATCATATGAAATTATTTTACCAATAATGATTATAATTGGAATAATTGTTAATATAATAAATTTATTTATATTAACAAAACGTAAATTTAAAAATAAATCATATAATGTATATTATGTAATGTTAATTTCTTCTGATATAGTCATCTTAATAACTAGTATTGTCACTGTTATTACCCTTAATGGATGTCGTCTTTTTTCATATTTAATTGTTCTTTACTTTATTAACCCATTTCTTACATTATTTTATATTGCTCAAACATTCAAACTTTATATTATTTTATGGATTTTGTATAATAGATTTATTGCTATTTGGTTTTTAAAAAAAATTTCATAATGTACAAACAAACAAAATATTACGTAATAGAATTTTATTAACAGTTATTTTATCAATTTTGATTCATATTAAAAATTTATTTAATGTTCAATTAATATGTTTAAAATCATCAACAGAAAAAGATAATATTAATAATGCAGATAAATTGTGTAATGATGGACAACGGATTCTTTTTGATGACTTTCATCTAAATAGAGAAATAAGTATTTCAATGCAAGTGTGGTGGATAATACGAGGTTTAATAATGCTGATAATTCCATTAATTTCAGTAATAATATTTAATACTGGTATTATTATCATCGCCTTTATAATAACACAGCTACTATTACATCTCGTAATAAAACATATTCAAGTATTTATACAACTTTTTCTATATCAATTGCTTTTATTCTTTGTACTTTACCAGCCATTATTTATGTTGCATTTTTTTCTGAAAATATTATCAATTGTAAGGGTCCTTATTATGAAGAAGTATTTCGTTCCATTGTAAATCTTTTAATGATTGCAGAACACATTATTCATTTTATATTTTTCTCTTTTAGTAAAAGTTTTAGACTTGAAGTAAAAAATCTTATATTAAATTTAAAATTAAATTATAAATCTTCATCTTTTTTATCATCATCTTCACCATTTCCTTTATCTAAAAGTAAGTCAATTTACATGCAGCAAAGTATTTTATAATACTATTTTATAATTTGTTATACTAAAAAAAAATTACATGACAATGAGAGTATATATGTAAGAAATTATACTAACATCACTCAGTTTCTTACATATCATATTATTAGTGACATTAGAGAGACTGAAAGTATTTATTAGATTAGAAATATACATACATACTAACAATAAGATATGATAAAAACGAATATATCAAACTGGAAAAAAAATAGTAGTTTCATATACTGTGTTCATAATTTGTCTGCATATAATATGGGTATTAATATTAAAACTACCCATTTTACTGAAATATTTTATTTTCAGATAAATTTATACTAAGTTATACTAAGTGGAAATGTATACTAAATGATCAAGACACATGAAATATAATACTGAAGAAAGAAAATATCAGTGCACACTGTGTGAAGCAAAATTTACTTTTAATTATGATTTGGAAAGACATAATGTAATTCATAAAGGAGAGAAGAAACAATATCAGTGCACACAGTGTAAAAAAAAGTATTCGCATGTTTCTTCACTGAAATGTCATCATCATTTGAAACATAGTAACAAAAGAAAATACCAATGTTTGCTATGTGGAGCAAGATTTATTTCTAATGAAGACTTGAAAATACATAATGTAATTCATACAGGAAAAAAAACATATCAGTGTACAGAGTGTAAAAAAGAGTATTATCGTAATTCCACACTGAAACGTCATTTAAAATACCATAATGAAAAAGAAAAAAAGTATCTGTTTACAGTTTGTGGAAAAGGATTTTTTTTTTTTTATGAATTGAATAGACATATTTTAATTCATACAAAAGAAAAACCATATAAATGTCAGAAATGTCAGAAATGTTTTACTCGTTTTGGAAATTTATTAAAACATGAAAATAAACATTTAGTTTGTACACGAAAGAAATTTTTTGAGAAAGTAAAATTAAAATTTCACAAGATGAATATACTTCTATAATTTGATTTGTATTTGGAGAGTGGAAGATACTCTCTCTGATTTCTTTAAATCATATAAGAAAATCCTATCAATGTCAGAAATGTTTTACTTTTTCTGATAATTTATTAAAACATGAGAAAATTCTAAATGTAATATATGAAATTAAATGAAAATATAGAAAATACTATGGATGAACATTTATGTAAATACCATTAATATTTAGATTTGTGTAAAAAAATACTTTTAGTTTAAATGATCATAAAGTATTCATGTGCCTATTATATATTAATAATTAAAATGTCATTTGAAAGAATGGAAAAATTAATGTATATACCACCACCATTTGATTCTTTTGATGATACAAAAATTACAATAGAATCCTTTGATAACATTAGTCTCTCTGATTTATTATCCTTTTATGATGTAAATATTAAAGAAATACAATTCGAAGAGAATATAAAAACAAATAAGATTGATGAGGAAATAAAATTGAAATTAGTGAGGATAAATACAAGTGTACATTTTGTACAAAAAAATACAGTAATAATTTTTTACTAACACGTCATGTAAAATACCATAGAGAAATAAAATACAAGTGTACACTGTGTAAAGCAAAATTTATTTTTAATAATGACTTAAAAAGACATATTAAAATTCATAATCAGAAATGTTTTAGTCTTTTTGAAAAATTGAAGAGACATAATGTAACTAATACGGGAGAGAAACCATATAAGTGTCAGAAATGTCAGAAATGTTTTAGTGTTTTTGGAAATTTGAAGAGACATAATGTAATTCATATGGGAGAGAAACCATATAAGTGTCAGAAATGTCAGAAATATTTTAGAACCAAGGATAATTTAGTACAACATGAAAAGAGACATGATGATATGAGAGAAAAACCATATAAATGTCAGAAATGTATGAAATGTTTTAGTCTTTTTGGGAGTTTGAAGAAACATAATATAACTCATATGGGAGAGAAACCATATCAGTGTCAGAAATGTCAGAAATGTTTTAGTGTTTTTGGAAATTTGAAGAGACATAATATAACTCATATGGGAGAGAAACCATATAAGTGTCAGAAATGTCAGAAATGTTTTAGTACTAAGGAAAATTTAGTAAAACATGAAAAGAGACATCAATGTCAGAAATTATATCAGTGCACACAGTATGAAAAAAAGTTTTATCATAAATCTTCATTGAAGAGACATAATATAATTCAATATGTGTAAAACAAGAAGAACTCCAAGCACGACGTATTTAGTGAGAACCTATTACACACATGGATCCTTTTATAAAATACAATTCAAGGAGAATATGTATACTTGGTGAGTTTATTTTTCAAATGTTTTGGTAGCCGTGAATATTTAGTACAACATAAGAGACATATAATATGTAGAAAGAAATAACTAACTTTTAAGAAATTTAACATTAATTTATATTTTATATTTTATTTCAGATAAATGTTTATACTCAGTGGAAGTTGTGGATTAAAGGGTTAAGATGCCTACAGGATGAGTATAGCCATTTTTAATACCTAATATTATTAATTAAATTGTCCTCTGAAAAAGTAGAAGAATTAGCGTATAGATTTGATATAGATAGTACAATCGAATCCTTTGATAAGATAGATAACATTACTCTTTCTGATTTAATATCTTTTTACGATGTAGATATTGAAGAAACACAATTTGAAGAACTTCATATGAAAAGACATAATATTATTAATAAGAAGTTTGCTTGTACATTATGTGGAAAGACATTTCTTACAAAATATAGGTTGAAAATACATACTAGAATTCATACGAAAGTGAAACCATATAAATGTCAGAAATGTTTTAGTGCCAAGGAATATTTAGTACAACATGAAAAGAAACATATGAGAGAGAAACTATATCAGTGTTATAAATGTCAGAAATGTTTTGTTCGCCATGACTGTTTAGTACAACATGAAAAGAGACATAATATTATTAATAAGAAGTTTGCTTGTCCAATATGTAAAAAATTTATTATTTGATGAATATAAGTTAAAAATACATATTAGAACTCATACAGGAGAGAAACCATATCAGTGTCAGAAATGTCAGAAATGTTTTAGTGTTAAGGAATATTTAGCACAACATGAAAAGAGACATGGAGAGAAATTATATCAGTGTTATAAATGTCAGAAATGTTTTGTTCGCCATGACTATTTAGTACAACATGACAAGAGACATAATATTATTAATAAGATGTTTGCTTGTACAATATGTAAAAAGAAATTTTTTGAGAAATATAAGTTGAAAATACATATTAGAACTCATACGGGAGAGAAACCATATCAGTGTCAGAAAAGTTTTAGTGTTAAGGAATATTTAGTGAAACATGAAAAGAGAAAAAAATATTATTAATAAGAAGTTTGCTTGTATAATATGTGGAAATTTTTTTTTTTTTGAGAAATGGGAGATTAAACTACATACTATAACTCATACGAAAGAGAAACCATATCAGAGTCAGAAATGTAATAAATGTTTTAGTATCAAGGAATATTTAGTACAACATAAGAGAAGATGTATGTCGTGCCGAATAGGCAGAACTTGAGATCTTGACTTAAATAGCAACGCTCATCTTGCCATATAAGACAAGCGAAAATTTGTGTATGCAATAATTTCCCTGAAATCATTCTGAACCTAACGAAAAAAATGTATTTCACTGTGTTTGTTTAGTATTAAATTACTGTAAACAAAACTAAAATATATTTAGTTGCTTAGGCTAAAATAAATTGTTCTTGTTATAATAAGGTTAGGTAAGTTTTCTAAGATTCTTCTGGTGCAAAATTAAAAATTTTTACATTAACATTAATGAAAAAATATATATTTATACATACAGGAGAAAATTTTAAAAAGGGCTTAATTTTAAAGGAGTTCTTGTTAATTGACCAGTTTTACATATTTGGCACGACATGTACAATATGTGATTTTTGAGGTTTATTTACTGTATTTATTTACTGTATAGTAGTACTTTTAATTTATATTTTATATTTTATTTCAAACGTAATATCTATTATATATTATTAATTAAAATGTCCTCTGAAAAAGTGGAAGAATTAGCGTATACATTTGATATAGATAGTACAATCGAATCCTTTGATAAGATAGATAACATTACTTTTTCTGATTTAATATCTTTTTACGATGTAGATATTGAAGAAACACAATTTGAAGAACATCATATGAAAAGACATAATATTATTAATAAGAAGTTTGCTTGTACATTATGTGGAAAGACATTTCTTACAAAATATAAGTTGGAAATACATACTAGAATTCATACGAAAGAGAAACCATATCAGTGTCAGAAATGTCATAAATGTTTTAGTGTCAAGGAATATTTAGTACAACATGAAAAGATACATACAAGAGAGAAACCATATCAATGTCAGAAATGTAATAAATGTTTTAGTATCAAAGAATATTTAGTACAACATGAAAAGATACATACAAGAGAGAAACCATATCAATGTCAGAAATGTCATAAATGTTTTGTTCGTCATTACAATTTAGTACAACATGAAAAGAGACATAATATTATTAATAAGAAGTTTGCTTGTACAATATGTGAAAAGAAATTTTTTGAGGAATATAGATTGAAAATACATACTAGAACTCTTACGGGAGAGAAACCATATCAGTGTCAGAAATGTCAGAAATGTTTTTATAGCCATGAATATTTAGTAAAACATAATAGGAGACGTACATATGAAAAAACATTTGAAGAGAAAAAGAAGATTGGGGCTTGTAAATTATGTGGAAAGAAATCTTATGAAATATAGGTTGAAAATACATACTAGAATTCATGCGAAAGAGAAACCATATTAGTGTCAGATATGTAATAAATGTTTTAGTGTCGAGGAATATTTAGTACAACATGAAAAGATACATACGGGGGATAAACCATATCAGTGTCAGAAATGTAATAAAAGTTTTAGTGTTAAGAAATATTTAGTACAACATGAAAAGATACATATGGGGGATAAACCATATCAGTGTCAGAAATGTCAGAAATGTTTTAGTGTCAAGGAATATTTAGTACAACATGAAAAGATACATAATAAGAAGTTTGCTTGTACATTATGCGGAAAGACATTTTTTGACGAACGTAGATTGAAAATACATATTAGAACTCATATGGGAGAGAAACCATATCAGTGTCAGAAATATCAGAAATGTTTTAATGTTAAGGAATATTTAGTGAAACATGAAAAGAGAAAAAATATTATTAATAAGAAGTTAGCTTGTACAATATGCGGATTTTTTTTTTTTTTTGAGAAATGGGATATTAGACTACATACTAGAACTCATACGAAAGAGAAACTATATCAGTGTTTAGAAAGTGTCAAGGAATATTTAGTAAAATATGAAAAGACATAATATTATTAATTTAGATTTATTTACTGTATAGTACATGTTTTATACCTAATTTCTATTGCATATTATTAATTAAAATGTCGTCTGAAAAAGTGGAAAAATTAACATATACATTTGATATAGATACTACAATCGAATCCTTTGATAAGATAGATAACATTACTCTCTCTCTGATTTATTATCCTTTTACGATGTAGATATTGAAGAAACAATATTTGAAGAAAATACAAAAACAAAGAAGATTAGTGAGGATAAAGAGAACTCATCAGAAAAAAATAAGAAGTTTGCTTGTACATTATGCGGAAAGAAATTTCTTACGAAATATAGGTTGAAAATACATACTAGAATTCATACGAAAGAGAAACCATATCAGTGTCAGAAATGTAATAAATATTTTAGTGTCAAGGAATATTTAGTACAACATGAAAAGATATATACGGGGGATAAACCATATCAGTGTCAGAAATGTAATAAATGTTTTAGTGTTAAGAAATATTTAGTACAACATACATACGGGGAATAAACCATATCAGTGTCAGAAATGTCAGAAATGTTTTAGTGTCAAGGAATATTTAGTACAACATGAAAAAAGACATAATAAGAAGTTGTACAAGCAATTTTTTTGAGGAATGTAGATTGAAAATACATATTAGAACTCATACGGGAGAGAAAAACTATATCAGTGTCAGAAATGTCAAAATTTTTTATAGCCATGAATATTTATTACATGAAAAGATACATAATATTAATAATAAGAAGTTTGATATGTGGAAAGAAATTTTTTTTTTTGAGAAATTGGAGATGAAACTACATACTAAAACTCATACGGGAGAGAAACTATACCAGAGACATATGAGAGAGAAATCATATTAGGATCAGAAATGTCAGAAATGTTTTGTTCGCCATGGATATTTAGAACAATATGAAATGTACATTTTTTATACCTAATATCTATTGTATATTATTAATTAAAATGTCATCTGAAAAAGTGGAAGAATTAACGTATACATTTGATATAGATGCTACAATCGAATCCTTTGATAAGATAGATAACATTACTCTTTCTGATTTATTATCTTTTTACGATGTAGATATTGAAGAAACACAATTTGAAGAACTTCATATGAAGAGACATAAGAAGTTTGCTTGTACATTATGTGGAAAGACATTTCTTACATAAGAACATAAGAACATAAGAAAGGAGGAACGCTGCAGGAGGCCTGCTGGCCCATACTAGGCAGGTCCTTTACAATTCATCCCACTAACAAAACATTTGCCCAACTCATTTTTCAATGCCACCCAAGAAATAAGCTCTGATGTGAAAGTCCCACTCAAATCCAACCCCTCCCACTCATGTACTTATCCAACCTAAATTTGAAACTACCCAAAGTCCCAGCCTGAATAACCCAACTAGGTAGACTGCTCCACTCATCAACCACCCTATTTCCAAACCAATACTTTCCTATGTCCTTTCTAAATCTAAACTTATCTAATTTAAATCCATTACTGCGGGTTCTCTCTTGGAGAGACATCCTCAAGACCTTATTAATATCCCCTTTATTAATACCTATCTTCCACTTATACACTTCGATCAGGTCTCCCCTCATTCTTCGTCTAACAAGTGAATGTAACTTAAGAGTCTTCAATCTTTCATCGTAAGGAAGATTTCTCATGCTATGTATTAATTTAGTCATCCTACGCTGAATGTTTTCTAACGAATTTATGTCCATTTTGTAATACGGAGACCAGAACTGAGCTGCATAATCTAGGTGAGGCCTTATTAATTATGTATAAAGCTGCAGTATGACCTCTGGACTTCTGTTGCTTACACTTCTTGATATAAATCCCAGTAATCTATTTGCCTTATTACGTACGCTTAGGCATTGCTGTCTTGGTTTAAGGTTGCTGCTCACCATAACCCCCAAGTCCTTTTCGCAATCTGTATGGCTAAGTTCTACATCATTTAATTTATAAGTACTAGGGTTATGGGCACTCCCAAGCTTCAGAACCTTGCATTTATCTTCATTGAACTGCATCTGCCACTTTTCTGACCAAGAATAGAGTTTGTTTAAATCCTCCTGAAGTTCCATAACATCTACGTTTGAATCAATTATCCTACCTATCTTTGTGTCATCGGCGAATTTGCTCATATCACTAGTAATTCCCTCATCAAGATCATTGATATATATTATAAACAACAACGGGCCCTAGACTGATCCCTGTGGAACGCCACTTGTTACAGATCCCCACTCGGACTTAACCCCATTTATGGACACTCTCTGCTTCCTGTCAGTGAGCCATGACTCGATCCACGAGAGCACTTTTCCCCCAATGCCATGAGCT
>NC_091305.1:43545097-43572597 GCF_038502225.1 Cherax quadricarinatus
GGCTTCATATCAAGAAGCATAAATAATAGGTGTCCTCAGGTTGTTCTTCAACTCTATACATCCTTGGTTAGGCCTCATTTAGTTTATGCTGCACAGTTTTGGTCACCGTATTACAGAATGGATACAAATGCTCTGGAAAATGTACAAAGGAGGATGACAAAGCTGATCCCATGTATCAGAAACCTTCCCTATTAGGATAGACTAAGGGCACTGAATCTGCACTCTAGAAAGACGTAGAATTAGGGGGGATATGATTGAGGTGTATAAATGGAAGACAGGAATAAATAAAGGGGATGTAAATAGTGTGCTGAAAATATCTAGCCTAGACAGGACTCGCAGCAATGGTTTTAAGTTAGAAAAATTCAGATTCAGGAAGGATATAGGAAAGTACTGGTTTGGTAATAGAGTTGTGGATGAGTGGAACAAACTCCCGAGTACAGTTATTGAGGCTAAAACGTTGTGTAGTTTTAAAAATAGGTTGGATAAATACATGAGTGGGTGTGGGTGGGTGTGAGTGAACCTGACTAGCTTTGCTGCTGGGTCTGGTACAGTGCTCCATCCTTGAGTGGGGATGACCAGGCTGGGTGGGTCACTGGGATAATCCGGGGGGTGGGTCATTGGTCTAATCCGGGGTGGGACATGGACCTGCTCCGCGTGGGTCAGTAGGCCTGTTGCAGTCTTCCTTCTTTCTTATGTTCTTATGTTCTTATAGTGTAAGTAAGCATACATAATTGTATATATATCTGGTGAAGGAAATACTAGTTAAATAATAGTGATGAAATTGTTTTTGCTCAAAAAAAAAAAAAATTATGACCAAGTTACAGGCCATTCTGTGTGTTCGTAATAGTAGTGTGGATGGTCGTGTGGAGAATGGCGTGTAATGAGAGTAGTAGTGTGGAGGGCAGTGTGGAGAACAGTGTGGAGGGTAGAGTGTAGGACAGTGTGGAGGAGAGTGCGAAGGACAGTTTATAGTACACAAGGCTTGGAGACTGTGCAAGAGTCATCGCACTTTCTATAACATGAGCCTACATAGGCAAGCCTGTCAGAAAATAGAAGGAAAGCTGACACAAAAAGAAAACTGGCGTCAGGTAAAATGGATTCCAAAACCAGGTGGTCCTTGGTGAAGGACCCACAAGGTTATTCACCCGATCAAGGAATTACTCCTCTAAACTGGAAGAACAGGACCGTCTCTTCTAGCAGTTCGGAGAAAGCTGCTCTATTTGAACATTTTGCTCTCATTATAGCTTACCTTTTGATACATGCAAAGAGTATGTAATCTTTTATACAGAGCATGTTAACACACTCACATAGCCTGCCTCCCCAACCAGCGAACCAGATACTAAGGATCTAACGGGTTCCCATCGTCAGATCAGTATCTAGGTTCAGCCAATCATACTGTAGGCCTGACAATTGTGAAGGTGACATGGATACCACTCACATTCTCACCCTTGTCATTTCCATTCGAGAGCTGGTTGAAGCATGGTGGTCTGCATTCTATTGGCTTCAATTCTGCCTTGATTACCGTGGCATGCACTAATACCTATTGCTGTACATAGTGTATAAAGTGTACATACTTCTGTCTATACTTAGTGAAGGATAATATAATTCAAAGTTTTTCAGCTGTGTTTATTTTGCTCCCTTTATACCCAGGATAACAGGCCTTTGAGGACCTGGGTTGTAATAACTTTCAACACCGTCGATGGTCTTACTGTTACGGAAAAGGACAATATTGTCAAGGTACCACAGTAGGCTCCAATTCATGGACAGCAAGAACTGCAATACAACAAGACGGGCAGCAAACACCAACTACGCTAGAACGACTGGAAAAATGTTAGTACAGCATAATGACATCAATGAAATAAGATGAGCAAATGAATTCGTTGGCCCACAGATGGCTCCAACTTAATTCCAATCGCTATTTGCCTGTCTGTTAAGGATAAAAATGTTTTTGAATGAGCTGAGGAAACAGAGGGAGAGAGAGAGAGGACAAGGAGAGGGAGAGGAGCGTGGGAGGAAGAGATGGTAGTAGAGAAGGGCAGGGAGAGAAAGATAGAGAGGAGAGGAAAAGAGGAGCGATCGTGTAAGAAGTGAAGATGCGAACAGCAACAGTGCAATTGATCAACACATACACACACCCTCTCCAGCCCACACAACGTTGATATATCTTTCACCGTCATATAATTTGCATAAAAAATATTCAGACCTTTATTAATCACCATACTTATGTAATGGATGGGAATTCATATGTCAGTTGAATAGAGAGATTAAATCATTAACTATGAGATCTGACGGGAATAAACTGCGCTAATTCTGAACGTTTGGTAAATATGGAATTCCAGGCTCATTACTCCATAAAACACCGCTGTTTTTAAATTTACCTAATGAACTGACATAAATTTATGTTACAGTAATGGTTGTGTGTGTGTGTGTGGGAGAGGGGTATATGTGAGGGAGTTGTGTGTGGGGCGAGAGGGGTTGTATGTGAGGGAGGTTGTGTGTATGTGAGGGGAGTTGTATGTGATGGGGCTGTGTATGTGAGGGAGGCTATGTGAGGGGGTTGTGTGTACGAGAGGGAGGTTGTGTGTGGCAGAGAGGGGGTTGCATGGGAGAGGGGGAATTGTGTGTGTAGTGGGGGTTGTGTGTGGGAGACCGGGGTTGTGTGTGTTATGGGATTGTGTGTAGAAGACGGGGATTGTGTGTGCTATGGGGTTGTGTGTGGGAGACGGGGGTTGTGTATGTATGGGGATTTTGTGTGTAGGGGGAGACAGGGGTTGTGTGTGTAGGGGGGGTTGTGTGTGAGAGACGGGGGTTGTGTGTGTTATGGGGTTGTGTGTGGGAGATGGGGTTTGTGTGTGTAGGGGGATTGTGTGTGGGAGACGGGGGTTGTGTGTAGAGGGGTTGTGTGTTGGAGACTGGGGTTGTGTGTAGAAGGGTTGTGCGTGGGAGACAGGAGTTGTGTGTTGGAGATGGATTGTGTGTAGAGGGGTTGTGTGTTGGAGATGGGGGTTGTGTAGAGAGGTTGTGTGTAGAGGGGTTGTGTGTTGGAGACGGGGTTTGTGTGTAGAGGGCTTGTGTGTTTGAGACGGGGGTTGTGTGTGTGCATGTGTGGAGAGGGGGTTGTGCGTGTGTACTCACCTAATTGTGGTTGCAGGGGTCGAGACTCAGCTCCTGGCCTTGCCTCTTCACTGATTGCTGCTAGGTCCTCTCTCTCTCTCTCTCTGCTCCCTGAGCTTTGTCATACCTCGTCTTAAAGCAATGTATAGTTTCTGCCTCCACTATATTACTTGCTAGGCTATTTCACTTCCTGACGACTCTTTAAGTGAAGAAATACTTCCTAACATCCCCGTGACTCGTCTGAGTCTTCAGCTTCCAATTATGACCCCTTGTTTCTCTGTCCCCTCTCTGGAACATCTTGTCTTTGTTCACCTTATATATATATTGTCCACTTTATATATATATATATATATATATATATATATATATATATATATATATATATATATATATATATATATATATATAGGAAGGGCTCTTCCCAGAGCCCTTCCTATTTCTTCTGTGAATACTTCCTTGAATCTCGTGTTGAGTTCCTCACATACCTCTTGATCGTGTCTTGTGAGTTCCCCACCTTCTTTCCTCAGCCAGATCACCTGGTCTTTGAAGTCTAGCAAGCTAACCAGTGACGTCACGGCAGTTAGCATGCCGAGGCGGGTGAATACCATTGGTATAGAGCTTATTCGGGGGGCGATTACACCTGAGAATGCACAGGTATTGCTATCCAAGATTATCCATGACACTTATGGTATTGAGACCGAGGATTTGTATGGTGTGGCTTTAAATGGCGCCTACCGGATATTTGTGAAACTACTCAAAGGGCCAGTGTATGAGGAGCTGGTTGAGCAATTCCAAGATATCTGCGTAGATGTGTCCCCTGCAGTGCGTGTGCGTATGGCGGATGTCTCATGACAATACACGTGGGCAAAACTGCGCAACGTGCCCTTCGAGGCCGATGCAATGGATCTCCGCAGTGTTTTCAGCAGATACGGAGTGGTACACATGGCAAAACACAGCAAGTGGGAGGCTGGGGAGTATGCTGGTCTCCACGAAGGTACGTTTACCCTTAAGATGTCTCTTTGTCAGGTCATACCGTCGTATGTGTAACTTAATGACTTCTGCACGCAGGTCATGGTGTCGTATGCTGGCCAACGACGGATGTGCCGCCTCTGCAGAGAATATGATCATATGGCGGTAGGGTGTGGGCAGCGAGGGCAGGCCAGGAGGCCGGCCAGTGCAGCAACAAATGACGATGGGCAGGAGGCTTCCACACATAGACGACAAGGAGCTGGTGGACGTGGTCGCCTTTGGAGTGAGGAAACTGAGGAGCCTGTGGTGGAGTCAGAATTGGAGCTGACGTCTCCCGAGTTGCCTGCATCGCAGGTGGTACAGCAGGATTTTGGGGAGGACCAAGTGACAGCAGAAGTGGAGGAATTGGATGCGACATTAGCATCGGTTCTGCATAACATGTTCCCGTCTCCAGATGTGGTCTCCACGGCTGTGCCGTCGGCCAGTCCGGAGCTCGTGTCCGGGGCAGTCGAGCAGCAGGAGGCGGTAGTTGGTGCTGGTGAGGTTGGCGGGGGCGTGTCGACCTCTGGTCGGAAGGCATCGACGAAGGTGGTGGTGGAGGTTCATCGTGTCGACACCCCGGTCGCAAACATGGAGGAGGACGCTGAGACGAGGAAGAGGGCGGCAGCAATGTCGGACTCTGACGACGTCCTGACGCCGGCTCAACTCAACGTCCAGGGAAGAGGGCATCGGTAGACTGGGGGCGGTGTGCTAGTGGAGGTGAGCAGCGACAGCAGGTGGTGCCAGGTGGCACGGGTGCCGTGCTTGGAGAGCAAGGCAAACGTAGTCCCCAGGGCCCAGGTGGACTTGCAAAAGTAGTAGTGGGGCAGTGAGGGAGGAAACGTTAGCCGCCAATAACCAGCAGTGCTGGTTAATGGCCTGTGTGTCTTGGGGCGCCAGTTTGCATGCGCCTTGAGGGCAGGGCATGTGCCCCGTATAGGATTATGCTGCTGGTGTGTGTATGAAATTTGGACTATTATGTTATGTTGTAATATTATGGGGTGGGATCTGTGTGGATTGAGTGTATTGTATATTATACCTATGTATTTACACTATAAAAATATGTGCTGCATCAATGAGAAAAGATGTTTTCATTTTCTTTGTATTTGTATGTTCGGTTGAGAATAGGTTTGGGTGAGTAGAGTAGCGCAAAGGGGGGGGGGGTGAGGCTTCCCACATGTTTGTGCTGGGGAGACTTTTAGTGATAGGTGTCCTTACCTGCAGTGAATTATTTATATGTGCTGAATGTGTTTCAGTTTGTGGTGATGTATTGATTGTTTTGATATATATCTAAGCCATGACTGGTGTCAGTACACTGTTCCAGCAGTATTGTGGTTGTGTAATACACTGTGTTGGACGAGCGCGACAACTGTAATGTTAATGTATATATGTCATCATGACTGTTTCTGTGGCAAACCTGTTTGCTTTAGAATAGGAAGGGAATAAGGGAGGGGGGTGTTGGGAGCCCACACGAGGTTGTGTGTGGGGTGAATTATTGAGCAATGGAAGGTTATTACATCTGTTGCCGAATAGGTCCTGTATTTTACCTTTACTGTTCAGTACTGTTTCCAAAAAAAAAAAAAACCTGGTCTTTGACTGCTGTCTTCCTCCTAATGTTGCTATACAGCAGTTTCAGGCCAGACTTGACTTTCGGTGCTATGTTGTTTTCGTACTGACGCTGGGCCTCCCTCCTAATCTGTGCGTACTCTTTTCTGGCTCATCGACTAATCTCCTTATTTTCCTGGGTTCTTTGCCTTCTGTAATTTTTCCATTCTCTGGCGCACTTAGTTTTTGCCTCCCTACTCCATCGGGTAAACCAGGGGCTCGCTCTGGTCTTCCCATTATTTCTGTTGCCCTTAGGAACAAACCTTTCCTCTGCCTCCTTGCATTTTGTCGTTACGTATTCACTCATTTCGTTTACCGACTTTCCTACCAGTTCTCTGTCCCACCGAACCCCTTGCAGGAAGTTCCTCAAACCTATGTAGTCCCCTCATTTATAGCCTGGCTTTTCCCATTCAATTCCTGTTACCCTCTCCACTTGTAACTCTATTATGTATTCAAAGCACAGAACCACGTGGTCACTAGCTCCTAGGGGCCTCTCATATGTGATGTCCTCAGTGTCTGAACTACTCAGGGAGAACACAAGGTCCAGTCTTGCTGGTTCATCCTCCCCTCTCTCTCTGGTAGTGTCCTTAACATGTTGATGCATGAGGTTTTCCAGTACCACATCCATCATCTTGGCTCTCCATGTTTTGGGACCCCCGAGTGGCTCCAGGTTTTCCCAATCGATCTCCCTGTGATTGAAATCACCCATAACCAGTAACTTTGCTCTGCTCGAGTGAGCTCTTCTTGCCACCTCAGCAAGTGTGTCAATCGTTGCACTGTTGCTCTCTTCATATTCCTCTCTTGGCCTCCTGCAGTTCTGTGGTGGATTATACATCACTGCAATGACTATCTTGTGCTCCCCAGACTGAAGTGTACCTACTATTTAGTCTCTCTCGCCAATCTCGTCCATGCCTCCCATTTCCTCAAATTTCCATCGGCTTTTTACGAGCAGTGCAACCCCTCCTCCCCCTCTGCTCCTTCTGTCTTTCCTCAGGATCTGGTATTCTAGTGGGAAGATTGAATCTGTTATTGTCTCAGTGAATTTAGTTTCCATAACTGCTATGATGTCTGGGGACTTCTCATTGATTTTTTCATGCCACTCCTCCTATTTGTTCATAATTCCAACTGCATTTATATACCAAACCTTCAACTTACGTCCTAAAACTGTGGTCCTGGGAAGATATTGGGGTTAGGAGAGCAGGAGCCCTAGTGGGGGCCTATGTGGGGTTGTGGTTGGGGCAGAGTTCTCGTAGGGGGCTGCTGTAGGGTTGGGGTTCGTGTGTGTGTGTGTGTGTGTGTGTGTGTGTGTGTGTGTGTGTGTGTGTGTGTGTGTGTGTTTGTGTGCGTGTGTGTGTACTCGCCTAATTGTACTCACCTAATTGTGGTTGCAAGGGTCGAGACTCAGCTCCTGGCCCTGCCTCTTCACCGAGTACAACTAGGTCCCCTGTCTCCCTGCTGTATGAGCTTTATGATACCTCATCTTAAAGCTGTGTATGGTTCCTGCCGCCACTACCTCACTTGCTAGGCTATTCCACTTCCTGACTACTCTATGAGTGAAGAAATACTTCCTAACATTCCTTTGACTCATCTGGGTCTTCAACTTCCGATTTTGACCCATTGTTTCTGTGTCCCCTCTCTGGAACATCCTGTCTCTGTCCACATTGTCTATTCCATGCAGTATTTTGTATGTCGTTATCATGTCTCCCCTAACCCTCCTGTCCTCAATTGTCGTCAGGCCGATTTCCCATAACCTTTTTCAAAGGACATTCCCCTTAGCTCTGGAACTAACTTTGTCGCAAAGCTTTGCACTTTCTCTAATTTCTTGACGTGCTTGATCAAGTGTGGGTTCCAAACAAGTACTGCATACTCCAGTATGGGCCTGACGTACACGGTGTACAGTGTCTTGAACGATTCCTTACTAAGGTATTGGAATGCTGTTCTCAGGTTTCCCAGGCGCCCATAAGCTGCAGCAGTTATCTGGTTGATGTGTGCTTCCAGAGACGTCCTCGGTGTTATAATCACCCCAAGATCTTTCTCCGCGAGCGAGGTTTGCAGTCTTTGGCCACGTAACCTATACTCTGTCTGCCGTCTTCTTTGCCCTTCCCCGATCTTCATGACTTTGCATTTGGCGGGGTTAAATTAACGAAGCCAGTTGCTGGACCAGGTGTCCAATCTGTCCAGGTCTCTTTGAAGTCCTGCATGATTCTCATCTGATTTATTTCTCCTCATTAACTTCACATCATCTGCAAACAGGGACATTTCTGAGTCTAACCCTTCCATCGTGTCATTCACATATACAAAAAATAACACTGGTCCTAGGACCGACCGCTGAGGGACCCCTCTCATCACAGGTGCCCACTGCGATACCTCATCACGTACCATGACTCGTTGTTGCCTCCCTATCTGATCCATTGCAGTGCCCTTCCTGTTATAGACACATATTATATTCAGTTGATTACTATAATTTGCTTTGATAATATACGCCTAGACAATTTTGTTATTAATAAATTTATTAAATTTTAATTTCTTTAGTTAGTAGCCTACCAGTTGTAATCCTGAAGCACTATTGAATTTTACTAAATTCTAACTGATAATTGGACCAGGATACTGACTAATTGTCACAAAAACCCAGTGACAGGCTGGATGCTAGAAGGGCAGTCCTTTCTAGTATTCAATGGAGGTCTCTATGCTTATTAGAAATCGCGTTTTTTGTAACAATGGGTATGTTGTAACTACCACACACAGTATGGGTAAGTTGTGACTACCACACACAGTATGGGTATGTTGTAACTACCACACGCAGTATGGGTATGTTGTGACTACCACACACATGATGAGTATGTTGTGATTATCACACAGGAGGGGTATATTGTGACTACCACACACATGATGGGTATGTTGTGATTACCGCACACAGTATGGGTATGTTGTGACTACCACACACATGATGTGTATGTTGTGACTACCACACATATGATGAGTATGTTGTGATTATCACACAGGATGGGTATATTGTGACTACCACACATTTGATGGGTATGTTGTGACTATCACACACATAATGGGCATGTTGTGACTACCACACACAGGATGGGTATGTTTTGAGTACCACACACATGATGGTATGCTGTGACTACCACACACATGATGGGCATGTAGTGACTACCACACACAGTATGGGTATGTTGTGACTACCATACACAGGATTGGTATGCTGTGACTACCACACACATGATGGGCATGTTCTGACTACCACACACAGTATGGGTATGTTGTGACTACCACACACAGGATGGGTATGTTTTGAGTACCACACACATGATGGAATGTTGTGACTACCACACATATAATGAGTATGTTGTGATTATCACACAGGAAGGGAATATTGTGACTACCACACACATGATGAGTATGTTGTGATTATCACACAGGATGGGTATATTGTGACTACCACACACATGATGAGTATGTTGTGATTATCACACAGGATAGGTATATTGTGACTACAACACACATGATGGGTATGTTGTGACTACCACACACAGGATGGGTATGTTTTGAGAACCACACAAATGATGGTATGTTGTGACTACCACACACATGATGGGTATGTTGTGACTGCCACACACAGGATTGGTATGCTGTGACTACCACACACATGATGGGCATGTTGTGACTAACACACACAGTATGGGTATGTTGTGACTACCACACACACAGTATGGGTATGTTGTGACTACCACACAAAATGGGTATCTTGTGACTACCACACAGGATGGGTATGTTGTGAGTCCCAGGCAAAATGTTTATGTTGTGACTACCACACAAGATGGCTATGTTGTGACTACCACACACATGATGGGTATGTTGTGACCATCATATAAGATGGGTATGGTGTGACTACCACACACATGATGGGTATGATATGACTACCACAGACATGATGGGTATGTTGTGACTACCACACAAGATGGGTTGGTTTGACTACCACACAGGATGGGTATGTTGTGACTACCACACAAGATGGGTATGTTGTGACTACCACACAAGATGGGTATGTTGTGACTATTACACAAGATGGGCATGTTGTGACTACCACACACATGATGGGTATGTTGTGACTACCACACACATGATGGGTATGTTGTGACTACCATACAAAATGGGTATGGTGTGACTACCACACACATGATGTGTATGTTGTGACTACCACACACGTGATGGGTATGTTGTGACTAACACACAGGATGGGTATGTTTTGAGTACCACACACATGATGCGTATGTTGTGACTACCACACACACGACTGATATGTTGTGACTACCAAACGCAGGATGGGTGCTGCGATCCCTGAATGGGTCACAATGTATATAATGTATATTATCTGTTCTTATCATTTTATATTGCTTATATTTGTGATAATAGCTAAATCATAAATATATTACTTTATATTATTATTTGACTTAGTTATATTATTAGGTAGGATGTAACATTTATATATTATTCAGTGCTCATAGTTCATGAGTGTTAAGTAGCTGACGGCCTTGTCTAACAATCGTTTCGCTCGTTTCCCTGCCGGCTTCTCTGTGTTGCTGGGCAGCAGCAGTCTACTCCTGCTCTTTTCTGTTTGGCTTGGCTTCCGACAAGACGTGTCTTCCTTACTGGCCCTTGTTGGAAGATCGTCTCTGTCGCTTTCTTGTTGTTGGTTCTGCATAACTCTGTTCACAGAACATAGCCTTGACTTAGTGATTTCCGACGTTGTACTGAGGTTGTGTGTCACATAGACACACTTAGATTCAGTAGTATGGGAGTTTTGTGACTTTTATGGAGGATCTGCAGATGGTCCATACTTAGTGTCGTTATATTATCTCCTTGTTCCTGATTCTGTGTTGCAGTTGCTTGTAATATTGCTGTTCGGCTTATCAGTCGTTTTATTGTTCAATCAAGCTGTTCTGATTGCCAGGTTGGTCAAGAAGTTAGTTCATGTGAGGACTTTTAGTCAGTCACTGGTTAAGTCTAGTCGAGTCTGGAGACATAGCGAACCACTTAGAGCACTTACACACATACACACAAACTTACTTGTATATATTTGTATTATGTTATTAAATGTTAGCAATGTACCAGACGGTACTTAAAAGCCATTAAGATGTGATATGTGCTTTCAGCACAATGCTACTGTACAAGGGAGAAGTGATTATTAGGATTATTTTGATAATGTTGATTTCAATAATTTACTTTGATAATATACGCCTAGACAATTAATTGTTATTAATAAACTTATTAAATTTTAATTTCTTAAGTTAGTAGCCTACCAGTTGTAATCCTGAAGCACTCTTCAATCTTACTGAATTCGAATTGATAATTGGACCAGGATACTGACTACTTGTTGCAAAAACCCAGCAACAAGCTGGATGGTAGAAGAGCAGTCCTTTCTAGTATTCACTGGAGATCTCTATGCATATTAGAAATCGCGGTGTTTGTAACACGTACCATGACTCGTTGTTGCCTCCCTATCTGATCCATTGCAGTGCCCTGCCTGTTATAAACACCTGATCCTCTAGCTTCTGCACTAATCTCTTGTGAGGAACTGTGTCAAAGGTCCAAGAAGATGCAATTAACCCACCCCGCTCTCTCGTGTCTTACTTCTGTTACTTTATCATAAAACTCCAGAAGGTTTGTGACACAAGATTTGCCTTTCATAATCCGTGCTGGTTGGCGTTTATATTCTTGTTCCGTTCCAGGTGCTCCACCACTCTCCTCCTGATAATCTTCTCCATGACCTTGCATACTATACACGTCAGTGGCATTGGTTTATAGTTTAGCGCCTCTTTTCTGTCTCCTTTTTTTTAAAAATGGGAACTACATTTGCCGTCTTCCATACCTAAGGTAGTTGCCCAGTTTCAAGGGATGTGTTGAAGATTGTGGTTAGAGGCACAAACAGCATATCCGCTCCCTCTTAACGGACTCACGGGGAGATGTCCAGTCCCACTGAATGGCGAAACGGCATCTAGATATGAAGATGTTGTGATAATGGGAGATTTTAACTTTAGACAAATTGATTGGAACAATATGACAGGAAATCTTGAGTCTAGTGACTTTCTTGATACGGTTCAGGATTGCTTTTTAGAACAGGTTGTGACAGAACCAACTAGAGGAAACAATCTGCTTTTCTTGAAGTAGACATGAGTCGTTTAGTATTTACAGATTCCCTTCACAAGACGTTGGATAAGAGGTTAAGTTGGTGCCACAGACAGCCAGCAAAAACTGGTGTCTGGAGAAACTTTCTCTCTTTGTCAAAATATGTGTATATTGTTTAATTCTCTTTTTGGCATTGAGAATTCTGTTTAACGAGTCTGAATATTGGTTTGAGGAACCGGTTATGGTTGAAGGGAGGCTTTTAACAGGATTCCCGGGGCTTATTTCCTATTTCCTGTTACTGCTGGGTTTCGTCGCTGTGTATCTCGTCATGGTGCTTCTAGTGATGGACCCTGGCATTGTAACAGTGCAAGATGCTGCCGAGGCGCAGGAAGAAGCAGTGAGCTGGGAATGGTGCTCAAAGTGCTGTCACCTTAGGCCTCCAAGTGATGGGCACTGCTGGCTATGTGGTGTGTGTATACGAGGACACAACTACCACTGCATAGCCATAGGCAGTTGTGTGGGAGAACGTAACAAGAGTATTGTGCTCTTTTTTTTCATGATTGTGCTCCTAATTTAAATTATAAACATTTCCTTAGGTATGCCTCCACTTCACTCTCATGAAAATTTCCCTCCGGTTTATGTGGGGAGGTATCTTCCTTGGGTAATTTTATGTTTGACTGGTTTAAGCATTGGCGAATTGTTATTGACTTTTGTTAATACATCTCAGCCATCCAAAAAGCATCATCCCATATACCCGCCGGAACTTTTCACAGAACAATCCACCCTTCAATACTTTCCTGGTATAGATTCCGACCCCATAAAACCCACGTTTAAACGCTTACCAAATTAGAATGTATAGGACTAACTTGGTCTGTTAGTTAGTTTGAGGGGAAATAACACTGACGAGGTTAATGAATGTGTCAGTGAAGAGTGGCCCAAGTGTTCCAAGAAGAACTGTCCTGGGGTGGCCAACTGTTACTGGCTGACGGGAGACCCAGACAACATCGTCGAGTGTAATTTATGTGGTGCGGTTTTTTTTTCATCCTGGCGGCTCAGTTCCGGAATAGTTGTAAAGGGATCTTAGGGTTGCTTTTGACGAATACTCCGACAGACCTAGAGTAATCTTCATTATCGATACTTCCTCGTAAAATATCAAGCATATTCTTCAGAAATGGCTGGAGGCAGAGCGTCCCTCTATCGAGATCATCACAATATGCCGTTAAGGCGATCGTGATATGTATGTCTCTGGTCCCCTTAACCTTAAGTTACCTATAAATTTTGACACATGCGAGTCTCCCTTAAAATCTATGATTATGCTTGCAGTGTCTTTTCTCTGGAACATTGCGGGTAAATTAATCGTTATTTGCGAATCATAAAATAAGCTGAGTGTTGAAGCTGCTCAAGCATTGTGCTCAGCTCCGTAAATGCACACCGTGGACGTAGTGTGTATAAATACGAAGGAAGAAGCAAAAAACCCCGTGTTTAACCCCACTATTCTACGGTATCTCCACAATGGAGGGGGAGACTTGATAACCCTGGACTCCATCACTGAGTTTAAGATGTTACTGGAACAAAAACAATTGTTGCCTTGGGGTTTTTGTGCTGAAGTAAATGTAGCATTAACCCCTGAAGTGAGTGTAATATCTGTTCACGGGCGCGATATTCACCTGAAAAATGCCGCAAGCAACACTTCCTTCTCTCTTAGATGCCTTTCGGGCGCTGAGGAGGTAGCCATAGCGTTGCAAGTTAACGAAGACTCCCTCACCGAGTACCATTATGACTTTCCTGTAGAGACACGTTAAGTATAAGAGCTATTCAGGATAGACCGAATAAAAAATTTTTAATAGACGTTACCAGATTAGCAAATATCCCTCAGTAAATAGCGAATTTCTAGCTCTGTTCAAGAAGCACTAGCATTTCCACGATCAGGAATAGTGAACAACAGCTGATTCGTCTGAAGATGTATAACATCCCTTGTGGCACGTGAGCAGGATCCCCTGAACTTCTGGACAGCATCAGGCATTGGTATGACCGAGCAGTTTAGTTATGTGCACAAATAGTATAAAATACTGAGAAGATGAAAATTTTGAGACATGTCCAACATGTAGGTATCTTTATAATAGACGTTTCGCCATCCAGTGGCTTTATCAATTCAAATCTAAGGACATGAATGAAAGACAGAAAATTTATATACTGAAGATTAGGTAATCTCCCTCACCCTTGGAGTTGGTGTGAAGAGTACCATAGTCGTGAAGATTCTGGAGAACAATCAAAATCGAAAATACTCTCAGGTAATACCCGTGCGGGTGAAAAGGGGAGAGTTGGGCAGGGGAAGAGTAGTGGGTGAGAGAATATTTTTAGGGGAAGGAAAAGAGCCAGGGCTAGACCTATCTGTGTAGCAGTAGGAGGCCTGATAGAGGGACCGGTTGATAAATTAGACATATGTGCAACTCTTGGGTATCTTTATTAATTAAACGTTTCGCCACACAGTGGCTTCATCAGTCCATACACAGGAGAAACTTGAAGAACAGGAGGAGAATGATGTAATCAGTCCCTCAACCTTGAGTCGATGCGGTCAGTCCATCAATCCATCAGTCTGATTAATTAATTCAGAGACAACTCAAAAATGTTCAAGAAATGTCCAAGTATTTTATCCACAGTGGTATATTACCAACCATTCTGGAAAAATACCCTTACTTTACTCACAGTAAATAACGCACTTCCACTTAAGCTAGTCACTTTCCACGATACCTTGCTAAAAGAAAAGGTAATATTTTTTGTAATTTTTTGTGACCGAATTCATGTCTGCATAAATATCTCATTACAAATGTAACCAGATATGAACAAGTAAATAGTTCATTACCGCTGTAATTTGTTTAGATATCAAAACTTTGTGGCCCAGTCACTGGACCAATTATGTACCTCTGTAATTTTTGGACTACCACCCACAGGATGGGTATGGTGTGTATAATACAGACAGACACGCAGACACAGACATGCGTGCACACACACACAAGGGACATTGATACCTCAAAGGCAATGGGACTGGACATCTCCCCGTGAGTCCGTTAAGAGGGAGCGGATATGCTGTGTGTGCCTCTAACCACAATCTTCAACACATCCCTTGAAACTGGGCAACTACCTTAGGTATGGAAGACTGCAAATGTAGTTCCCATTTTTTAAAAAAAAGGAGACAGAAAAGAGGCGCTAAACTATAAACCAATGCCACTGACGTGTATAGTATGCAAGGTCATGGAGAAGATTATCAGGAGGAGAGTGGTGGAGCACCTGGAACGGAACAAGAATATAAACGCCAACCATCACGGATTTATGAAAGGCAAATCTTGTGTCACAAACCTTCTGGAGTTTTATGATAAAGTAACAGAAGTAAGACACGAGAGAGCGGGGTGGGTTAATTGCATCTTCTTGGACCTTTGACACAGTTCCTCACAAGAGATTAGTGCAGAAGCTAGAGGATCAGGTGTTCATAACAGGCAGGGCACTGCAATGGATCAGATAGGGAGGCAACAACGAGTCATGGTACGTGTTACAAAAACCGCGATTTTTAATATGCATAGAGATCTCCAGTGAATACTAGAAAGAACTGCCCTTCTACCATCCAGCATGTTACTGGGTTTTTGTAACACATAGTCAGTATCCTGGTCCAATTGTCCATTCGAATTCAGTAAGATTGAATAGTGCTTCAGGATTACAACTGGTAGGCTACTAACTAAAGAAATTAAAATTTATTAAGTTTATTAATAACAATTAATTGTCTAGGCGTATATTATCAGAGTAAATTATTGAAATCAAAATAATCCTAATAATCACTTCTCCCTTGTACAGTAGCATTGTGCTGAAAGCACATATCACATCTTAATGGCTTTTAAGTACCGTCTGGTACATTGTTAACATTTAATAACTTAATACAAATATATGCAAGTAAGTTTGTGTGTATGTGGGTAAGTGCTCTAAGTGGTTCACTATGTCTCCAGACTCGACTAGACTTAACCAGTGACTGACTAAAAGTCCTCACATGATCTAACTTCTTGACCAACCTGGCAATCAGAACAGCTTGATTGAACAATAAAACGACTGATAAGCCGAACAGCAATATTACAAGCAACTGCGACACAGAATCAGGAACAAGGAGATAATATAACGACACTATGTAGGGACCATCTGCAGATCCTCCACGAAAGTCACAAAACTCCCATACTACTGAATCTAAGTGTGTCTATGTGACACACAGCCTCAGTACAACGAAGAAAATTACTAAGTCTAGGCTATGTTCTGTGAACAGAGTTACACAGAACCAACAACAAGAAAGCGACAGAGACGATCTTCCAACAAGGGCCAGTAAGGAAGACACGTCTTGTCGGAAGCCAAGCCAAACAGAAAAGAGCAGCGCAGGCCAGGCAGACTACTCCAGGTGAGGTGTGACCACCCCCCTGATCACCTGACTCCGTGGACTGCTGCTGCCCAGCAACACAGAGACGCCGGCAGGGAAACGAGCGAAACGATTGTTAGGCAAGGCCGTCAGCTACTTAACACTCACGAACTATGAGCACTGAGTAATATATAAATGTTACATCCTACCTAATAATATAACTAAGTCAAATAATAATATAAAGTAATATATTTACGATTTAGCTATTATCGCAAATATAAGCAATATAAAATTATAAGAAAAGATAATATACATTATATGCATTGTCACCCATTCAGGGTCGCAGCACCCATCCTGTGTGTGGTAGTCACAACATATCAATCGTGTGTGTGGTAGTCACAACATACCCATCATGTGTGTGGTACTCAAAACATACCCATCCTGTGTGTGGTAGTCACACCATACCCATTTTGTATGGTAGTCACAACATACCCATCATGTGTGTGGTAGTCACAACATACCCATCATGTGTGTGGTAGTCACAACATACCCATCATGTGTGTGGTACTCAAACATACCCATCATGTGTGTGGTAGTCACACCATACCCATTTTGTATGGTAGTCACAACATACCCATCATGTGTGTGGTAGTCACAACATGCCCATCTTGTGTGGTAGTCACAACATACCCATCTTGTGTGGTAGTCACAACATACCCATCTTGTGTGGTAGTCACAACATACCCATCATGTCTGTGGTAGTCACAACATACCCATCATGAGTGTGGTAGTCACACCATACACATCTTGTATGGTGGTCACAACATACCCATCATGTGTGTGGTAGTCACAACATAGCCATCCTGTGTGATAGTCACAACATACCCAGCTTGTGTGGAAGTCACAACATTCCCATTTTGTGTGGTAGTCACAACATACCCATCCTGTGAGGTAGTCACAACATACCCATCTTGTGTGGAAGTCACAACATACCCATACTGTGTGTGTGGTAGTCACAACATACCCATACTGTGTGTGGTAGTCACAACATGAACATCATGTGTGTGGTAGTCACAGCATACCAATCCTGTGTGTGGTAGTCACAACATACCCATCATGTGTGTGGTAGTCACAACATACACATCCTGTGTGTGGTAGTCACAACATACCATCATGTGTGTGGTACTCAAAACATACCCATCCTATGTGTGGTAGTCAAAACATACCCATCATGTGTGTGGTAGTCACAATATACCCATCCTGTGTGATAATCACAATATACTCATCATGTGTGTGTGGTAGTCACAACATACTCATCATGTGTGTGGTAGTCACAACATACACATCCTGTGTGTGGTAGTCACAACATACCATCATGTATGTGGTAGTCAAAACATACCCATCCTATGTGTGGTCGTCAAAACATACCCATCATGTGTGTGGTAGTCACAATATACCCCTCCTGTGTGATAATCACAACATACTCATCATGTGTGTGGTAGTCACAACATACCCATACTGTGTGTGGTAGTTACAACATACCCATTGTTACAAAAAACGCGATTTCTAATAAGCATAGAGATCTCCATTGAATACTAGAAAGGACTGCCCTTCTAGCATCCAGCCTGTCACTGGGTTTTTGTGACAATTAGTCAGTATCCTGGTCTAATTATCAGTTAGAATTTAGTAAAATTCAATAGTGCTTCAGGATTACAACTGGTAGGCTACTAACTAAAGAAATTAAAATTTAATAAATTTATTAATAACAAAATTGTCTAGGCTTATATTATCAAAGCAAATTATAGTAATCAGCTCAATATAATATGTGTCTATAACAGGAAGGGCACTGCAATGGATCAGATAGGGAGGCAACAACGAGTCATGGTACGTGATGAGGTATCACAGTGGGCACCTGTGATGAGGGGGGTCCCACAGCGGTCGGTCCTAGGACCAGTGATATTTTTAGTATGTATGTGAATGACACGATGGAAGGGTTAGACTCAGAAGTGTCCCTGTTCACAGATGATGTGAAGTTAATGAGGAGAATTAAATCAGATGAGAATCATGCAGGACTTCAAAGAGACCTGGACAGACTGGACACTTGGTCCAGCAACTGGCTTCGCGGATTTAACCCCGCCAAATGCAAAGCCATGAAGATCGGGGAAGGGCAAAGAAGACGGCAGACAGAGTATAGGTTACGTGGCCAAAGACTGCAAACCTCGCTCGCGGAGAAAGATCTTGGGGTGAGTATAACACCGAGGACGTCTCTGGAGGCACACATCAACCAGATAACTGCTGCAGCATATGGGCGCCTGGGAAACCTGAGAACAGCATTCCAATACCTTAGTAAGGAATCGTTCAAGACACTGTACACCGTGTACGTCAGGCCCATACTGGAGTATGCAGAACTTGTTTGGAACCCACTCTTCATCAAGCACGTCAAAAAATTAGAAAAAGTGCAAAGCTTTGCGACAAAGTTAGTTCAAGAGCTAAGGGGAATGTCCTTTGAAAAAGGTTAAGGGAAATCGGCCTGACGACAATGGAGGACAGGAGAGTTAGGGGAGACATGATAACGACATACAAAATACTGCGTGGAATAGACAAGGTGTACAGAGACAGGATGTAGAACTATGTACAGAAGATGAGGTAATCAGTCCCTCAACCTAGGAGTAGGTGCGAAGAGCACCGTAGTCGTGGAGATTCTGAAGCAGAAGCAAGGCGCCTGACGCTTATATACTAACGTCAGGTGGAACTGGGTCGGGTAGCAGACAAGGGCATAGTCACTGATAGGCGGGATTCCCCACTGGAAGTAGGTCCTACCCAAAGAGATGGGTTAGTTGTCGTAGTGGTGAAAGTTATGTACATGTCCTCAGAATCAAGATTCCATGAGGTTGCAGTGTCTGACAAGTTGTACAAGAATGGTATACAATACCGACACGATGAAATTAAGACATATGTGCAACATCTGGGTATCTTTATTGTAGACGTTTCGCCATCCAGTGGGGTGTGTGACAAAGTATATGTGGGGCAAACAGCCAGATCTCTGGATATTAGGATCCCAGAACACAAGAATGCTTGCAAAAATGACGATCATAAAAATGTGTGTGCTCAATATAGGGACGATGTTGGACACCTCATGAAATTCAGTGAGGCTAAACTAGTGATTAAAGAAAACGATTTAAGACTGAGATAATACATAGAAGCTGCCCTAATTCCTGCCAGTAATACCATCCATCAAAAGTCCGGTAGTTACAGTATCTCAAAATTGTTAATCAACAGGATATTACCCATTCTGGAGATTGCTGTAACATATCAACAGGTCCCACTCTACCCACCAGTCTCACCACATTAGTTCCACTTCTAATTCCACCAGTACTACCTCTACCCACTCGACACTCCACCTGACTATTGCCACCATATATATATATATATATATATATATATATATATATATATATATATATATATATATATATATATATATTTATATATATATCTATATATATATGTATATATATATATATATATATATATATGTATATATATATATGTATATATATATATTTATATATATATATATATATGTATATATATATGTATATATATATATATGTATATATATATATATATATATATATATATATATGTTGTTTTACTTTCTATTGTATTTTTGTGAATGTTTTTTCAATGTATTTTGTCTTTAAATAAAGGTTGGAGAGAGGGGGTAAAGGAGGTTTTGTGTGCGAGGGGCTTGGACTTCCTGCAGGTATGCGTGAGCATGTTTGATAGGAGTGAATGGAGACAAATGGTTTTTAATACTTGACGTGCTGTTGGAGTGTGAGCAAAGTAACATTTATGAAGGGGTTCAGGGAAACCGGTAGGCCGGACTTGAGTCCTGGAGATGGGAAGTACAGTGCCTGCACTCTGAAGGAGGGGTGTTAATGTTGCAGTTTAAAAACTGTAGTGTAAAGAACCCTTCTGGCAAGACAGTGATGGAGTGAATGATGGTGAAAGTTTTTCTTTTTCGGGCCACCCTGCCTTGGTGGGAATCGGCCAGTGTGATAATAAAAAAAAATAAAAAATTTATAAAATATAAGGGGTGGTAGGAGAAAATTCTCAAACAGCTTCAGGGAGAAACTTGAGTTTTCCCTGAACCAAGTATATTCTTTTCTCTGAGATGAGGGTCCCTATAACAGTTCTAGAGGTGGTATCTCCCTATATATATACATATATATATATATATATATATATATATATATATATATATATATATATATATATATATATATATATATATATATATATATATATATATATATTATATATATATATATATATATATATATATATATATATATATATATATATATATATATATATATATATATATATATATATATATATATATATATATATATGTATATATATATATATATATATATATATATCAAATTTTTTTCAAATAAATTCTTGTTCTGCATATCTGAATCATTGACAAAATTTTTCCTTCTTCCACCAGTTCTCATGTTACTCTTACTCTCTCTCTTTTCACTGTATTATTTCAAGTGCACCGCTGTTACGAGATAAAAGCCGGATGAGACAGAGAGAGAGATAGAGAGAGAGAGTAACAAGAAGCAACAGAATCTCCACGACTACTGTGCTCTTCGCACCTACTCCTAAGTTGAGGGACTGATTACCTCATCTTCTGTACATAGTCCTACTGTCTTCAAGTTATGTCCTGGAATTTGTATTGATAAAGCCACTAGCTTTGTTATTATTATTTTTATTATTATTATTATTATTATTATTATTATTATTATTATTATTATTATTATTATTATTATTATTATTTACTAATATAATTGCATATTTTCACAAATTTCGAAATATTTCTAGACTTTTATTAAGAATTGTAGTGACAGTGTCTGGTTCATTTCATAACATTCTTATACCAAGTAGTGTTAATCTCAATAATCCAATCACTGATACCAGGAACACCAAGCTCTTTCCGCATATTAAGAACCTTGTTAGATTTACGGCTTCATTTTGCATTAGCTCCAAGAGCCGGAGATAATTTTCTTTAGCTAATATTAGCCTGGGCGCAGCATTAAGGATCTAACAGGCTATCAGCATCATTCTCACTATTGTCACTTTAGCACCAGAGTTGGGGTTGTGACCAGCAACAGCACTGAGAGTACTGATCCTATCTTTGCATTTCTTATTTAGTCGTGATATGGAGGATTTACTGAAGGGTACGTCTATACCAAGATACTTGGCGGATTTAATTAATGTATATCTGATTTTCACCCTACAAACGGATGGGCGGGGGAATGTTGTTTGCTTCTCAATATCTTCCTTCTAAATGAAAATATGACAAGGCCTAGTCGATTACAAATTACTTGAGCCTCTTTAACAATGGTATTCACCTTCATAGCCTTGTTGTATGGATCGTGATGTCATCAGCATAGCTTATAGCTATAGTGATGTCATCAGCATAGCTTATAGCTATACCCAGACAGTGGTGATTATCCCTTAGAAAAAGGCAATAGATGTAACCAATTTAACTTTTTCAGTGTAACTGTTTTCACAAATAGCTGAGAGAGATGAGGAGGTAAGAACAGGTGTGTGACATGCAGAAGAGGAAGGAGAGGAAGTTTGAATAGAGAAAGGAACCGAAGGGAGCAGAAAGAGGAATTGATAAAGATAGAATGGTTGCAATATAAGGTACAAGTTGCCTACAAGATGAAGAATTAGACACATGTGCAGCATGGTAATCAGTCCCTCAGCATTGAAGTTGAAGTGCACCGTAGTGCACTAAACTGCTATGGTGCTCTTCACCAGCTCTGAGGGTGATGGACTGATTACCTTATCTTTCGTATATAATTCATCTGTCTTCCAGTTATGTCCTTGAATTTGGATTGATAAAGCCACTGGATGGCAAACAGTCTACAGTAAAGATACCCAGATGTTGCACTTGTGTCTAATAATTCACTTAGCACGAATTATAAAATAAATGGAGATGGGGTGCAGGGGGCACCTGTCTTGAGTGATTCTGTTTTGAGATATATTCTGATAGGAGACAGGAAACACCTTCCTTGATTAAATGAACTGTGAGATGTGCTGTGACAGGACACCTGATTCACTGCATTTAGGTGTACTGTGGTAGGAGACCAGGTTGTATGTGTTGTGAGGTGTCCTGGGTTAGGAGATTTGGGTTGTGTTGTGAGGTGTCCTGGGATAGAAGACTTGGGTTGTGTTGTGAGGTGTCCTGGGGTAGAAGACTTGGGTTGTGTTGTGAGGCATCCTGGGATAGAAGAATTGGGATGTGTTGTGAGGTGTCCTAGGATAGAAGACTTGGGATGTGTTGTGAGGTGTCCTGGGATAGAAGACTTGGGATGCGTTGTGAGGTGTCCTGGGATAGAAGACTTGGGTTCTGTTGTGAGGTGTCCTGGGATAGCAGACTGGGTTGTGTGTGTTAAGGTGTACTGGGATAGCAGACTGGGTTGTGTGTGTTAAGGTGTACTGGGATAGCAGACTGGATTGTGTGTGTTAAGGTGTACTGGGATAGGAGGCCGGGAATATTGCCATAAAGAGTTAGAACAATTTCTATTTTTTTATTTATCTCTAACATTTATTATTTTATTTTTGTCATTTTAAAAGCAAAAGAGTGAGCAATGTTTACATGGCGGTGCCTCGCATGTTTTATCTAGTTAAAACGTCACGTGTGAGAGTTTGTTGACGCTTTTTTTGCTATTTATCGTAATGCTTTTACATATAAAGTGTGTGTGTGTGTGTGTGTGCGTGTGTGTGTGTGTGTATGTGTGTGTATGTGTGTGTGTGTGTGTGTGTGTGTGTGTGTGTGTGTGTGTGTGTGTGTGTGTATGTGTGTGTGTGTGTGTGTGTATGTGCGTGTGTGTGTGCGTGTGTGTGTGTGTCTGTGTGTGTGTGTACTCACCTATTTGTACTCACCTATTTGTGGTTGCAGGGGTCGAGTCACAGCTCCTGACCCCGCCTCTTCACTGATTGCTACTAGGTCCTCTCTCTCCCTGCCCCATGAGCTCTATCATACCTCGCCTTAAAACTATGTACGGTTCCTGCCTCCACTACATAACTTTCTAGGCTATTCCACGGCCTGACTACTCTATGACTGAAGAAATACTTCCTAACATCCCTTTGATTCATCTGAGTCTTCAACTTCCAATTGTGACCTCTTGTGTCTGTGTCCCATCTCTGGAACATCCCGTCTTTGTCCACCTCGTCTGTTTTGCGCAGTATTTTATATGTCGTTATCATGTCTCCCCTGACCCTCCTGTCCTCCAGTGTCGTCAGGCCGATTTCCGTCAACCTTTCTTCATAGGACAATCTCCGTAGCTCTGGGACTAGTCTTGTTGCAAACCTTTGCACTTTCTCTAATTTCTTGACGTGCTTGACTAGGTGTGGATTCCAAACTGGTGCTGCATACTCCAGTATGGGTCTGACGTAGATGGTATACAGAGTCTTAAACGAATCCTTACTGAGGTATCGGAACGCTATCCGTAGGTTTGCCAGGGGCCCGTATGCTGCAGCAGTTATCTGATTGATGTGCGCCTCAAAAGATATGCTCGGTGTTATACTCACCCCCAGATCTTTTTCCTTGAGTGAGGTTTGCAGTCTTTGGCCATCTAAACTATATTGTGTCTGCGGTCTTCTTTGCCCTTCCCCAATCTTCATGACTTTCCATTTGGCAGGGTTAAATTTAAATTCATGGAGTCAGTTGCTGGACCAGGCTTGTAGCCTGTCCAGGTCACTTTGTAGTCCTGCCTGATCCTCGTCCGATTTGATTCTTCTCATTAACTTCACATCATCTGCAAACAAGGACACTTCTGAGTCTATCCCTTCCGTTATGTCGTTCACATATACCAAGAACAGCACAGGTCCTAGGACTGACCCGTCCTAGGACCGTGTGTGCGTGTACGTGTGTGTGTGTGTGTATGTGTGTGTGTGTGTGTGTGTGTGTGTGTGTGTGTGTGTGTGCTCACCTAGTTGTACTCACCTAGTTGAGGTTGCGGGGGTCGAGTCCGAGCTCCTGGCCCCGCCTCTTCACTGATCGCTACTAGGTCACTCTCCCTGAGCCGTGAGCTTTATCATACCTCTGCTTAAAGCTATGTATGGATCCTGCCTCCACTACATCGCTTCCCAAACTATTCCACTTACTGACTACTCTGTGGCTAAGAAATACTTCCTAACATCCCTGTGATTCATCTGTGTCTTCAACTTCCAACTGTGTCCCCTTGTTACTGTGTCCAATCTCTGGAACATCCTGTCTTTGTCCACCTTGTCAATTCCTCTCAGTATTTTGTATATCGTTATCATGTCCCCCCTATCTCTCCTGTCCTCCAGTGTCGTCAGGTTGATTTCCCTTAACCTCTCCTCGTAGGACATACCTCTTAGCTCTGGGACTAGTCTTGTTGCAAACCTTTGCACTTTCTCTAGTTTCTTCACGTGCTTGGCTAGGTGTGGGTTCCAAACTGGTGCCGCATACTCCAATATGGTCCTAACGTACACGGTGTACAGGGTCCTGAATGATTCCTTATTAAGATGTCGGAATGCTGTTCTCAGGTTTGCCAGGCGCCCATATGCTGCAGCAGTTATTTGGTTGATGTGCGCTTCAGGAGATGTGCCTGGTGTTATACTCACCCCAAGATCTTTTTCCTTGAGTGAGGTTTGTAGTCTCTGGCCCCCTAGACTGTACTCCGTCTGCGGTCTTCTTTGCCCTTCCCCAATCTTCATGACTTTGCACTTGGTGGGATTGAACTCCAGGAGCCAATTGCTGGACCAGGTCTGCAGCCTGTCCAGATCCCTTTGTAGTTCTGCCTGGTCTTCGATCGAGTGAATTCTTCTCATCAACTTCACGTCATCTGCAAACAGGGACACCTCAGAGTCTATTCCTTCCGTCATGTCGTTCACAAATACCAGAAACAGCACTGGTCCTAGGACTGACCCCTGCGGGACCCCGCTGGTCACAGGTGCCCACTCTGACACCTCGCCACGTACCATGACTCGCTGCTGTCTTCCTGACAAGTATTCCCTGATCCATTGTAGTGCCTTCCCTGTTATCCCTGCTTGGTCCTCCAGTTTTTGCACCAATCTCTTGTGTGGAACTGTATCAAACGCCTTCTTACAGTCCAAGAAAATGCAATCCACCCACCCCTCTCTCTCTTGTCTTACTGCTGTCACCATGTCATAGAACTCCAGTAGGTTTGTGACACAGGATTTCCCGTCCCTGAAACCATGTTGGCTGCTGTTGATGAGATCGTTCCTTTCTAGGTGTTCCACCACTCTTCTCCTGATAATCTTCTCCATGATTTTGCGTACTATACATGTCAGTGACACTGGTCTGTAGTTTAATGCTTCATGTCTGTCTCCTTTTTTAAAGATTGGGACTATATTTGCTGTCTTCTATGCCTCAGGCAATCTCCCTGTTTCGATAGATATATTGAATATTGTTGTTAGGGGTACACACAGCACCTCTGCTCCCTCTCTCAATACCCATGGGGAGATGTTATCTGGCCACATTGCCTTTGAGGTATCTAGCTCACTCAGAAGCCTCTTCACTTCTTCCTCGGTTGTGTGCACTGCGTCCAGCACTTGGTGGTGTGCCCCACCTCTCCGTTTTTCTGGAGTCCCTTCTGTCTCCTCTGTGAACACTTCTTTGAATCTCTTGTTGAGTTCTTCACATACTTCACGGTCATTTCTTGTTGACTCTCCTCCTTCCTTCCTTAGCCTGATTACCTGGTCCTTGACTGTTGTTTTCCTCCTGATGTGGCTGTACAACAGTTTTGGGTCAGATTTGGCTTTCGCTGCTATGTCATTTTCATATTGTCTTTGGGCCTCCCTTCTTATCTGTGCATATTCGTTTCTGGCTCTACGACTGGTCTCCTTATTCTCCTGGGTCCTTTGCCTTCTATATTTCTTCCATTCCCTAGCACACTTGGTTTTTGCCTCCCTGCACCTTTGGGTAAACCATGGGCTCATCCTGGCTTTTTCATTATTCCTGTTACCCTTGGGTACAAACCTCTCCTCAGCCTCCTTGCATTTTGTTGCTACATATTCCATCATCTCATTAACTGGCTTCCCTGCCAGTTCTCTGTCCCACTGAACCCCGTTCAGGTAGTTCCTCATTCCTGTGTAGTCCCCTTTCTTGTAGTTTGGCTTCATTCGTCCTGGCCTTCCCGCTTCTCCCTCCACTTGTAGCTCTACTGTGTATTCGAAGCTTAAAACCACATGGTCACTGGCCCCAAGGGGTCTTTCGTATGTGATGTCCTCGATATCTGCACTACTCAAGGTGAATACTAAGTCCAGCCTTGCTGGTTCATCCTCTCCTCTCTCTCTTGTAGTGTCCCTTACGTGTTGGCACATGAAGTTTTCCAGTACCACCTCCATCATCTTAGCCCTCCATGTATCTTGGCCCCCATGTGGGTCTAAGTTCTCCCAATCGATCTCCTTGTGGTTAAAGTCACCCATGATCAGGAGCTTTGCCCTGCATGCATGAGCTCTTCTGGCCACTCTAGCCAGTGTATCAACCATCGCTCTATTGCTCTCGTTGTACTCTTGCCTTGGCCTCCTGCTGTTCTGTGGTGGGTTATACATCACTGCTATTACCACCTTGGGACCTCCAGAGTGAAGTGTTCCCGCTATGTAATCACTTTCTTCTCCGCTGTCTCCTCTCTCCAGCTCATCAAAATTCCAGCGATTTTTGATCAGCAACGCCACTCCTCCACCCCCCCTGTTCCCTCTGTCTTTCCTCAGGATTTGGTATCCCATTGGAAAGATGGCATCTGTTATCATACCTGTAAGCTTGGTTTCTGTGAGAGCTATGATGTCCGGTGATGCTTCTTTGACTCTTTCATGCCACTCCTCCCACTTATTTGTTATTCCATCAGCGTTTGTGTACCATACCTTCAGTTTCCTTTCCAACACTGTGGTTTGGGGGGGCCTGTGAGGGTGGGAGACCTGGTGGCATACTGTGGGATTCTATAGCTCGGTGTTGGGTGGAGGCTGTGGGTATGGATTGTAGTGTGTGTTGGGATGGTGTGATAGGTTGTATGGTTCTGAGAATAGTTGTGTGTGTGCTTGCCCTTGCTGTTCTGTTCTGCTCTGACTGACCTCTGCTGGTTCCATCCTTGTCTCTTTTCCTAGCTCCTTTCGCTTTTTTGTCCTCTCCCTCAGCTGCTGTCGTTCTGATTTTGTTCTGTCTCTGTCTAGG
>NC_091305.1:43577597-43622597 GCF_038502225.1 Cherax quadricarinatus
ACATCTCGGTCGTTTCTTGTGAATTCCCCATCACCCTTCCTCAGTCTGATTACCTGGTCCTTGACTGTTGTTTTCCTCCTGATGTGGCTCTACAACAGCTTCGGGTCAGTCTTGACTTTCGATGCTATGTCATTTTCATATTGTCGCTGAGCCTCCCTTCTTATCTGTGCATATTCGTTTCTGGCTCTTCGGCTAATCTCTTTATTTTCCTGAGTTCTCTCTCTTCTGTACCTTTTCCATTCTCTAGTACACCTAGTTTTTGCCTCCCTACACCTTTGGGTGAACCAAGGACTCGTTCTGTTCTTCCCATTATTTCTGTTTCCCTTGGGAACAAACCTCTCCTCTGCCTCCTTGCATTTTTTTGCCACATAGTCCATCATTTCTTGTACTGGTTTTCCTGTCAGTTCCCTCTCCCACTGAATGTTTTGAAGGAAGTTCCTCATGCCTGAGTAGTTCCCCATTTTGTAGTTTGGTTTTTCCCACCCTATTCCTGCTACTCTCTCCACTTGGAGCTCAACTATTTAGTCGAAGCACAGAACCACATGATCACTAGCTCCCAGGGGCCTTTCATACAAGATATCCTCGATGTCTGAACTACTCAAGGTGAATACAAGGTCCAGTCTTACTGGTTCATCTTCTCCTCTCTCTCTGGTAGTGTCTCTAACATGATGATGCATGAGGTTTTCCAGTACTACATCCATCATCTTGGCTCTCCATGTTTTGGGACCCCCATGGGCCTCCAGGTTTTCCCAGTCAATCTCCTTGTGATTGAAATCACCCATAACTAGTAACTTTGCTCCCCCCATGTGTGCTCTCCTGGCCACCTCGGCTAGTGTGTAGACCATGGCTCTGTTGCTCTCATCATATTCTTCTCTTAGTCTCCTGCAGTTCTGTGGTGGGTTGTACATTACTGCAATTATCACCTTATGTCCCTCAGACTCGATTGTTCCTACTAAGTAGTCCCTTTCACCCGTGCCATCCATTCCTTCCATTTTCTCAAAACCCCACTGGTTTTTAATGAGCAGTGCAACTCCTCCTCCCCCTCTCCTCCCTCTTGTCTTTCCTGAGGATTTGATATCCTGGTGGAAAGATTGAATCTGTTATTATTCTGGTGAGTTTTGTTTCTGTGAGTGCTATTATGTCTGGGGATGTCTCCTTGATTCTTTCGTGCCACTCCTCATACTTATTTGTTATTCCATCTGCAATTGTATACCACACCTTCAACTTCTTTTCTAAGACTGTGGTCTGGGAGGTGTATTGGGGTTGGGGAAGTGGGAGACATGATAAGGAACTATGGATGGTTGCTGTGGGGGTGGAGTTTGTAATGTAGTGGGTGGGGGCATTGGATATGGCATGGGTGTTTTGGTTTAGAGTGTTTGGCTGCATTGGGGTTGACCTGGTTGGGAGGCTTCTATAGGAAGCTGTGAGGGAGGTTGTATTTGATCTTCTTCCTGTGTCTGGGATCTCCTGTCTGTCTTCTCCATCCCCTCTCTTTCCTCCTTTCACCTTTGTACCATCTCTCTCAGTTTCCGCCTTTCTTCTTGTGTTCTGTTGCGGTTGAGATAAACCTTCCTGTATGCCGGCATGTCCCTTAATCGTGCTTTCTCCTGCAGTATCCTGTTCCGAGTCGATTCTGCCTAGAAGGTCACTTTCACTGGCCGGGTTCTTTTTTTTCACAAACCCCCCTATTCTCCGAAAATTTTCCAGCTGGGTCATGTCGTCTTCTCCTATTACTTTCATGATGACTTCAATTGTTTTTTTTCCCCTTGTTTTCTTGCTTCATATGTTTCCCCTTCAACTTCCTGTAGCCCATACACAAAGACTGACCTCACCCTTTCATTCTCCCCCTGCATATCCCTGTGTATCCCCTCATTCAATTTGATTTCCTCCATTGCAGCTTTCCTTTCTTCAGTTTCACTAGCTACTGTACATGGGCTCAGTGGCCTGTCATTTTCCCTTCTCGGCTTTCCCTGGGCTCTGCTGTGGTCTGTTAGGGCCTCCACATACAGCTTAGCTCTTTCATTTACTAGTCTCCTCTGATAGAGCTTCTATATGCAGTTTTGCTCCTTCTTTCCCTACAGTCCCCTTATTTGTGGCTAAGGTAGCAGTCTCTGTTGTCAATCCCAAAATGTTCTTCAGTTCTTTAGGCTGTTTCAGATTGTTCAGTTCCTCTTCTAAACTCTGTATCCTGGCCTCTGCTGCTTTGACTTTCACCTCCCACTTCCTGCTTTCCATGTCTATCCTCTCTTCCAGTCTCATGCTAAGTTCTTCTAGTTTCTTTTCCCATTCTTGTTCCCTTTTTGTGAGCTCTGCTGCCCAATCTTCATTTGTAGTTTCCTCCTCCTGTCCCTTGGTTTTTCTTGTTGCTCTCTGGCAACCCATTTTTGTTTTATCCTGATTGCCTCAGAGAGGGAAACCTATGTAATTCTGTATGTTAGGTTAGTATTGTGTATGTCAGAGTGTGGGGGGGGAGGTATGGGAGGAACTGTGGCTATGTGGGAGAGTAGTGGGGAGGGGAGTGGGAAGGAGAGTGAAGTAAGTGGGTGAGTGGGAGAGGGAGAGGGGGAAGGAGGGAGAGGTGGGGAGGGGGAGGGTGAAAGAGGGAGGGGAGGGATCAGGTGAAGGAGAGAGATGTCGGTGGGGGAGGGGGGGGAGTGTATTGGTGAGTCTGGCAATATGTGTGTGTGTGTGTGTGTGTGTGTGTGTGTGTGTGTGTGTGTGTGTGTTGTGTGTGTGTTGCGTATGTATGTGTTATGTGTGTGTGTATGTGTGTTTGTGTCTTGTGTGTGTGTGTGAGTGTGTGTGTGTGTGTGTGTACTCACCTAGTTGAGGTTGTGGGGGTCGAGTCCGAGTTCCTGGCCCTGCCTCTTCACTGATCGCTACTAGGTCACTCTCCCTGAGCCGTGAGCCTTATCATACCTCGGCTTAAAGCTATGTATGGATCCTGCCTCCACTACATCGCTTCCCAAACTATTCCACTTCCTGACTACTCTGTGGCTGAAGAAATACTTCCTAACATCCCTGTGATTCATCTGTGTCTTCAGCATCCAACTGTGTCCCCTTGTTACTGTGTCCAATCTCTGGAACATCCTGTCTTTGTCCACTTTGTCAATTCCTCTCAGTATTTTGTATGTCGTTATCATGTCCCCCCTATCTCTCCTGTCCTCCAGTGTCGTCAGGTTAATTTCCCTTAACCTCTCCTCGTAGGACATACCTCTTAGCTCTTGGACTAGTCTTGTTGCAAACCTTTGCACTTTCTCTAGTTTCTTCACGTGCTTGGCTAGGTGTGGGTTCCAAACTGGTGCCGCATACTCCAATATGGGCCTAACGTACACGGTGTACAGGGTCCTGAATGATTCCTTATTAAGATGTCGGAATGCTGTTCTGAGGTTTGCTAGGCGCCCATATGCTGCAGCAGTTATTTGGTTGATGTGCGCTTCAGGAGATGTGCCTGGTGTTATACTCACCCCAAGATCTTTTTCCTTGAGTGAGGTTTGTAGTCTTTGACCCCCTAGACTGTACTCCGTCTGCGGCCTTCTTTGCCCTTCCCCAATCTTCATGACTTTGCACTTGGTGGGATTGAACTCCAGGAGCCAATTGCTGGACCAGGTCTGCAGCCTGTCCAGATCCCTTTGTAGTTCTGCCTGGTCTTCGATCGAGTGAATTCTTCTCATCAACTTCAAGTCATCTGCAAACAGGGACACCTCAGAGTCTATTCCTTCCGTCATGTCGTTCACAAATACCAGAAACAGCACTGGTCCTAGGACTGACCCCTGCGGGACCCCGCTGGTCACAGGTGCCCACTCTGACACCTCGCCACGTACCATGACTCGCTGCTGTCTTCCTGACAAGTATTCCCTGATCCATTGTAGTGCCTTCCCTGTTATCCCTGCTTGGTCCTCCAGTTTTTGCACCAATCTCTTGTGTGGAACTGTGTCAAACGCCTTCTTGCAGTCCAAGAAAATGCAATCCACCCACCCCTCTCTCTCTTGTCTTACTGCTGTCACCATGTCATAGAACTCCAGTAGGTTTGTGACACAGGATTTCCCGTCCCTGAAACCATGTTGGCTGCTGTTGATGAGATCATTCCTTTCTAGGTGTTCCACCACTCTTCTCCTGATAATCTTCTCCATGATTTTGTGTGTGTGTGTGTGTGTGTGTGTGTGTGTGTGTGTGTGTGTGTGTGTGTGTGTGTGTGTGTGTGTGTGTGTGTGTGTGTGTGTGTGTGTTGTGTGTGTGTTGTGTGTGTATCTGTTATGTGTGTGTGTATGTGTGTGTGTGTCTTGTGTGTGTGTGTGTGTGTGTGTGTGTGTGTGTGTGTGTGTGTGTGTGTGTGTGTGTGTGTGTGTGTGTGCGTGTGTGTGTGTGTGTGTGTGTGTGTGTGTGTTGTGTGTGTGTTGCGTGTGTATCTGTTATGTGTGTGTGTATGTGTGTGTGTCTTGTGTGTGTGTGTGTGTGTGTGTGTGTGTGTGTGTGTGTGTGTGTGTGTGTGTGTGTGTGTGTGTGTGTATGTGTGATGTGTGTGTGTACTCACCTATTTGTACTCACCTATTTGTGGTTGCAGGGGTCGAGTCACAGCTCCTGGCCCCGCCTCTTCGCTGACTGCTACTAGGTCCTCTCTCTCCCTGCCCCATGAGCTGTATCATACCTTGCCTTAAAACTATGTATGGTTCCTGCCTCCACTACATCACTTTCTAGGCTATTCCATGGCCTGACTACTCTATGACTGAAGAAATACTTCCTAACATCCCTTTGATTCATCTGAGTCTTCAACTTCCAATTGTGACCTCTTGTGTCTGTGTCCCATCTCTGGAACATCCCGTCTTTGTCCACATCGTCTATTCCGCGCAGTATTTTATATGTCTCCCCTGACCCTCCTGTCCTCCAGTGTCGTCAGGCCAATTTCCCTCAACCTTTCTTCATAGGACATTCCCCGTAGCTCTGGGACTAGTCTTGTTGCAAACCTTTGCACTTTCTCTAATTTCTTGACGTGCTTGACTAGGTGTGGATTACAAACTGGTGCTGCATACTCCAGTATGGGCCTGACGTAGATGGTATACAGAGTCTTAAACGAATCCTTACTGAGGTATCGGAACGCTATCCGTAGGTTTGCCAGGCGCCCGTATGCTGCAGCAGTTATCTGATTGATGTGCGCCTCAGGAGATATGCTCGGTGTTATACTCACCCCCAGATCTTTTTCCTTGAGTGAGGTTTGCAGTCTTTGGCCATCTAAACTATATTGTGTCTGCGGTCTTCTTTGCCCTTCCCCAATCTTCATGACTTTCCATTTGGCAGGGTTAAATTCAAGGAGCCAGTTGCTGGACCAGGCTTGTAGCCTGTCCAGGTCACTTTGTAGTCCTGCCTGATCCTCGTCCGATTTGATTCTTCTCATTAACTTCACATCATCTGCAAACAAGGACACTTCTGGGTCTATCCCTTCCATTATGTCGTTCACATATACCAAGAACAGCACAGGTCCTAGGACTGACCCCTGTGGAACCCCGCTTGTCACAGGCGCCCACTCTGACACCTAGTCGCGTACCATGACTCGTTGTTGCCTCCCTGTCAGATATTCTCTGATCCATTGGAGTGCCTTTCCTGTTAAGTGTGCCTGGTCCTCTAGCTTTTGCAGTAATCTCTTATGAGGAACTGTGTCGATGGCCTTTTTGCAGTCCAAAAAAATGCAGTCGATCCACCCCTCTTTCTCTTGTCTTACTTCTGTCACCTTGTCATAAAACTCTAGTAGGTTTTTGACACAGGATTTTCCTTTCCTGAAACCGTGCTGGTTGTCAATTATACACTTGTTTCTTTCCAGGTGCTCCACCACTCTCCTCCTGATGATCTTCTCCATGACCTTGCATACTATACACGTTAGTGATACAGGTCTGTAGTTTAGTGCCTCATGTCTGTCTCCCTTTTTAAAAATTGGGGCTACATTTGCCATTTTCCATACCTCAGGGAGTTGCTCAGTTTCAAATGATGTGTTGAAGATCTTTGTTAATGGCACACACAGTATCTCTGCTCCCTCTTTAAGGACCCACGAAGAGATGTTGTCTGGTCCCACTGCCTTTGAGGTGTCAAGTTCGCATAGCAGCTTCTTCACTTCCTCCTTGGTTATATGTACCTCATCCAGCACTTGCTGGTGTACCCCCCTGTTCTGATTTCCTGGAGTCCTACTGGTTTCCACTGTAAATACTTCTTTAAATCTCGTGTTGAGCTCCTGACATACATCTCGGTCGTTTCTTGTGAATTCCCCATCACCCTTCCTCAGTCTGATTACCTGGTCCTTGACTGTTGTTTTCCTCCTGATGTGGCTCTACAACAGCTTCGGGTCAGTCTTGACTTTCGATGCTATGTCATTTTCATATTGTCGCTGAGCCTCCCTTCTTATCTGTGCATATTCGTTTCTGGCTCTTCGGCTAATCTCTTTATTTTCCTGAGTTCTCTCTCTTCTGTACCTTTTCCATTCTCTAGTACACCTAGTTTTTGCCTCCCTACACCTTTGGGTGAACCAAGGACTCGTTCTGTTCTTCCCATTATTTCTGTTTCCCTTGGGAACAAACCTCTCCTCTGCCTCCTTGCATTTTGTTGCTACATAGTCCATCATTTCTTGTACTGGTTTTCCTGTCAGTTCCCTCTCCCACTGAATGTCTTGAAGGAAGTTCCTCATGCCTGAGTAGTTCCCCCTTTTGTAGTTTGTTTTTTCCCAGCCTATTCCTGCTACTCTCTCCACTTGGAGCTCAACTATGTAGTCGAAGCACAGAACCACATGATCACTAGCTCCCAGGGGCCTTTCATACATGATACCCTCGATGTCCGAACTACTCATGGTGAATACAAGGTCCAACCTTGCTGGTTCATCCTCTCTTCTCTCTCTGGTAGTGTCTCTAACATGTTGATGCATGAGGTGTTCCAGTACCACATCCATCATCTTGGCTCTCCATGTTTCGGGACCCCCATGGGGCTCTAGGTTTTCCCAGTCAATCTCCTTGTGATTGAAATCACCCATAACTAGTAACTTTGCTCCCCCCATATGTTCTTTCCTGGCCACCTCGGCTAGTGTGTCGATCATTGCTCTGTTGCTCTCATCGTATTCTCTTGGCCTTCTGCAGTTCTGTGGTGGGTTGTACATTACTGCAATTATCACCTTATGACCCTCAGTATGGATTGTTCCTACTAAGTAGTCCCTTTCGCCCGTGCCATCCATTCCTTCCATTTTCTCAAAAACCCCACTGGATTTTAATGAGCAGTGCAACTCCTCCTCCCCCTCTATTCCCTCTGTCTTTCCTGAGGATTTGATATCCGGATGGAAAGATTGAATCTGCTATTATTCTGGTGAGTTTTGTTTCTGTGAGTGCTAAATCTCAGAAATGTCAGAAATGTTTTACTTTTTCTGATAATTTATTAAAACATGAGAAAATTTCTAAATGTAATATATGAAATTAGATGAAAATATAGAAAATACTATGGATGAACATTTATGTAAATACCATTAATATTTAGATTTGTGCAAAAAAATACTTTTAGTTTAAATGATCATAAAGTATTAATGTGCCTATTATATATTAATAATTAAAATGTACTTTGAAAGAATGGAAAAATTAATGTATATACCACCACCATTTGATTCTTTTGATGATACAAAAATTACAATAGAATTCTTTGATAACATTAGTCTCTCTGATTTATTATCCTTTTATGATGTAAATATTAAAGAAATACAATTCGAAGAGAATATAAAAACAAATAAGATTGATGAGGATAAACACAATCTCTCTGATTTATTATCCTTTTACAATGTAGATATTGAAGAAGTACAATTTAAAGGAAATAAAATTGAAATTAGTGAGGATAAATACAAGTGTACATTTTGTACAAAAAAATATAGTAATAATTTTTTACTAACACGTCATGTAAAATACCACAGAGAAATAAAATACAAGTGTACACTGTGTAAAGCAAAATTTATTTTTAATAATGACTTAAAAAGACATATTAAAATTCATAATCAGAAATGTTTTAGTCTTTTTGAAAAATTGAAGAGACCTAATGTAACTAATACGGGTGAGAAACCATATAAGTGTCAGAAATGTCAGAAATGTTTTAGTGTTTTTGGAAATTTGAAGAGACATAATGTAATTCATACGGGAGAGAAACCATATAAGTGCCAGAAATGTCAGAAATATTTTAGAACCAAGGATAATTTAGTACAACATGAAAAGAGACATGATGATATGAGAGAAAAACCATATAAATGTCAGAAATGTATTGAAATGTTTTATTTTTTTTTGGGAGTTTGAAGAAACATAATGTAACTCATATGGGAGAGAAACCATATCAGTGTCAGAAATGTCAAAAATGTTTTAGTGTTTTTGGAAATTTGAAGAGACATAATATAATTCATACGGGAGAGAAACTATATAAGTGTCAGAAATGTCAGAAATGTTTTAGTACCAAGGAAAATTTAGTAAAACATGAAAAGAGACATCAATGTCAGAAATTATATCAGTGCACACAGTGTGAAAAAAAGTTTTATCATAAATCTTCACTGAAGAGACATAATATAATTCATGATGTGTAAAACAAGAAGAACTCCAAGCACGACGTATTTAGTGAGAACCTATTACACACATGGATCCTTTTATAAAATACAATTCAAGGAGAATATGTATACTCGGTGAGTTTATTTTTCAAATGTTTTGGTAGCCATGAATATTTAGTACAACATTAGAGACGTATAATATGTAGAAAGAAATAACTTTACTTTTAAGAAATTTAACATTAATTTATATTTTATATTTTATTTCAGATAAATGTTTATACTCAGTGGAAGTTGTGGATTAAAGGGTTAAGATGCCTACAGGATGAGTATAGCCATTTATTATACCTAATATTATTAATTAAAATGTCCTCTGAAAAAGTGGAAGAATTAGCATATACATTTGATATAGATAGTACAATCGAATCCTTTGATAAGATAGATAACATTACTCTTTCTGATTTAATATCTTTTTACGATGTAGATATTGAAGAAACACAATTTGAAGAACTTCATATGAAAAGACATAATATTATTAATAAGAAGTTTGCTTGTACATTATGTGGAAAGACATTTCTTACAAAATATAGGTTCGAAATACATACTAGAATTCATACGAAAGAGAAACCATATCAGTGTCAGAAATGTCATAAATGTTCTAATGTCAAGGAATATTTAGTACAACATGAAAAGATACATACAAGAGAGAAACCATATCAATGTCAGAAATGTAAAAAATGTTTTAGTATCAAGGAATATTTAGTACAACATGAAAAGATACATACAAGAGAGAAACCATATCAATGTCAGAAATGTCATAAATGTTTTGTTCGTCATTACAATTTAGTACAACATGAAAAGAGACATAATATTATTAATAAGAAGTTTGCTTGTACAACATGTGAAAAGAAATTTTTTGAGGAATATAGATTGAAAATGCATACTAGAACTCATTCGGGAGAGAAATCATAGTGTCAGAAATGTCAGAAATGTTTTTATAGCCATGAATATTTAGTAAAACATAATAGGAGACGTACTTGTGAAAAAACATTTGAAGAGAAAAAGAAGATTGGTGCTTGTAAATTATGCGGAAAGAAATGTCTTACGAAATATAGGTTGAAAATACATACTAGAATTCATATGAAAGAGAAACCATATCAGTGTCAGAAATGTAATAAATGTTTTAGTGTCAAGGAATATTTAGTACAACATGAAAAGATACATACGGGATATAAACCATATCAGTGTCAGAAATGTAATAAATGTTTTAGTGTTAAGAAATATTTAGTACAACATGAAAAGATACATAATAAGAAGTTTGCTTGTACATTATGCGGAAAGACATTTTTTGAGGAACGTAGATTGAAAATACATATTAGAACTCATACGGGAGAGAAACCATATCAGTGTCAGAAATGTCAGAAATGTTTTAGTGTTAAGGAATATTTAGTGAAACATGAAAAGAGAAAAAATATTATTAATAAGAAGTTTGCTTATACAATATGCAGAAATTTTTTTTTTGAGAAATGGGAGATTAAACTACATACTAGAACTCATACGAAAGAGAAACTATATCATTGAGGAATGTAGATTGAAAATACATACTCATACAGGAGAGAAACTATATAAGTGTTAGAAATGACAGAAATGTTTTTATAGCCATGAATATTTAGTAAAACATAAAAGAAGTAAAATACGTGATTTTTTAGATTTATTTACTGTATAGTACATTTTTTATACCTAATATCTATTGTATATTATTAATTAAAATGTCGTATGAAAAAGTGGAAAAATTAACGTATACATTTGATATAGATACTACAATCGAATCCTTTGATAAGATAGATAACATTACTCTCTCTGATTTATTATCCTTTTACGATGTAGATATTGAAGAAACAATATTTGAAGAAAATACAAAAACAAAGAAGATTAGTGAGGATAAAGAGAACTCATCAGAAAAAAATAAGAAGTTTGCTTGTACATTATGCGGAAAGAAATTTCTTACGAAATATAGGTTGAAAATACATACTAGAATTCATACGAAAGAGAAACCATATCAGTGTCAGAAATGTAATAAATGTTTCAGTGTCAAGGAATATTTAATACAACATGAAAAGATACATACGGGGAATAAACCATATCAGTGTCAGAAATGTCAGAAATGTTTTAGTGTCAAGGAATATTTAGTACAACATGAAGAAAGACATAATAAGAAGTTGTACAAGCAATTTTTTTGAGGAATGTAGATTGAAAATACATATTAGAACTCATACGGGAGAGAAAATATATCAGTGTCAGAAATGTCAAAAATTTTTATAGCCATGAATATTTATTACATGAAAAGATACATAATATTATTAATAAGAAGTTGATATGTGGAAAGAAATTTTTTTTTTTGAGAAATGGGAGATGAAACTATATACTAAAACTCGTACGGGAGAGAAACTATACCAGAGACATATAAGAGAGAAATCATATTAGGATCAGAAATGTCAGAAATGTTTTGTTCGCCATGGATATTTAGAACAATATGAAAAGAGACATAATATTATTAATAAGAAGTTTGCCTGTACATGATGCGGAAAGAATTTTTTTGAGGAATATAGGTTGGAAAAGTGAAAGTTGTCTAAATCATAATGCACTAATATCTAAAAGAGTAATAATGTACATTTTTTATACCTAATATCTATTGTATATTATAAATTAAAATGTCATCTGAAAAAGTGGAAGAATTAACGTATACATTTGATATAGATGCTACAATCGAATCCTTTGATAAGATAGATAACATTACTCTTTCTGATTTATTATCTTTTTACGATGCAGATATTGAAGAAACACAATTTGAAGAACTTCATATGAAGAGACATAAGAAGTTTGCTTGTACATTATGCAGAAAGACATTTCTTACAAAAAATAGGTTTGAAATACATACTAGAACTCATACGAAAGAGAAACCATATAAATGTCAGAAATGTCAGAAATGTTTTAGTGCCAAGGAATATTTAGTACAAAATGAAAAGATACATACGGGAGAGAAACCATATCAATGTCAGAAATGTCAGAAATGTTTTGTTCGTCATGACTATTTATTACAACATGAAAAGAAACTTAATATTAAGAAGTTTGCTTGTACAATATGCAGAAAGAAATTTTTTGAGAAATATAGATTGAAAATACATATTAGAACTCATACGGGAGAGAAACCATATCAGTGTCAGAAATTTCAAAAATGTTTTTATAGCCATGAATATCTATTACAACATGAAAAGGGACATAATATTATTAATAAGAAGTTTGATTGTACATTATGCGGAAAGAAATTTCTTATGAAATATAGGTTGGAAATACATACTAGAATTCATACGAAAGAGAAACCATATCAGTGTCAGAAATGTAATAAATATTTTAGTGTCAAGGAATATTTAGTACAACATGAAAAAATACATACGGGGGAGAAATCATATCAGTGTCAGAAATGTCAGAAATGTTTTAGTGTCAAGGAATATTTAGTACAACATGAAAAGAGACATAATAAGAAGTTTGCTTGTACATTATGCGGAAAGACATTTTTTGAGGAACGTAGATTGAAAATACATATTAGAACTCATACGGGAAAGAAACCATATCAGTGTCAGAAATGTCAGAAATGTTTTTATAGCCATGAATATTTATTACAACATGAAAAGAGATATAATATTATTAATAAGAAGTTTGCTTGTACATTATGCGAAAAGAAATTTTTTGAGGAATATAGATTGAAAATACATACTAGAATTCATACGGGAGAGAAACCATATCAGTGTCAGAAATGTCAAAAATGTTTTTATAGCCATGAATGTTTAGTACAACATGAAAAGAGACATAATATTATTAATAAGAAGTTTGCTTGTACAGAAATAAATTTTTTGAGGAATTTAGATTGAAAATACATACTATCAGAAATGTCAGAAATGTTTTTATAGCCATGAATATTTAGTAAAACAAATATGTGATTTTTGAGATTTATTTACTGTATAGTACATTTAATTTATATTTTATATTTTCTTTCAGATAAACGTGTATACTCAGTGGAAGTTGTCTAAATCATAATGCACTAATATCTAAAAGAGTAATAATGTACATTTTTTATACCTAATATCTATTGTATATTATTAATTAAAATGTCGTCTAAAAAAGTGGAAGAATTAACGTATACATTTGATATAGATGCTACAATCGAATCCTTTGATAAGATAGATAACATTACTCTCTCTGATTATCCTTTTATGATGTAGATATTGAAGAAACACAATTTCAAAGTGTTAGTTGCAAATGTTTTAGCAAATTTGGAACCCCAGTTAAGCCATAAGCAATGTGTTTTAAATTTTTATTTAAATTTATTATTTATTTAATGAAGAGAATTATATAATGTTATGATTTTGCTTCTAATAGTTACGTGGATGTACACTATTTTTGTATTTTATACTGAAATGTTAAATGGTATATTATAATAAAAAAAGTTGTATTTTTTGTTTAAATATTATATTAACATTTAAAAATTTAACTTGCTAATGATGCTTAATTTTCCATGATGATTCATTGCTTATTAGGCCAATAAGTTTACATTTTGGCAATATCTCCAAGACACTTAATAATTAGACATATTCGGCAATTTATTTGTCAAATAGGCTAAAAAATAAGTTTTACATATTCGGCACGACATATATATATATATATATATATATGTCGTGCCGAATAGGCAGAACTTGTGATCTTGGCTTAAATAGCAACGCTCATCTTGCCATATAGGGCAACCGAAAATTTGTGTATGCAATAATTTCGCCAAAATCATTCTGAACCTAACGAAAAAAATATATTTCACTGTGTTTGTTTAGTATTAAATTACTGTAAACAAATCTAAAATATATTTAGTTGGGTAAGGCTAAAATAAATTGCTCTTGTTATAATAAGGTTAGGTAAGTTTTCTAAGATACTTTTGGAGCAAAATTAAAAATGTTTACATTAACATTAATGAAAAAAATATATCTTTAAACGTATAAGAGAAAATTTTAGAAAGGACTTAATTTTAAATGAGTTCTTGCTAATTGACCAGTTTTACATATTCGGCACGACATATATATATATATATATATATATATATATATATATATATATATATATATATATATATATATATATATATATATATATATATATATATATATATATATATATATATATATATATATATATATATATATATATATATATATATATATATATATATATATATATATATATATATATATATATAAATATATATATATATATATATATATATATATATATATATATATATATATATATATATATATATATATATATATATATATATATATATATATATATATATATATATATTTATAACAAGCACAGTTTAATTTTGCATAATCAAACTAAATATATTTTATACAAGTTTACGGTAATTTAATAAGCAAACACAATGAAATGTTTTTTCATTAGATTCAGAATGATTTTTGCGAAATTATTGCATACACAAAGTTTCGCTTGCCCTATTCGGCACAATATATATATCTATATATATATATATATATATATATATATATATATATATATATATATATATATATATATATATATATATACATATATATATATATATATCTATATTTATATATATATGTATATATATATATATATATATATATATATATATATATATATATATATATATATATATATATATATATATATATATATATATATATATATATATATATATATATATATATATTTGTAAATGCCAGCTTATATTTTGGTGAAGGATATACAAACATTTATTCTCTTTGCTGCCTTTTTGCTCATTCCTAAGCGATTATCGTTCTTCAGTCAGGTGTTCGGGGCAGTAGACTACACCCGTCCCCGTAATAGTCTGTATCCACATTTTGCATCGACTAGACAAATGCAGTTTTTTTTTAAATAGAGATGGCAACCCAGTTATGACCAATTTTCTTTTTAGTGATTATAAGAAATACTTTTTTGAGTTTGCCTTACATACTGTATTGTGTACAACAACTATATGAATTAATTGTAAAAGACGAAATGATTAATATTTGTAACAATGCTCAGTGGTGCCTAAGACTCTTTGTGACCTCTGTAATCCTGTTTCTTTGCGGTAACGTTCACAGGATGAGCTGCTGTGCACAATAAACTAGCCGCAAATGCGGCACAACTCTGTCTGAGATGGCCCTAAGATGCTGTGCCAAGTCTTGAGGATGCTGAGATCGTCCAAAGATACGATCTTGAGGTTCCTGAGATATTCCCATTTAAGGTCTGGAGACTTCTTAGATGGTGTTAAGGATACTAAGGTGCTTCCAAGATCCTGTCTTGAGGATTCTAAGTTGATCACAAATTACGTAAAATATTTTAACACTGCCTTTTTAAGTACGAAGTGTGTAGTGCGTGCGTGCGCGTGCATTGGAAGGTTGGCTAACCCTTCTAGTCCCACGAAGTGATGTCTCAAGCACTGTTGTGAAATCATACCCCAACGTCTTATTTGCAAAGTATTAGATGACCAAAGACCTTCATCTAACCATGCTTCTCGTGGGAAGGTTAGGATTCTATAATGTCTAAGGGACGTAAATTAAGAATAGAAATGGATGTATGCCAGACGTGGATGAGGTTAACTAATGTAGTAGAAGAGAAAGAAGACGTAAGTACATTAAGATATATGGTTTGAAAGAAAGAAATGGGAGAGAGTGAATTGGATTGGATATTATTATTATTATTATTATTATTATTATTATTATTATTATTATTATTATTATTATTATTATTATTATTATTATGTTACGGGAGATAATTGGGTAAATTCCGAAGAAGGAGATGATAGCTCTAAATATTTTGATTAAGAGCCATTCACTGGCATCAAAGAATCTTACTTCCCTTGAAGGATGAGGAGGTATAGTGAGAGCAGAGGACGAAGAGGATGATGATGATGAAGTAAGAGAGTGGGAATGATGGGGCGAGGGGAAAGTTTGTGTTATGTAGTGAGGGGAGATATGAGATGAGGTTGTGGGTGAGGGGAGAGAGAGAGAGAGGAAAGTTTTGTGAGCATGGGAGCAGAAGCAGGATAATAAAGTGAGGGAAGAGAGGGTGAGGGAGAGGGACTGAAGTCTAAGTTAGGGTGAGGGGAAAATGAACGGTAATTACATGAACCTGCTTGTGCAATCAGTGCAAGATAATACATTCGCGTAATCCTGGAAAATATTACGCTACAAACATACCGTAAGTTATAAATCTCATGCCGACTCAATTGGGAGCTGAAGTAATAAATCCCAGCAAAACACTTCTTGTTCAGCACCATTATGGATTACTGTTTACCTAATGGTGGTAAGGGGAAGCCTTTTTGTAAGAGTAACGCTCCCACCTAGCGATTAGGAGAAGGGTAAACCTGCCATCACTGGTGGCGCCGATGATCTATCCACACAACCACAGCACTTCACATAAATTTAATGATATATTACTTAATAAATCTTCAGAAGTGATATATCTGAACATAAACACATAAAATAAAACTTAAGAGTGGAAATGGCTACGTCTTTGATGGTCCAAGTTGATGCGTGTACAAGTTTTAAACTTTGAGTAATGGTTAGTAAAGAGTTAATTTTTACAAGCGTCCACGTGTGACTTGTATGTCAGAGATCAGTGTGTTAGAAGAAAAAAGAAGTTCTGAATTCACTCCCTTGTATGGGCGAGACGTACGAACATGTCTTCTAACATTCGCTACCCCGGTTCATCTAGTAGTAAATACCGTATTTTCTGGCATATAAGGCGCACGAACGTGTAAGACGTGTAGCGTTAGTAAACAACTGCTTAAGCATAACCTATCATCTACCGATGACCCTGACCTTGAGCATATAAGGCCCAGGCTGATTTTCCAAGACTTTTTGTGTGGAAAAAAGAAAACCGCGCCTTTTATGCCGGAAAGTAGTGTAGGTACCTGGGTGTTAATCATCTTACACATTAGAAAAAAATTTAGACCTAAAGGCGAGCCCATTGGTACTCCATCAGTTTGTTCATATAATATTTATTAAAAATAGAATGATTAACTGATGACTGAATTATTATTTTTAAATCTTTAATATTTAAAGCTGCATTTAAATCTGTATAACAGCTAAATTAAAGAGGCCCATTGCATTCAGAATTAGCACAGAATGGGCACATTTAACTTTAATTTTGCAGATTTGCAGATTTCAACAAACTAATATACAGTGAAAACACTTCAGATTTTGTTATATAAAATAACTTTTTTCAACCAACTTTTGTTATGAGCAATTCTGAGGTTGTCTTTGTTTACCAACATTACATTAAGAAACGCCAGTGATATTTTTAAGAATGGTTTATTTGCAGATACAGTTTCTGTTGAAGATTTAAACAACAAATATTGAAAAAACGTCGCCTACCAATTAATGATTTTGTTTTAATATATAACAGTTGTTATATACACACAGTGACAATGGTCAGCTGTGTCTAGTGTATTTCTACGTTAACATTTCGTCTGAATGGATGACTGCTCGATGGAGCATAAGCAATTAATTTTTATGAGGTGTGTTTTGAGGATTCTACTCAGATAACCTTGCTTGAGGATTAATCAAATTCCAAGAACAGTATTGAATTCTCTGTGCAAAAGAATATTAAAAAAATTGTCATCATTTCCTGATGGTGATGCTGAGTACTTTAATTGCAGGTTTCCTACTGCAGTATATCGTAATCTCACATTCACTGAATCAGGTCTATTCTTATTTAAAGAAAATTCCATTACAACATTCATTAGTTTACATTCTTCATGATATTCTTGCCATTGTTTTTATGTTGAATTTAAATTTTCAAAAAACTTTCCTGCCAAGCTATCTTCATTTTTTTTTTCAAGATAATACTGAATTCCTTTCTCGATGAGAAGTTGTGCGACCAAATAAACTGCAACGTTAAAACTGCAACATCCTTCAGAGTGCAGACACTGTACTTCCCATCTCTAGGACACAAGTCCGGCCTGCCGGTTTCCCTGAATCACTTCATAAATATTACCCTGCTCACACTCCAACAACACATCAAGTCCTTAAAACTATTTCACATCCAATCTTTTGCTACATATTCTCTTTATCCTCATCACCTTACTCTTTCCTATATTCACTTTCCATTTTCTTCTTTTACATACCCTACCAAACTCATCCACCAACCTCTGCAACTTCTCTTCAGAATCTCCCAAAAGCAGAGTGTCATCAGCAAAGAACAACCGTGACAACTTCCACTTTGTGTTAGATTCTTTATCTTTTAATCCCAAACCTTTTTCCAACACCCGAGCATTCACTTCTCTTACAACTCCATCTATAAATATGTTGAATAACCATGGTGATATGACACATCCTTGTCTAAGGCCTATATATACTGGGAAATAATCTCCCTCTTTCCTACATACTCTAACCTGAGCCTCATTATCCTCGTAAAAACTTTTCAGTGCTTTCAGTAACGTACCTCCTATTCTATACATTTGCAACATCTGCCACATTGCCCCCCTATCCACACTGTCATACGCCTTTTCCAAATCCATAAATGTCACAAAAAAAAACTTTTATTCCTTATCTAAATACTGTTCACCTATATGTTTCACTGTAAACACTTGGTCTACACACCCCCTACCTTTCCTAAAGCCTCCTTGTTCATCTCCTATCCTACTCTCCGTCTTACTCTTATTTTTTTCAGTAATAACTCTACCATACACCTTACCAGGTATACTGAACAGACTTATTTCCCTAAAATTTTCACATTCTCTTTTGTCCCCTTTGCCTTTATACAAAGTAACTATGCATGCTCTCTGGCAATCCATAGGTACCTTACCTTCTTCCATACATTCATTAAATAAAAGCATCAACCACTCAAATCTACATACCTACCTGCTTTTAACATTTCTACCTTTATCCCATCAATCCCAGCTGCTTTGCCACCTTTCATTCAACCCACTGTCCCACTCACTTCCCCCACACTCACAACTCGCTCCTCCTCTCTCCTACAAGATGTTACTCCTCCTTGCTCTGTACACGAAATTATAGCTTCCCTATCTTCATCAACATTAAACAATTCCTCAAAATATTCCCTCCATATTCCTGATACGCTTAACTCTCTATTTAATAACTCTTCTCTCCTATCTTTAACATTCAAATTCATTTGTTCCCTAGGCTTCCTCAACTTATTAATCTCACTCCAAAACTTTTTCTTATTTTCCTCAAAATATGTTGATAACATCTCACCCACTTCCTCATTTGCTCTCTTTTTACATTGCTTCATCACTCTCTTAATCTCTCTTTTCTGCTCCATATACCCCTCTCTCCTTGCATCACTTATACTTTGTAAAAGCTCTCATATGCTAACTTTTTCTCTCTTACTGCTCTCTTTACATCATCGTTCCACCAATCGCTCCTCTTCCCTCCTGCACCAACTTTCCTGTAACCACAAACTTCTGCTGAACACTCTAACACTACATTCTTAAACCTACCCTATACATCTTCAACCCCATTTCCTATACTCTCACTAGCCCATCTATCTTCCAATAGTTGTTTACATCTTACCCCTAACTGCCTCCTCTTTTAGCTTATGAACCTTCACCTCTCTCTTAACTGTGTAAGCCAACGCCTTAACCTAGTCAGGTCAGATCACATTCAATTAAGGAAGGAGCACTGCATCTGGCCTAGCACCACAAGCTAGTCAAGTTCAACTACAGAACGTCTTAGCTTCTTTAACGGTATTCGGGAGTTTCTTCCACTCATCCACAACTCTATTACCAAACCAGTGCTTTCCTATATCCTTCCTGAATGTGAATTTTTCAAACTTAAAGCCATTGCTGCGAATCCTCTCTAAGCTAGATATTTTTAGCACGCTATTTACATCCCCTTTATTCCTGTTTTCCATTTATTCACCTCAATCATATCCCCCTAATTCTAAAACTTTCTAGAGAGTGCAGATTCAGGGTCCTCAGTCTATCCTCAGGAAAATTTCTGATACGTGGGATCTACTTCGTCATCCTCCTTTTTACGTTTTCCAGAGAATTTATATCTATTCGGTAATACGGTGACCAGAACTGTGCAGCATAATCTAAATGAGGACTAACCAAAGATATATAGAGTTGAACAATCTGAGGACTTCTATTATTTATATTTCTTGATATAAAGCCAAGAATTTTGTTAGCTTTGAGAACACTTATGCACTGTTGTCTTGGTTTCAGATTACTGCTAGGCAGAACTCCTAAATCCTCTTCGCAATCGGTAGTATTAAGATCAACATTATTTAGTTTGTATGTGACACGGTTATTTTCCTGTCCAACATTTAGAACTTTGAATTTGTCAATATTAAACTGCATCTGCCACTTCTCCGATGATTGCATCAGTCTATTCAAATCATCCTGGAGTGCTCTAATGTCCTCATTAGAATGAATTCGACGGTCTATTTTGGTGTCATCAGCAAATTTGCTTATGTCGCTATTTATTCCCTCATCTATGTCGTTTATGTAAATTGTGAACAACAAGGGGTCCAACACTGACCCCTGAGGAACACCGCTTGTGACGTGCCCCCATTCTGATTTCTCCCCATTTATGCAAACTCTCTGCTTTCCTATTTGTCCACCATGCCTCTACCCTGGAAAATTTTTCTCCTCCCCTCCTATTTCGTGTGCCTTAAGTTTCCTCGATAGCCTCTAATGTGGAACTCTATCGAAAGCCTTACTGATGTCCATATACACAATATCATATTCATTACCATGATCTACCTCCTCAAATACCTTAGTGAAAAAGGTTAGTAAATTCGTAAGACAGGAACGCCCCTTTGTAAAACCGTGTTAAGATTCATTAATCAATTTATGCCTGTCAAGATGGCTACGAATTGCCTCGGCAATTATTGATTCCAGAAATTTTCCCACTATTGGAGTAAGGCTTATTGGTCTATAGTTTGAAGCTAAGGATCTATCACCTGCCTTGTAAATAGGTATTACATTTGTCATTTCTCACTTGTCTGGCACTATGCCAGTTTGTAGCGATATATTGAAAAGATTAGCCAAAGGTTTGCCAAGTTTCTCTTTGCATTTCTTTAAAACCCTTGCAAACAGTTTATCAGGGCCTGGGGATTTGTTAGATTTTAATTTCTCTATTTGTCAAAGGACCATATCACTAGTTACCCCAATCGTGTATAGTTTATCATCCTTTTCTACATAATTTATTTTTTCTGGAATTTCGCTAGTACCTTCGTGAGTAAAAGCTGAGATGAAGTAAATGTTGAAAACTTCACACATTTCCTTATCACTGTCAGTGATCTGACCTGAGTTACTCTTAAGTGGGCCAATCTTGTCCCTAATCTTACTTCTGTATACCTGAAAGAACCCTTTTGGGTTAGTCTTCGAATCCCTTGCAACTTTAGCCTCATAATCCCTTTTTGCTCTTCTTATTTCTTTTTTTTTTATATCTCTTTAATTGAATATTTTTATTTCTTAACTGTCAATCCCCTCTTTTGATACGCCTATATATGCCTCTCTTTTGACCAATGAGATGTTATAATCTATTGTTTATCCATTTGGGATCATTTTTGTTAAATCTAACTTTCCTACTCGGAAGAAAAGTTGTCTGGTCAGCTAGAACTATGCTCTGAAATACGTCATATTGGCATCCAACACCACCTACCTGACCCATAGTCAGGTCATCCCAGTTTAGCCCACCCAGGTAATTTCTCAGTCCTATGAAGTCGGCCAAGCAGAAGCCTGGGACAGAGACCTGATTGCAGTTATCTGGGTAATTCCACGGTATATTGAAACTAAATGATTTGTGATCGCTTTCCCCATGCTCACCATTAACTTAAAAAATATTAATTAGTGATTATTTGTTAGCAAGAACCAAGTCAAACAGGTTGTTTCCTCTGGTTGGTTCTGTCACAAACTGTTTTAAAAAGCAATCCTGAACCGTATCATGAAAGTCATTAGACTCAAGATTTCCTGTCACATTGTTCCAGTCAATTTGTCTAAAGTTGAAATCTCCCATTAACACTACATTTTCATATCTAGACGTATATGTACATAATGTATATGTTTAACGATTCGCAGATAGGCGAAATTATATACAAACATAGTCTCTACGTCCACAGTAGGACTCGAACCAGCAAACTAGCCAGACCCCAGATAAGATGGGCGCCTAGCCGGAGCTAGACGATGTTTCCTCATATCCCGGAGCACCAGGCTTGTTTTCAGATTTATTTCATCAAATCCTGCCACATACAGTGGATAACGAAAGAGATTTGAAATGTAGGTTCGAATCCTGCTGTGGACGTAGAGACAGTATTTGTAAATAATTTTACCTGTTTGCAAATCGTTAAACATTTCAATTCTGTTTTGTTGTCCACTGCATGTGGCAGGATTTGATGAAAAAACTTTGAAAACAAGCCTGGTGCTCCGGGTATGGGGAAACATCGCCTAGCTCCGGCTAGGCACCCGTACTTATCTAGGGTCTGGCTCAGTGATAAAGTACTGTGTACTCTGATACAGAGTTTGCAAGTTAGAGTCCTACTGTGAACGTAGATAATGTTTGTGTTTGTATATATATATATATATATATATATATATATATATATATATATATATATATATATATATATATATATATATATATATATATATATATATATATATATATATATATATATATATATATATATATATATATATATATATATATATATATATATATATATATATATATAAATTTAATCTTACTCAGTGTGAGGATGCAAACTCAGTGCTCACATCTTACCTGGGCAGGTAATCATTACTGTGTTGTCTTAGCTTGCGTAGGAAACGATCTCTCATATGTTTTGGGACGAAGGTTTTATTTACCCCCTATGTCTTTCTTTTACCCCAAACCTGAGGATTTGTTGCCTGATCGGCGCCTCATAACTATTACAGCTTGTCTAGCACGTATGTGTCAGCCCACAGCTGATCTTTAGAATTATCTTACTTTGCAGAAATTAACGAAATACGAATAAACGTTTTGTTAGTTAGCCAGTGAGTGATCGCAGTCCATCTGGACATTGACTCCTTTAAAAAAAAAAAAAAGTGACATTCTCTGGATTTCCTGCCTGACATTGAATGATCAAGTGAAAAATTTATCTTTGATTATTGTCCCATACCAAAAGTGTTCAGTTACCTTTATCCCTTACCTCCTCCTCCCCCTCACTCTCTCTCCTTTAATTTCTCTATAGTCGTATTGCGTATCAATCTGGCCTGATGATGTTTGTACGTCTTTTCGTTTGAGGCTCCCAAAAAGATAATCTACTGCTGAAATGTGCATAACTTCAGAGGAAGATTTTTTCCTATTACAAATTAGGTTTTCCCCCATATAGGCCTAGATGGGACTTTCATGAGTTAATAGCCCCACCCGTTCTGTGATTTTTTTTAAAATTTCCTTTTATGTCGCTCCTGCAGACGTAAATTCAGTTTGTGTCGGAGGAGACCAAGAGTAACTTCACCCCTTCCCACCCTTTATATATATATATATATATATATATATATATATATATATATATATATATATATATATATATATATATATATATATATATATATATATATATATATATATATATATATATATATATATGTAAATTTTATTAGGTAACAGGAAATGGCAATTTTCACATGTAAAATATTCACGCGAAATACAAAATGTTTTACTTTGGTGGAAAACCCTATTTTTATAGCAACATATTTTAGAAGAGATTCACTTCAGAGTTTTTATTAAAGCATTATTTGATGGAAATACGTTGCAAAAATGTCATCTCTGATAAATATATTTTAATGCATGCAAGCCTTGGGGAGCTCCCAGCGAACACGCACACGCACCCACGGGCGAAGCTGTTGTACACTCACATCAGGAGTAAAACAACAGTCAAGGACCAGGTAATCAGGCTGAGGAAGAAAGAAGGGAAGATCACAAGAAACGGCCGAGAAGTATGTGAACATGAGATTTAAAAAGAGCATTATAGTAGAGACAGAAAGGACTCCTGAAAGCAGGAGTAGTGGGGTACTCCATCAAGTGCTGGACACAATGCTTACAACCGTGGAGAAGGTGAAGAGGCTGCTAAGCGAACTAGATATCTCAAAGGCGATGGGACCGTCAACATCTCTCCGTGCGTCCTGAAGGAGGGAGCAAAGGCACTGTGTGTGCCTCTAACAACAATCTTCAACACGTCTATCGAAGCAGGGCGACTAGCTAAGGCGTGGAAGACAGCAAATGTAGGCTCAATTTTTAAGAAAAGGGAGAGACATGCAGAATTAAACTACAGACCAGTGTCAGTGACATGTATAGTATGCAAAGCCGTGGAGATTATCAGTGAAAGAATGGTGGAGCACCTAGAAAGGAGTGAGCTTATTCACGACAACCAGCATTGTTTCAGAGAAGGGAAATCCTGTGTCACAAACCTATTGGAGTTTTACGACAAAGTGATGGCAGAAAGACGAGAGAGAAGAGGCCGATAGATTGCATTTTCTTGGACTCTAAGAAGGCTTATGACACAGTTCCACACAAGAGGTTAGTGCAAAAGCTGGAGGATCAGGTGGGTATAACAGGGAAAGCACTTCAGTAGATCAGAGAATACCTGACAGGAAGGCAACAACGAGTCATGGTACGTGATGAGGTGTCAGAGTGGGTGCTTGTGACGAGCGGGGTTCCACAGGGGTCAGTCCTACGACTGTTACTGTGTCTAGTATATATGAATGATATAACGAAAGGGGTAGATGTGAAGCTAAATGAGTAGAATTCAATCGGATGAAGATTAAAAAAGACTGCAAAGGGATCTGGACAGACTGCAAACCTGGTCCAGCAACTGGCTCCTAGACTTTAACCCCATCAAGTCCAAAGTCATGAAGATCTGAGAATGGCAAAGAAAACCACAGACAGAGTACAGTCTAGAGGGGCTGAAGACTGCAAACTTCAATCAAAGAAAAGGATCTTGGGGTGAGTATAATACCGAGCACATCTCCTGAGGCGCACATCAACCAAATTACTGCTGCAGCATATGGACGACTGACAAACCTAAGAATAGCGTCCCGACACCTCAGTAAGGAATCATTCAGGATTCTGTATTCCGTGTACGTATGCAGCACCAGTTTGGAACCCACATTCAGTCAAGCACGTAAAGAAATTAGAGAAAGTGCAGATGTTTGCAACGACACTAATCCCGGGGCTAAGTGGTATGTCCTACGAAGAGATTTTAAGGGAAATCGACCTGACAACACTGGGAGAGAAAGGACAGGGGGGGGGACATGATTACGATATATAAAATACTGAGAGGAATTGACAAGTGGGACAGAGACAATATACTCCAGAGATGGGACATAGCAACAAGGGGTCACAATTTAAAGTTGAAGACTCAGATGAGCCAGGCATTTGAATAGTCTGAAAAGTGATGTAGTGGAGGCAGGATCCATACATAGCTTTAAGATGAGGTATGTTAAGGCTCGTGGAGCAGGGAGAGAGTGGACCTAGTAGCGACCAGTGAAGAGGAGGGCCAGGAGCTATGAATCGATCCCTGCAACCACAGTTTGGTGAGCTCTCTCTCTCTCTCTCTCTCTCTCTCTCTCTCTCTCTCTCTCTCTCACACACACACACATTCACTTACATACTCTCACACTCACACACTCACTATCTTCAGGTGTGTGCACATATAAGTGTACGCGCCCTCGTTTGTGTGTACGCACCTACAGCATATGTTGCTGCAATGATTGTGTGTATGTGTGCGTGTACGTGTGTGTACGTGTGTGTACGTGTGTACGAGTGTACGTGTGTACAAGTGTCCCAGTACTTGAGGGTGATGCTCCTGGCGAGATGTAAGAGGAGTAAATAAGAGGAAAGGAAGTATAAAGAAAGAAGACGATGACGGGAGTGGAAGGAAGCTTGGGAATGGAGACACACGACATGTATCCGCTTGAGAGACGCGAGCGACAACAATTTGCAGAGGGAGATGGAAGAGAAACGGAAAATAGAGAAAGATAGAAGAGACTGAACAGAAAGATGGAGTACGGGTGGAAGATGAAGAGGGAAGAAAGCGGGAGAGAAAAAGAGAGAGATAGGACAGGGGGGAGACTGAGAAACATGATGAGGCGGCCATAAATTGTACATAGCCTCCAGAGTAAGGTTGAGTTTCTTCCCGCACTACAGCGCTGTTCAGAGTTCCTTCCCGCAGTACAGCGCTGTTCAGGGAGTTTCTTTCCTCAGTACAGTGCTGTTCAGGAAGTTTCTTCCCGCAGTACAGCGCTGTTCAGGAAGTTTCTTCCCGCACTACAGCGCTGTTCAGAGTTCCTTCCCGCAGTACAGCGCTGTTCAGGGAGTTTCTTCCCGCAGTACAGCGCTGTTCAGGAAGTTTCTTCCCGCACTACAACGCAGTTCAGAGAGTTTCTTCTTGCACTACAAAGCGCTCTAGGGAGTTTCTTCCCACACACTGAAACATAGTTTAGGTTGCCATGCCATTTATGATTCAATATTTTCAGTATTTACTGCAAGTATTTATGTGAATCCTCTGTAACAGTTGGTATCAAATGAATATTTATCTACTGGACGATTTTGCGAAAATTTGATATTTTATCCCAGTAAAATAAACTATATAGAAGATACTTATTAACACGCAAAAAATACTTTAATTTTGTCACAAACTGGATATGTAATTTACATCAGTTCCTGTACCAAGGAAGGCACAACATGTTGTGAATAGTTTGGATAGTATGATTTAATGTTTATGAAATATTAATGTCTATAAGGGGATGTAAGGTTTAGGCAGGAACACCACTGTCTTAAATTTGTGTTAGTATTGGTTCAGTGTAATTAAATAGGTACTCGCTGGCTTGTTTATTTATTGTAACTTCTGAAGTAAAGTTGGGCACAATAAGCGATCACTGTATCGACGTCCGTGGCCCCAGACTATTTAACATCTTACCAGAAGATAGCAAAATCACTGCTAGGACAAGTGTAGAAGTCTTCAAGAGGAAACTGGATAACTATCTTCACCAGGTGCCAGATCAACCAGGCTATACTGGATATGTAGGCCAGCGGCCCCCTAGCAGTAACAGACTAGTTGACGTGGCTAACACCAGAAGACCTTGTCCCATAGCCGGGCTCCGTGAGTAAAGAAACTCTCGGAACTCACTAAAGATATATCTATTTGAGTAGACAGGATAGAATTTGGGGACTGAATGCAATCGACAGCAAAGTACTCATGCTTGGTATTAAAATCTGTTTTGATTTTATGTAGTTTAAGATCATAAAATTGTACTCTTGGTTGAGTGTGTTAGGGAAGCTTTATAGGTTCATTTTAAGGTATAACGTTATATGTTATTTATGTATAAATTTGTGAAGGTAAATGAATTGTCGTTAAGAGGCTCAGCTGATTCTCGTCTTAAAATAAAAGCTCTCTCTGAGGAATTAAGACGTACATTTCGCAGTAAGTACGTTGTGTACGCAGTAGCAGCTCACTCATTCATGAGTATGAACCTACACAGTAGGCCTCTTCAGTAGAATACAGAGGAGGCAGCAGAAGACGTAGTTTTGAGGTGGTCAGTCCTTCAGCCTGGAGAAGAGTTCTCCGCTAGGTTTGCTAACCTAGCAAACCTAGCGTTCAGGCAAAAACGTTATCGATGTCCTCGTTGTGTTGCAGTGTCTAGCAATGTGAATGTGACAGTGGTATGCAATACCGACAAGTTGATAAGTAAGACGCATGTGAAACAGTTAGGTATCTTTATTCCGAAACGTTTCGCCTAGACAGTAGTAGTAGTAACAGTAGTATTAGAAGTAGAAAGAGCAGCAGCACTGGTAGTAGTAGTAGTTGTTGCAGCAGCAATAGGCAGCAGGTCCAAGTCTCCTACCGGCTAAAGCCTAACCTAGTCTGATCAGGTCACATCCACTTATGGAAGGAGCACGGCTTGATATCAAACCCACTAGCACAAGCTAATGGCAGTAACAGCAGAAATAATAACAGTAATACTAGAAATAGTAGCAAGAGAGCGGCAAGCAGTAAGAGTTTAGTATTAGCAGCAATGAAAGAACACATAATAAAACACCATTATAAGTTTGTGCTTATAAATGTGTATCACTTCCCTCCAATTACAACGACACCTGTAGAAGGGTTGGAACCTGCCGGACCATAACCCTCTATGTATATTGACTACCATATTGCTCTTCGGGATCACATACATATTTCTTTATTACATACGCCCGTTCCATGGAATTGGTGTGGCAGTGGTGGAGTGTACAGATCAAAGTGATATTTATTGGGCTGCTTGAATGCTAGATTTATAAAGGGGATTTCCTTTCAGATTAATGGTGGAGAGATCTAAAAGTTTCTGCCAAGCTACAGTGCGTTTCGCGGATTTTTTTCCCCTGCACTATAGCATAATTCAGGGAGTTTCTTCCTTTACTACAGCGCTTCAGGGGGTATCTTCGCTTATTACAGAGCACGTCAGGGAGTTTCTTCCCGCACCACAAGACGCTTCGACGACTTTCTGCATTACAGCAAACTTAAGGTAGTTTATGCACTCAAGCACTTTTCAGTAGAGAATGTCGAGTGAGGTACTCCCTGTCACTCACTTCTCAATACATTTATGCATGACCCTTTCATCTCCCTCTATTAGTCATCTCATCTTTTTGTCAACTTCATTTTGGGAACATCGCTTCATTCCTGTCATCTCCATTTCGTTCCTGTCAATTCCATCCCATTCTGTCATCATTAACTGTGTCATCTCGATTAACCATCTCCATCACGTCATCACCATTTCTTTACATCATCTCCATCACTTTTCATTATCATCTCGTTAGATCTCGCTTTTCAAAGCTTTATTTCTTTTGAACTTCAGTGATCTGATAAAAAAATATTATATTTATTAATAAATTATAGTAACATTATTATTATTATTACTATTATTATTATTATTATTATTATTATTATTATTATTATTATTATTATTATTATTATTATTATTATTATTAGTGAATTACTGAACCCGTGTGGGTGAATGGTCATTCCTCCTCCAGCCAGTCGTGAGACAATTAGTCTATCTAAATATTACTTAGACTCATGGTTCTCTGAGCTCAAGATAGGTTGGTTCTTTCATATATCATGAAGGCTTATGGATCTCGAAACTGAGGCTAGGCTGGTTGCAGCACATATAGAAACCTGTGGTTCTCAGAGCCTAAGCTAGGTAGGCAGTGGTATCTAACATGGAGACCACGGCTCGACACGCAAAACGGCCCTTATGTGCAGTACCAAAAGAAATGAAGTTAATTCGGATTTGCTGAATCTGCGACGCATCCATTCAAATGTCTGGACCTCCAGGCGTCCAAGTTTAAGAAGGAACTCTTTTTTTTTTTTCTTTTAATGTGATTTTTTTGCCTTGGTATAATGTGGAGTTTATTGTGGCCTTTACTTTGGTACATAGTGTGGCGTTTATTATGGAGCTTATTGTGGTGTTTATGGTGTTCATTGTGGTGTTAAGACACTGCGGCTCCTACAGTCCAGCGTTTACTCAAAATCTTCAGACAATTTCCGCACTGTAGAACACTCGTTTCTCAGCATTTTTTTTGGCTTTCGTGTATTCTCTGGGTGCGAATCTGTGAGTAATTTTCGAGAGGTTAGGAAAGACTGTTGAAATTAAAGATTAAGGCACTTTTGCAACATTTGGGAATCTTTATTAAGGGATCATTCGCCAATCAGTTGCTTCTTCAGTCCAATACAGAGAAGAACGGTGAAAAGGGAGGAGTTTGAGGTAATCAGTCTTTCAGCTTGGAGTCGATATGTTCAGCCCATCAGGACCGATGGATTGAAATTCTCAAAGCTCTATGAAATTTTCTGTTAAAAAGGAAATGCAGTAGTGATGTACTCTGTCAGAGTGGGAACATTTATCAACATGGCAAAGACGTCATTGACAAGAGCGTGCACTACTGAACGTTTCAATTGAGCCAACTCTCGTATGAAAACTAGGTTTTGGCGACATTCCTGTCTCCTAATTTCCGAAGTTTGAGGACAGTTTTGGTGTTCATACAGCAAGTATTGTCTGATCATCTTGCCAACATTTTTATGAAAAGTGACACATACAAGAGATATTGATGACACCATTTGTGGCATGCAGAGAGTATGTTCCATTTTATTCGGCGTATGTCACACTCCCACATAGGCTGCCTCCCAACCAGCGAACCGCGTGCTAAGAGTTTAACGATCAATAGGGTACCCGTAGTTAAATCAGTACCTTGGTTCATTGACCCATCACAGGCAAACTTGCCAAAGCTGAAGCAACGCGGTTCACCTGTAAGCATTGGTAGACTTGCCTAGCTGCTGGTTGAGTACGGTGCGCACTCTCTGGCTTCTGCTTCACCAGATATATACATGTACATAGTGTACATTTATATATCTGGTGTTTACAATAAATTATAGTCTACTGATGAGTTTTGTTTGCTCCATTTCCCATTACGATCAGGTCACAGGCCATTCTTACCTGTGTTCGTAATACCATTACACAGCCCTCGTAAGAGCAGACAACGAATCGAAGAATGATGAATTATCATAACTTTGCTATGAACGCGTGTAAATCATTTACCATTTCATTCAAATCGAACCGACACGTTATTTTAAGCCTCATTCTCCTATGTACGAGTTATTTGTATGTATTTCATTCATCTTCGCTGTTGTTCAGTGTATTATAAGTGAGTCTCTTTTGTTGGATTGTACGAATTTCTGAAGTTGGATGAAAATGTCAATTTCTTGAAAATTGGTTGTTCATGATAGTCTTCTTGAGTATGAGACACACTCTGGCTCCTGGACTCTGTCAAAACAGAGGAAAGAGCCACATTCTCTGGCTCCTGGACTATTCTAAAAAAAGATAAGGCCACCCTTACCCCCCCTGATTCTTGGGCTATGCTAAAGAAAGGCAAAGAGACTCACCCTCTGGCTCCTGGACAATGCCAAAAAAAAAAGCAAGGAAACCCACACCATGATTACTGGAATAAGCTAAAAAAAAAAGCAATAATAGGCACCCCATGGCTCCTGAACACACACATGCTGTGGTCCAGGACCATCGTCACCACACCCACTGCTCACAGCTCCAGGAAGTTCTCCACTGTCTGGGAATCCCAGGCCACATGGTAATGCTCAAGGGACAACAAAAAGGCACAATACCGTGACTGGAACAACACACACATAATCCTCAACACAGGAGAATGAAACTTATGACGAGGTTACGGTCCGACTTGGACCATTAACTAGTCACACACAAGTGCGAGGGGACAATTATAGCAGCAGTAGCAAAAGTAATAGCAAAAAAAATAATTAAAAATATTAATTACAATTAAAGCCGAAATATATTAATTATGATCTCATTTATGGATGTACTCAATACCCACAGTTCACTATAAAATTAATTATTTAGAGAGCTAAAAATTTGTTAGAGTCGCCTATACTCACCTTTTTGTGGTTGCAAGGGTCGATTCACAGTTCCTGGCCCCGCTTCTTCACTGGTCGCCGATAATCCACTCTCCCTGCTCCATAAGCTTTATCGTATCTCTTAAAAGCTATGTATAGATCCTGCCTCCACTACATCACTTTGCAGATTGTTCCACTTCCCGACAACTCTGAAGGAATACTAACAAACATCACTGTGACTCATCCGAGCCTTCAGCTTTCAGTTGCGACCTCTTGTTGCTGTGTCACATCTCTGAAACATCATATCCCTATCCACTTTGTCAATTCCCTTAGTATTTATAATTTATCATATCATCCCTTATCCCTCCTGTCCTCCAGTGTCGTCAGGTTGAGTTCCCTTAACCTATCCTCGTCGGACATACTCCTTAGCTCTGGAACTAGTGTTCTTGCAAACCTTTGCACTCTTTCGAATTTCTTAACGTGCTCCATACTCCAATATAGATATGACATACACGGTGTACAGTATCTTGAATGATTTCTTAAGGTGTCGAAGCGCTATTCTTTGTACTCACCTAATTGTGGTTGCAGGGGTCGAGACTCAGCTCCTGGCCCCGCTTCTTTACTGATCGCTACTAGGTCCTCTCCCTCTCTGCTTCCTGAGCTTTGTCATACCTCGTCTTAAAGCTATGTATGGTTCCTGCCTCCATTGCATCATTTACTAGGCTATTCCACTTCCTGACGGCTCTGTGACTGAAGAAATACATGTACTCCCTAACTTCCCTGTGACTCATCTGAGTCTTCAGCTTCCAATTGTGACCCCTTGTTTCTGTGTCCCCTCTCTGGAACATCCTGTCTCTGTCCACCTTATCTATTCCACGCAGTATCTTGTATGTCGTTATCATGTCTCTCCTGACTCTTCTGTCCTCCAGTGTCGTCAGACCGATTTCCCTCAACCTTTCATCGTAGGACATTCCCCTGAGCTCTGGAACTAGCCTTGTTGTAAACCTTTGTACTTTCTGTGTTTGTGTGTGTATGTGTGTGTGTGTGTGTGTGTGTGTGTGTGTGTATGTATGTGTGTGTGTGTGTGTGTGTGTGTGTGTGTGTGTGTGTGTGTGTGTGTGTGTGTGTGTGTGTGTGTGTGTGTGTTTGTACTCACCTAGTTGTACTCACCTAGTTGAGGTTGCAAGGGTCGAGTCCAAGCTTCTGGCCCCGCCTCTTCACTGGTCGCTACTAGGTCACTCTCCCTGAACCATGAGCTTTATCGTACCTCTGCTTAAAGCTATGTATGGATCCTGCCTCCACTACATCGCTTGCCAAACTATTCCACTTCCTGACTACTCTGTGGCTGAAGAAATACTTCCTAACATCCCTTTGATTCATCTGTGTCTTCAGCTTCCAACTGTGTCCCCGTGTTGCTGTGTCCAGTCTCTGAAACATCCTGTATTTGTCCACCTTGTCAATTCCTCTCAGTATTTTGTAAGTCGTTATCATGTCCCCCCTATCTATTCTGTCCTCCAGTGTCGTCAGGTTGATTTCCCTTAACCTCTCCTCATAGGACATACCTCTTAACTCTGGGACTAGTCTTGTTGCAAACCTTTGCACTTTCTCTAGTTTCTTTACATGCTTGGCTAGGTGTGGGCTCCAAACTGGTGCCGCATACTCCAATATGGGCCTAACGTGCACGGTGTACAGGGTCCTGAACGATTCCTTATCAAGATGTCGGAATGCTGTTCTGAGGTTTACCAGGCGCCCATATGCTGCAGCAGTTATTTGGTTGATGTGCGCTTCAGGAGATGTGCCTGATGTTATACTCACCCCAAGATCTTTTTCCTCGAGTGATGTTTGTAGTCTCTGGCCCCCTTGACTGTACTCCATCTGCGGTCTTCTTTGCCCTTCCCCAATCCTCATGACTTTGCACTTGGTGGGATTGAACTCCAGGAGCCAGTTGCTGGACCAGGTCTGCAGCCTGTCCAGATCCCTTTGTATTTCTGCCTGGTCTTCGATCAAATGAACTCTTCTCATCAACTTCACGTCATCTGCAAACAGGGACACCTCGGAGTTTATTCCTTCCGTCATGTCGTTCACAAATACCAGAAACAGCACAGGTCCTAGGACTGACCCCTGTGGGACCCCGCTGGTCACAGGTGCCCACTATAAAACCTCGCCACGTACCATTACTCGCTGCTGTCTTCCTGACAAGTATTCCCTGATCCATTGCAGTGCCTTCCCTGTTATCCCTGCTTGGTCCTCCAGTTTTTGCATTAATCTCTTGTGTGGTACTGTGTCAAACGCCTTCTTGCAGACCAAGAAAATGCAATCCACCCACCCCTCTCTCTCTCTTGTCTTACTGCTGTCACCATGTCATAGAACTCCAGTAGGTTTGTGACACAGGATTTCCCATCTCTGAAACCATGTTGGCTGCTGGTGATGAGATCATTCCTTTCTAGATGTTCCACCATTCTTCTCCTGACAATCTTTTCCATGATTTTGCATGCTATACATGTCAGTGACACTGGTCTGTAGTTTAGTGCTTCATGTCTGTCTCCTTTTTTAAAGATTGGGACCACATTTGCTGTTTTCCGTGCCTCAGGCAATCTCCCTTTCTCGATAGATGTATTGAATATTGTTGTTAGGGGTACACATAGCGCCTCTGCTCCCTCTCAGGACCCATGGAGAGATGTTATCTGGCCCCATTGCCTTTCAGGTATCTAGCTCACTCAGAAGCCTCTTCACTTCTTCCTCGGTTGTGTGTACTGTGTCCAGCACATGGTGGTGTACCCCACCTCTCCGTCTTTCTGGAGCCCCTTCTGTCTCCTCTGTGAACACTTCTTTGAATCTCTTGTTGAGTTCCTCACATACTTCACGGTCATTTCTTGTTGTCTCTCCTCCTTCCTTCCTTAACCTGATTACCTGGTCCTTGACGGTTGTTTTCTTCCTGATGTGGCTGTATAACAGCTTCGGGTCAGATTTGGCTTTTGCTGCTATGTCGTTTCCATATTGACGTTGGGCCTCCCTTCTTATCTGTGCATATTCGTTTCTGGCTCTACGACTGCTCTCCTTATTCTCCTGGGTCCTTTGCCTTTTATATTTCTTCCATTCCCTAGCACACTTGGTTTTTGCCTCCTTGCATCTTTGGGTGAACCATGGGCTCATCCTGGCTTTTTCATTATTCCTGTTACCCTTGGGTACAAACCTCTCCTCAGCCTTCTTGCACATTGTTGCAAGATATTCCATCATCTCATTAACTGGCTTCCCTGCCAGTTCTCTGTCCCACTGAACCTCATTCAGGAAGTTCCTCATTCCTGTGTAGTCCCCTTTCCTGTAGTTTGGTTTCATTTGTCCTTGCCTTCCTGCTTCCCCCTCCACTTGTAGCTCTACTGTGTATTCGAAGCTCAAAACCACATGATCGCTGGCCCCAAGGGGTCTTTCATATGTGAAGTCCTCAATATCTGCACTACTCAAGTTGAATACTAAGTCCAGTCTTGCTAGTTCATCCTCTCCTCTCTCTCTTGTAGTATCCCTTACGTGTTGGTACATGAAGTTTTCCAGTACCACCTCCATCATCTTAGCCCTCCATGTATCTTGGCCCCCATGTGGCTTCAAGTTCTCCCATTCGATCTCCTTGTGGTTAAAGTCGCCCATGATCAGGAGCTTTGCCCTGCATGCATGAGCTCTTCTGGCCACTGCAGCCAGTGTGTCAACCATCGCTCTATTGCTCTCGTCATACTCTTGCCTTGGCCTCCTGCTGTTCTGTGGTGGGTTATACATCACTGCAATTATCACCTTGGGACCTCCAGAGTGAAGCGTCCCCGCTATGTAATCACTTTCTTCTCCGCTGTCTCCTCTCTCCAGCTCATCAAAATTCCATCGGTGTTTGATCAGTATTATATCCCAGGATTCCAAATGGCCTGTTATCCCGGGTGTAATGGAAGCAAAATAAACACAGCAGAAAAAGTTTAGACTTATATTATCCTTCACCAATTTAGAACAGCAATATGCACACTATGTACAGTGATAAGTATAGTGCACTCCACGGTAAGCAAGGCAGAAATAGAAGCCACAAGATAGCAGACCGTGCTTCAACCAGCTCTAGAATGGGAATGACAAGGGCAGACAGGAGAGCGGTACCCACATAACCTCTGCCATTGCCAAAACCATCTTCTTATTGGCTAGAACCTGGTCACTAGTTGAACGACGGGGCCCCATCATCAACTCTTAGCAACCTGGTTCGCTGGTTGGGGGAGATAGCCTGTAAATGAGGGTGTGTACATGCGCCGAATAAAGGTTACGTACTCTTTGCATGCCACACCCCCACCCCGAGAAGGCTCAGGATTAGGCTGCCACCTCCCAGTGGTAACCGTGCCGCCATGTCACAAAATAATGGGACCGCCTTTCCTCTCCACCATCCAACTCTTAGATAGAGCTCAGCTTTTCTCGTGACCAAAAGCCAAACCCTAAAGTTAGAGTGAGACAGCAGTCAGACAGGCTAGCATAGGTCCAAGATATAGGCGGACGGTAGCCCGCATCCCCTCACTAAAAAAAACCCCACACCAGGGGATAAAAGAAAAGAGCGTGAAAAGGGGTTACCACAAATAACATCCTAACCTAAATAAAATATTATACTCTAGATTTAGAGTCTGCCAACATATTTTCTTTGCCGGCAATATATTTAATGGAAATATTATAGGGCTGCAGCCTTAGCGTCCAGCGCATAAGCCTTGTGTTGTGGTTCTTCATGGCTTGGAGATATACTAGAGGATTGTGATCACTGTAGACTGTGACCACCTGCGATGTCTGGCCCACATAAACATCGAAATGCTCCAAAGCCAGTACCAGCTCGAGGGCTTCTTTTTCAATGGTAGAGTAAGCCCTCTGATGTGGCTGGAACTTGGCTGAAAAATATGCTACAGGCTGCAACTCCTTGTTCCCGATTTGTAATTGTACTGCCCCAACCCCAGACTCACAAGCATCAACCTGTAATGAAAAATGTTTGGAGAAGTCTGGAGACAAGAGAATTGGTGCAGTACACAATAATCTTTTTGCTTTATTAAAAGCAGTGTTACAGTCTGAGGTCCAATTAAAGGGAACTTTGTGACTGGTAAGAGAGGTAAGAGGGGCTACAATATCTGAGAAATTGTTACAGAATCTTCTGTAAAATCCTATCATGCCTAGGAAACGTTGAAGAGATTTCCTATCATGAGGAACTGGATAATCTTTAATAGAAAGAACTTTAGCAAGTTTAGGTGCAACTTTACCACTACCTACTTCATGGCCTAGAAAAGTGGCAGTGGCCTGGCCAAAGGAAGATTTAGATAAATTAACTGTTAAATGGGAACTCTTAAAGGTCTCAAAAAGAGCCTTAAGTCTAAGTAGGTGTTGATCCCAAGTATCAGACACCACAACAATATCATCTAGGTACGCTGCCGTGCCTTCAAGTCCTTTAATAGCCTGATGGATAAGTTTCTGGAATGAAGTGGGGGAATTTTTCATTCCGAAGGGGGTAACTGTATATTGATAATGACCTCCTGGAATTACGAAGGCAGAAATTTCCTTCGCCTTATCTGTCAAAGGTACCTGATAGTAGCCTTTAAGGAGATCTAACTTGGACACAAAAGTAGCCTTACCCACAAAGTCATTTACGTCATCCAGACGAGGAAGAGGGTAAGCATCTGTAATTGTGACCTCGTTCACTTTACGGTAGTCTGTACACATACGAAACCCTCCATCAGCCTTCTTCACAAGGATGCACGGTGAAGCCCATGGACTAGATGACTCCTCCACTAAACCATGCTTTAACAAAAATTCTACTTCCTGCTGAAGTAGCCTTTGCTTTTTCAGGATTAGCTCTGTAGGGGGAGAGTTTAATTGGTTTAGAGTTTCCCACATCTACGCCATGATAACGTAACGTACATTTTTTCGGCACATCCGAAAAAATATTAGGATATGACTGTAGAAGCTCCGTTAAATTTGTTGCTTGCATTTCAGATAATTCCTCCATTAAAGGGCTAGGATCCTTGAGGAGGACAGAATTTGAAAGTTTAATATTAATTTCAGAGATAGAGTGCAAAGAGTCAGAGTCGTCCTCAGGGGAAGAGGACAGAGTCATTACTGGGACTTTATCTGGTGTATGGAAGTACTTTAATTGATTAATGTGGAAAGTTTTAGTTTTTGAGGTCTTATCAATGGGAGCTACCACATAATTTACATCAGATAATCTACTTACAATCTGCATAGGTCCCGTAAATCTAGCTTTCAAGGTGTGGCTAGTATAGGTTCCTGCACCAACACCTTGTCTCCTGGATGGAAGGAGCGGAATTGTGCACTTCTGTCATACCTCTGTTTCATCTTACTTTGACCTGTCTTTAGGTTAGCCTTGGCTAACTGACGTGCCACCTGCAACCTTGAAGACGGGTTGTAGAGTGTTGAGCTAACGTCTTCTCCCATCCATCATTCTTTGAGCACCCGAAGAGGACCTCGTACATTGTGCCCAACGATCAGCTCAAACGGACTATACCCTGTAGACTCTTGCACCGTCTCTCGTACTGAGAACAGCAACAAAGGTAGTGATTCATCCCAGTCTGTAGGAAAGTGCATGCAAAAACTTCTCATCATTGTTTTTAATGTCTGATGAAATCTTTCCAAGGTGCCTTGGGACTGAGGATGATAGGCAGTGGATAAGTTGTGGATTATCCCTAACCTAGTTAATACTTCCCTAAATGCTTTGGCAGTAAAGTTAGTACCTTGATCACTTTGAATAGTTCTAGGAATGCCAAAACAAGAAATGAATTTTGTTAAAGCTTTGAGAATACCTTTAGTATTAATACTACGCATGGGAATTGCTTCAGGGTATCTGGTTACTTTATCCATAATCGTAAATAAATACTGATTTCCAGACTTTGACCTAGGTAGTGGACCTACACAATCTATAATTAAATCTGCAAAAGGTTCTCCATCAACAGGTATAGGTTGGAGAGGTGCAGGTTTAATGGAATGTCCAGGTTTCCCAACTTGCTGACATTCTCGGCAACACCTAATATGATTCTTCACATCTTTCTTTAATTTTGGCCAATAAAATTCTTTTGTGATTCTATACAAGGTTTTTGTAATTCCTAAGTGACCTCCTAATGACGTATTATGAGCTATATTTAATATTTGAGGTCTAAACTTGGTTGGAACCACTAACCTGTCATACAATTGCAGGCCCTCTATCTCCTTACCAGTCTCAGTGCAGATCAAATAATTGTTTTTAACTTCATACTTGACTGGATGACCCAAAGAGGATTTACCCATGGCTGCCTGAAAAGCGAATTTTAAAGAAGGGTCCTTTCGTTGTTCCTCCTGGAAGGACAGTCCCTCGGGCTGTCCTGCAACCTGGGAATAGGAAGGCTTGATCGGGGTCTGTTCACTTGATTTACGAGGCTCCGGCCGGTGTGCCTCATAAAACAACGTGGCTATTCCGAGATCGGAGTCGTCCAAGGATAGGTCAACATTCTCTCCAGACAACCCTTGGGATGTTGCCCGAGTTATGGCCAACACCGGAGAAGAATTAATCATTATAGGTTCAGGACACGAACTAACAGTAGTAATGTTATTACCCAGTAATAACATGGCATCTTTCATGGGAAATCCTTTTGAGACACCCACAGTCAAGTGCCCAGTTTAATATTTGCACTGTACATAAATTTTATGCAAAGGAACAGAATATATAGCTCCTCCAAATGCTTCCAATAAAACAGAGGAATTCAAAGAAGTATTCTCTGAAATGGGTAATATTCCTTCTCTTACAAGTGAGCAATATGCTCCAGTATCTCTAAAGGTCTTTACTTTAGTTGTTTCTGAGTTTTCCTGAAGGGAAATTAGACTCTTGCAATAATAAGGGGCCATACCTTTTTCTACTTCTCTAGGGGACATGTTGCTAGGGATATTAGAGATTTTCCCAATGGGTTGGGGTTTATGGGGGCAGTTGGGATGGATGTGACCTACTTTGTTGCAGAGGAAGCAGATGACAGGCTTGCCCTTTACTCCCTGTGGACGTTGCAAATGGTGTCGTTCTGGCTGGTGTCTCACTGGATACTGTTGTCGAGATGCACCATGAGTAGTTTGCCTCTCCGCAGGTGGACCATATGTTGAGAAGCGTGGCTCACCAGGTGACTTAGTTGGCTGACGTAGACGTTCTCCCTCCGGCTGGCACTTCATTCTCCAAGGTTGATGATCTCTGCTCATGCCAGGCTGTTGAAAAGAGAGACGGGACCGCTCGGACAAGGAGCGATTAGTTTCGAAGGTATCAGCCAACCTGGCTGCCTCCAATGCAGTGGTTAAGTCACGATCCTGCAGAAAGACTCGAACCTTTGGTCCCACAGACTCCAGCAGGTTATCAATCAGAATAAGCTGCACCAGCTCCTCAAAGTTAGAGACACCACTTGCTTTATACCAGCTGGTAAAAGCTTTGGTTTGCTGTCTCACAAAGTCCACTAGGGATTGACCAAGCTGCCGCCTGCTTAATTTAAATTTTTTTCCTATATTTGGCTGGGATACATGTATATGCTCCCAACACTGTGGTCTTCACTACTTGATAATCAGAAAATTCAGCGTCATTTAATACTGATGTAAATTCCTGTGCCTTACTCAATAATGCTGTATGAACCAACGATGCCCAATGCTGTTCCGGCCACCTCAAGGCTTGAGCCTGATTTTCGAAGCTTTCGAAAAATTGCTCTGGTTCGGCCTCATTGAAGCGGGGAACAAGCTGTACTGCTTTTTGTAAACTAAAATCATTTACAGAATGCGAAAACTGCCTCCTTTCTCTTTCCCTATCATATTCTTCCCTTGCGAATGCTCTCTGTTCCCTAGTTTGCTCAAGATTGATTTTTGCCAGCTCAAGTGCCAACGACGCTGATTCACCCTGAGACAACCCAGCTGCACTATACTGACCATTTTGCTCCGTAGGTGTATCATCTTCCTCCTGCGAGAACATAGGAGTTTTTGCCCTAGCTTCCATAGAGGGAGGAGTCTGATGTGCCATCTCTTCTTCTATAAGTTTGTCAGCAATCAGTGAACGCAGTTGCACAGCTGTGAGAGTGCGTTTGCATTTAATGCCAATGGAACGAGCAATTTGTCAACAACGCTGTAGGGACAATTTAGGTAGGTTATGCAAAGTATATGCCGACACCAGACGTCTGACTCGTCTAGGTGGCATAAGTTATTCGCTATGCACAGTACGATTGCAGAATACCCCAACGTAACACGTTAATTTGCAGAACACGCTTAGCTATGCACAGTACGATTGCAGAATATGCATACAAGCAAAGCCGACTGCAAAATTCTCCACACCAAACAGGCTAGTAACAACTGACATGCAAAATTTGTAAAGCAATGCCAGACAGCTACACTGTTCTAGAAGATTGACCGTAGCGAAGCGAGCACACCGAACAAGCTAGTAGCGAGCTGTTGAACGATCACACAATAGCAAGGCTGATCATAACAAAGCAACTGACACGCAAAATTTGTAAAGCAATGCCAGACAGCAAGCTGCACAATGTTCCTGCTACGAGCTTCACCCTAAACTCAACCATTTCTCTAAGTCCAGCTCCCGGACAGGCCCCCATATTACATCCCAGGATTCCAAAAGGCATGTTATCCCGGGTGTAATGGGAGCAAAATAAACACAGCAGAAAAAGTTTAGACTTATATTATCCTTCACCAATTTAGAACAGCAATATGTACACTATGTACAGTGATAAGTATAGTGCACTCCACGGTAAGCAATGCAGAAATAGAAGCCACAAGATAGCAGACCGTGCTTCAACCAGCTCTAGAATGGGAATGACAAGGGCAGACAGGAGAGTGGTACCCACATAACCTCTGCGATTGCCAAAACCATCTTCTTATTGGCTAGAACCTGGTCACTAGTTGAACGACGGGGCCCCATCATCAACTCTTAGCAACCTGGTTCGCTGGTTGGGGGAGATAGCCTGTAAATGAGGGTGTGTACATGCGCCAAATAAAGGTTACATACTCTTTGCATACCACAATCAGCAATGCCACTCCTCCACCCTCCTGTTCCTTCTGTCTTTTCTCAGGATCTGGTATGCCACTGGAAAGATGGCATCTGTTATCATACCTGTAAGCTTGGTTTCTGTGATCGCTATGATGTCTGGTGATGCCTCTTTGACTCTTTCATGCCACTCCTCCCACTTGTTTGTTATTCCATCAGCGTTTGTGTACCATACCTTCAGTTTCCTTTCCAACACTGTGATTTGGGGGGCCAGTGGGGGTGGGAGACCTAGTAGCATACTGTGGGATTCTATGGTTGGGGGTTGGGTGGAAGCTGTGGGTATGGATTGTATTGTGTGTTGGGATGGTGTGATAGGTTGTGGGGTTCTGAGGATAGTTGTGTGTGTGCTTGCCCTTGCTGCTCTGTTCTGCTCTGACTGACCTCTGCTGGTTCCATCCTTGTCTCCTTTCCTATCTCCTTTCGCTTTTTTGTCCTCTCCCTCAGCTGCTGTCTCTCTGTTTGTGTTCTGTCTCTGTCTGGGAACACCTTCTTGTACTCTTCCGAGCTTTTCAATCGTGGTTTCTCTTGGAGGATCCTGTTCCGCACTCTTTCTGTCCTGAGAATCAGCTTGATCAGTCGGTTTCTCCCCTTTAAGTACTCACCTATTCTCTGAAAATCTACATTCTCGTCCATGTCTTCTCCCCCTATTTCAGTGATGATTTTCTCAATCTCCTTTCTTTCTTCCTGCCGTCTTTCAGTGTGTGTCCTTTCCTCTCTCTCCCGAAGCCCATGGATAATCACTGATTTTGCCCTTTCCTCCTCCCATTGCCTCTCCCTCTGTGACTCTGGTTCCTGTCTGTATGTGGTCATTTTCTCCCTTGATTTTTCCAGTGGCTCTTGGTAGCATGGTTGTGCCTAAGCATTCGACCTATGTCCCTCTCCATCTGCACCCATCTGCTCTTCCCTTCCACTCCCTGGCCCTTCTTTGCAGGCTGATATGACCTTAGCATAATTCATATTTCCTTCCTTCCTGTTCAGCCTCTCAGCTTCGTATGGTGTGTCTTCTCTGGTCACTACCCCTGAGACTTGCTTCAGCCTGTTTACCTCAAATTCTAGGACCTTTACCCTGGCTACTGCAGTTTAAACTTGTGCCTCCCAATTCTTCGTCTCCTTCTCCAACCTCTTTTCCCATTTCACAGAGAGCTCTTTCTCCATTTTTTCAGAAAGCTCTCCTAATTTTCTCTCCCATTCTTGCTCTATCTTTTTCCACTGCTCCTCCATCCATTCCTCCCTACCAGTACCATTGTCATCTGATCCCTGATTCCTGTGAGTCCCAACCATTTTTTTTTTGTTTTTAGTGAAAGAGAGAGAGAAAGAGAAAAAGAAAAAAGGGGGAGAGAGTGAGAGAGAGGGAGAGAAAGAGAGAGATGGGGAGCCTAGAAGGAGGGGAAAAGAAGGAAAAAAGGGGGAGAAAGTGAGAGAGAGGGAAAAGGTAAGAGAGAGGGGGGAGTGACAAGGGAAGAGAGAGAGAGAGAAAAGAAGAGGAAGAGAGAGAGGAAGAGAGGAAGAGAGGAAGAGAGAGAGGGAGAGCGAGAGAGAGAGGAAGAGAGAGAGAAAGAGTGAGAGGAAGAGAGGAAGTGAGAGAGTAAGAGAGAGAGAATGAGAGAAAGGGAGAGAGAGAGAGAGAGAGAGAGAGAGAGAGAGAGAGAGAGAGAGAGAGAGAGAGAGAGAGAGAGAGAGAGAGAGAGAGAGAGAGAGAGAGAGAGAGGAAGAGAGAGGAGAGGAGAGGGAGAGAGGTGGGGGGGGAAGGAAGGGTTAGAGGGTCACTTCACAGGAAGGTGTGAAATCCTGTATACGTGTGTGTGTGTGTGTGTGTCTGTATGTGTGTACTCACCTAATTCACCTAATTGTGGTTGAAGGGGTCGAGACTCTGCTCCTGGCCCCGCCTCTTCACTGATCGCTACTGGATCCTCTCTCTCTCTGCTTCCTGAGCTTTATCATACCTCTTCTTAAAACTATATATGGTTCCTGCCTCCACTACTTCACTTGCTAGGCTATTCCACTTGCTGACAACTCTATGACTGAAGAAATACTTCCTAACGTCCCTGTGACTCGTCTGAGTCTTCAGCTTCCAGTTGTGACTCCTTGTCCCTGTGTCCCCTCTCTGGAACATCCTATCTCTGTCCACCTTGTCTTTTCCCCGCAGTATCTTGTATGTCGTTATCATGTCTCCCCTGACCCTTCTGTCCTCCAGCGTCGTCAGTCCGATTTCTCTTAACCTTTCCTCGTACGACATTCCCTTGAGCTCTGGGACTAGCCTTGTTGCAAACCTTTGTACTTTCTCTAACTTCTTGACGTGCTTGACCAGGTGTGGGTTCCAGACTGGTGCTGCATACTCCAGTATGGGCCTAACATACACAGTGTACAGTGTCTTGAACGATTCCTTATTTAGGTATCGGAACGCTATTCTCAGGTTTGCCAGGCGCCCGTATGCTGCAGTGGTTATTTGGTTGATGTGTGCCTCCGGTGATGTGCTCGGTGTTATGGTCACCCCAAGGTCTTTCTCCCTGAGTGAGGTCTGTAGTCTTTGTCCACCTAGCCTATACTCTGTCTGCGGTCTTCTTTGCCCCTCCCCAATCTTCATGACTTTGCATTTGGCTGGATTGAATTCGAGAAGCCAGTTGCTGGACCACATGTCCAGCCTGTCCAGGTCTCTTTGCAGTCCTGCCTCATCCTCGTCCGATTTAATTCTTCTCATCAACTTCACGTCATCTGCGAACAGGGACACTTCAGAGTCTATTCCTTCCATCATGTCGTTCACATATATCAAAAATAGCACTGGTCCTAGAACTGACCCCGTGTGGGACCCCGCTCGTAACAGGCGCCCACTGTGATACCTCTTCACGTACCATGACTCGTTGCTGCCTCCCTGTCAGTTATTCCCTTATCCATTGCAGTGCCCTCCCTTTTACGTGCGCCTGATCCTCCAGCTTCTGCACTAATCTCTTGTGGGGAACTGTGTCAAAGGCCTTCCTGCAGTCTAGGAAAATGCAATCTACCCACCCTTCTCTCTCGTGTCTTACTTCTGTTACCTTGTCATAAAACTCCAGGAGGTTTGTGATACAAGATTTGCCTTCCATGAACCCATGCTGGTTTTCATTTATAATCTTGTTCCTTTCCAGGTGTTCGACCACTCTCCTCCTGATAATCTCCTCCATGACTTTGCACACAATACATGTCAGAGACACAGGTCTGTAGTTTAGTGTCTCGTTTCTGTTTCCTTTCTTAAATATAGGGACTACATTAGCTGTCTTCCATTTCTCAGGTAGTTGCCCAGTTTCAAGGGATGTGTTGAAGATTGTGGTTAGAGGCTCGCACAGCATCTCTGCTCCTTCTCTAAGGACCCACGGGGAGATGTTGTCCGGTCCCATCGCCTTTGAGGTGTCAAGGTCACTTAAGAGCTTCTTCACCTCCTCCTCAGTTGTTCATATGTCATCCAACGCTTGTTGGTATATTCCCTCTTGATGTTCCCTTCTGTGCTGTCTTTCCACAGCCCTTCCTGTCTCTACTGTAAAAACTTCCTTAAATCTCCTGTTCAGCTCCTCACATACCTCCTGATCATTTCTTGTGAGTTCTCCACCTTCTGTCCTTAATCTGATCACCTGGTCTTTGACTGTTGTCTTCCTCCTGATGTGGCTATACAACAGTTTCGGGTCAGTCTTGATTCTCGATGCTATGTCATTTTCATACTGTCGCTGGGCCTCCCTCCTTACCTGTGCATACTCATTCCTGGCTCTGCGACTGATCTCCCTATTTTCGTCTGACTTTTTTGGGTTATCCTAGGTTTTCTACACATATGCTGCTATGTATGATAATTCTATGTAACTGTACTTGTGTATACCTGAATAAACTTACTTACTTACTTGCTTATTCTGTACTTTTTCCATTCTCTATTGCACTTTGATTTTGCCTC
>NC_091305.1:43627597-43657597 GCF_038502225.1 Cherax quadricarinatus
CACAGGTCTGTAGTTTAGTGCCTCGTTTCTGTTTCCTTTCTTAAATATGGGAACTACATTTCTCATGTAGTTGCCCAGTTTCAAGGGATGTGTTGAAGATTGTGGTTAGGGGCATGCACAGCATCTCTGCTCCTTCTCTAAGGACCCATGGGGAGATGTTGTCCGGTCCCATCACCTTTGAGGTATCAAGGTCACTTAGCAGCTTCTGCACCTCCTCCTCCTCGGTTGTTCGTATGTCATCCAACACATGTTGGTATTTTCCCTCTTGATGTTCCCTTCCGTGCTGTCTTCCCAGAGCCCTTCCTGTCTCTACTGTAAAAACTTCCTTAAATCTCCTGTTTAGCTCCTCACATACCTCCTGATCATTTCTTGTGAGTTCTCCACCTTCTGTCCTCAGTCTATTAACCTGGTCTTTGACTGCTGTCTTCCTCCTGATGTGGCTATACAACAGTTTCGGGCCAGTCTTGACTTTCGATGCTATGTTATTTTCATACTGTCGCTGTGCCTCCCTCCTTACCTGTGCATACACACACACACTTACCTATTTGTACTCACCTATTTGTGGTTGCAGGGGTCGAGTCTTAGGTCCTGGCCCCGCCTCTTCACCGGTTGCTTCTGGGCACTCTCTCTCCCTGCTCCATGCGCTTTATCAAACCTCGTCTTAAAACTGTGTATGGTTCCTGCCTCCACTACGTCATTTTCTAGGCTATTCCACTGCCTGACAACTCTATGACTGAAGAAATACTTCCTAATATCTCTCTGACTCATTTGTGTCTTCAACTTCCAATTGTGGCCTCTTGTTTCTGTGTCCCCTCCCTGGAACATCCTGTCTTTGTCCACCTTGTCTATTCCACATAGTATTTTATATGTCGTTATCATGTCTCCCCTGACCCTCCTGTCCTCCAGTGTCGTCAGGCCGATTTCCCTTAACCTTTCTTCATAGGACATTCCCCTTAGCTCTGGAACTAACCTTGTGGCAAACCTTTGTACTTTCTCTAGTTTCTTGACGTGCTTTATCAAGTGCGGGTTCCAAACAGGTGCTGCATACTCCAGTATGGGCCTGACATACACGGTGTACAGTGTCTTGAACGATTCCTTACTAAGGAATCGGAATGCTGTTCTCAGGTTTCCCAGGCGCCCATATGCAGCAGCAGTTATCTGGTTGATGTGTGCTTCCGGAGACATGCTCGGTGTTATACTCACCCCAAGATCTTTCTCCTTGAGTGAGGTTTACAGTCTTTGGCCACCTAGCCTATACTCTGTCTGTGGTCTTCTGTGCCCTTCCCCTATCTTCATGACTTTGCATTTTGCAGGATTAAATTCGAGAAGCCATTTGCTGGACCAGGTGTCCAGTCCTGCCTGGTCCTCATCTGATTTAATTCTCCTCATTAACTTCACATCATCTGCTAACAGGGACACTTCTGAGTCTAACCCTTGTGTGTATGTGTACTCACCTATTTGTACTCACATATTTGTGGTTGCAGGGGTCGAGTCACAGCTCCTGGCCCCGCCTCTTCGCTGATTGCTACTAGGTCCTCTCTCTCCCTGCCCCATGAGCTCTATCATACCTCGTCTTAAAACTATGTATGGTTCCCGCCTCCACTACGTCACTTTCTAGGCTCTTCCACGGCCTGACTACTCTATGACTGAAGAAATACTTCCTAACATCCCTTTGATTCATCTGAGTCTTCAACTTAAAATTGTGACCTCTTGTGTCTGTGTCCCTTCTCTGGAACATCCCGTCTTTGTCCATCTTGTCTATTCAGCGCAGTATTTTGTATGTCGTTATCATGTCTTCCCTGACCCTCCTGTCCTCCAGTGTCGTCAGGCCGATTTCTCTCAACCTTTCTTCGTAGGACAATCCCCGTAGCTCAGGGACTAGTCTTGTTGAAAACCTTTGCACTTTCTCTAATTTCTTGACGTGCTTGACTAGGTGTGGATTCCAAACTGGTGCTGCATACTCCAGTATGGGCCTGACGTAAATGGTATACAAAGTCTTAAACGAATCCTTACTGAGGTATCGGAACGCTATCCGTATGTTTGCCAGGCGCCCGTATGCTGCAGCAGTTATCTGATTGATGTGCGCCTCAGGAGATATGCTCGGTGTTATACTCACCCCTAGATCTTTTTCCTTGAGTAAGGTTTGCAGTCTTTGGCCATCTAAACTATATTGTGTCTGCGGTCTTCTTTGCCCTTCCCCAATCTTCATGACTTTGCATTTGGCAGGGTTAAACTCAAGGAGCCAGTTGCTGGACCAGGCTTGTCGCCTGTCCAGGTCTCTTTGTAGTCCTGCCTGATCCTCATCCGATTTGACTCTTCTCATTAACATCACATCATCTGCAAACAAGGACACTTCTGAGTCTATCCCTTCTGTTATGTCGTTCACATATACCAAGAACAGCACAGGTCCTAGGACTGGCTCTTGTGGAACCCCACTTGTCACAGGCGCCCACTCTGACACCTCGTCGCTTACCATGACTCATTGTTGCCTCCCTGTCAGGTATTCTCTGATCCATTGCAGTGCCTTTCCTGTTATGTGTGCCTAATTCTCTAGCTTTTGCAGTAACCTCTTGTGAGATACTGTGTCGAAGGCCTTCTTGCAGTCAAAAACATGCAGTCGATCCACCCCTCTCTCTCTTGTCTTACTTCTGTCACCTTGTCATAAAACGCTAGTAGGTTTGGGACACAGGATTTTCCTTCCCTGAAACCGTGCTGGTTGTCAATTATACACTTGTTTCTTTCCATGTGCTCCACTCTCCTCCTGATTATCTTCCCCATGACCTTGCATACTATACACGTTAGTGATACAGGTCTGTAGTTTAGTGCTTCATGTCTGTCTCCCTTTTTAAAAATTGGGACTATATTTGCCATTTTCCATACCTCAGGGAGTTGCCCAGTTTCAAATGATATGTTAATGGCTCACACAATATCTCTGCTCCCTCTTTAAGGACCCACGGAGAGATGTTGTCTGGTCCCACCGCCTTTGAGGTGTCAAGTTCGCATAGCAGCTTCTTCACCTCCTCCTTGGTTACATGTACCTCATCCAGCACTTGCTGGTGTGCCCCCCTGTTCTGATTTTCTGGAGTCCTACTGGTTTCCACTGTAAATACCTCTTAAATCTTGTGTTGAGCTCCTGACATACCTCTCGGTCGTTTCTTGTGAATTCCCCATCACCCTTCCTCAGACTGATTACCTGGTCCTTGACTGTTGTTTTCCTCCTGATGTTGCTGTACAACAGCTTCGGGTCAGTCTTTTATTTTGATGCTATGTCATTTTCATATTGTCGCTGAGCCTCCCTTCTTATCTGTGCATATTCGTTTCTGGCTCCTCGGCTAATCTCTTTATTTTCCTGAGTTCTCTGTCTTCTGTACCTTTTCCATTCTCTAGTACACCTAGTTTTTGCCTCCCTACACATTTGGGTGAACCAAGGACTCGTTCTGTTCTTCCCATTATTTCTGTTTCCCTTGGGAACAAACCTCTCCTCTGCCTCCTTGCATTTTGTTGCCACATAGTCCATCATTTCATGTACTGGTTTTCCTGTCAGTTCCCTCTCCCACTGAATGTCTTGAAGGAAGTTCCTCATGCCTGAGTAGTTCCCCCTTTTGTAGTTTGTTTTTTTACAGCTTATTCCTGCTACTCTCTCCACTTGGAGCTCAACTATGTAGTCGAAGCACAGAACCACATGATCACTAGCTCCCAGGGGCCTTTCATATATGATATCCTCGATGTCCGAACTACTCAAGGTGAATACAAGGTCCAGTCTTGCTGGTTCATCCTCTCCTCTCTCTCTCTGGTAGTGTCTCTAACATGTTGATGCATGAGGTTTTCCAGTACCACATCCATCATCTTGGCTCTCCATGTTTCGCGACCCCCATGGGGCTCCAGGTAAACCCAGTCAATCTCCTTGTGATTGAAATCACCCATAACTAGTAACTTTGCAACCCCCATGTGTGCTCTCCTGGCCACCTCGGCTAGCGTGTCGATCATTGCTCTGCTGCTCTCATCGTATTCTTCTCTTGGCCTCCTGCAGTTCTGTGGTGGGTTGTACATTACTGCAATTATCACCTTATGTCCCTCAGACTCGATTGTTCCTACTAAGTAGTCCCTTTCGCCCGTGCCATCCATTCCTTCCATTTTCTCAAAACCCCACTGGTTTTTAATGAGCAATGCAACTCCTCCTCCCCCTCTCCTCCCTCTGTCTTTCCTGAGGATTTGATATCCGGATGGAAAGATTGAATCTGTTATTATTCTGGTGAGTTTTGTTTCTGTGAGTGCTATTATGTCTGGGGATGTCTCCTTGATTCTTTTGTGCCACTCCTCATACTTGTTTGTTATTCCATCTGCATTTGTATACCACACCTTCAACTTCTTTTCTAAGACTGTGGTCTTGGAGGTATATTGGGGTTGGGGAAGTGGGAGACCTGATAAGGAACTATGGGTTGTTGCTCTGGGGGTAGAGTTTGTAATGTAGTGGGTGGGGGCATTGGATGTGGCATGGGTGTTTTGATTTAGAGTGTTTGGTTGCACTGGGGTTGACCTGGTTGGGAGGCTTCTATAGGAAGTTGTGAGGGAGGCTGTATTTGATCTTCTTCCTGGGTCTGGGATCTCCTGTCTGTCTTCTCCATCCCCTCTCTTTCCTCCTTTCGCCTTTGTACCATCTCAGTTTCTGTCTTTCTTCTTGTGTTCTGTCGCGGTCGAGATACACCTTCCTGTATGCCGGCATGTCCCTTAATTGTGCTTTCTCCTGCAGGATCCTGTTCCGAGTCGCTTCTGCCTTGAAGGTCACTTTCACTGGCCGGGTTTTTTTTTTTTTTACAAACCCCCCTATTCTCCGAAAATTTTCCAGCTGGGTCATGTCGTTTTCTCCTATTGCTTTCATGATGCTTTCAGTTGCTTTTTTCCCCCTTGTTTTCTTGCTTCATATGTTTCCCCTTCAACTTCCTGGAGCCCATACACAAAGACTGACCTCACCCTTTCATTCTCCCACTGCATATCCCTGTGTATCCCTTCATTTAATTTGGTTTCCTCCACTGCAGCTTTCCTTTCTTCAGTTTCACTAGCTAATGTACTTGGGCTTATTGGCCTGTCATTTTCCCTTCTCGGCTTTCCTTGGGCTCTGCTGTGGTCTGTTAGGGCCTCCACATAAAGCTTAGCTGTTTCATTTATTACAGTCTCCTCTGACAGAGCTTCTCCATGCAGTTTTGCTCCTTTCCCTGCTGTCCCCTTACTTGTGGCTGAGGTAGCAGTCTCTGTTGTCAATCCCAAAATGTTCTTTAGTTCTTTAGGCTGTTTCAGATTTTTAAATTCCTCTTCTAAACTCTGTATCCTAGCCTCTGCTGCTTTGACTTGCACCTCTCACTTCCTGCTTTCCATATCCATCCTCTCTTCCATTCTCATGCTAAGTTCTTCTAGTTTCTTTTCCCATTCATGATCCCTTTTTATGAGCTCTGCTGCCCAATTTTCCTTTGCAGCTTCCTCCTCCTGTCCCTTTTTTTTTCTTGTTGCTCTCTGGCAACTCATTTTTGTTTTATCCTGATTGCCTCAGAGTGGGAAACCTATGTAGTTCTGTATGTTAGGTTAGTAGTGTGTATGTCAGAGTGTGGGGGAGAGGGGGTAGAGGAGGAACTGTGGCTATGTGGGAGAGGAGTGGGGAGGGGTGGGGAGGGTAAGGGTGAACGAGGGAGGGGAGGGTGAACGAGGGAGGGGAGGGTGAACGAGGGATCAGGGGAAGTAGTGAGATGTCGGTGGTGAGGGGGGGAGTGTATGTGTGAGTCTGGATATGTGTGTGTGAGTGTGTGTGTGTGTGTGTGTGTGTGTGTGTGTGTGTGTGTGTGTGTGTGTGTGTGTGTGTGTGTGTGTGTGTGTGTGTGTGTGTGTGTGTGTGTGTGTGTGTAATTTTGTGTGGAATTATGTGTGGGTTTATTATGTACTGAAAGGTAGGTGGCTTGTACGGTGTAATGTAGTCTCTGTGGTCCTTGGCTGCCCACAACTTCTTGTGACCTGACCCCCAACCTCCTGGGACTTGACCTGTACGTACTTACAGTGTGTGTGTGTGCGTGTGTGTGTGTGTGTGTGTGTGTGTGTGTGTGTGTGTGTGTGTGTGTGTGTGTGTGTGTGTGTGTGTGTGTGTGTGTGTGTGTGTATGTGTGTGTGTGTATATATGTGTGTGTGTGTGTGTGTGTGTGTGTGTGTGTGTGTGTGTATGTGTACTCACATATTTGTACTCACCTATTTGTGGTTGCAGGGGTCGAGTCTTAGCTCCTGGCCCCGCCTCTTCACCGGTTGCTACTGGGACCTCTCTCTCCCCGCTCCATGAGCTTTATCAAACCTCGTCTTAAAACTGTGTATGGTTCCTGCCTCCACTACGTCATTTTCTAGGCTATTCCACTGCCTTACAACTCTATGACTGAAGAAATACTTCCTAATATCTCTCTGACTCATTTGTGTCTTCAACTTCCAATTGTGGCCTCTTGTGTCTTTGTCCCCTCCCTGGAACATCCTGTCTTTGTCCACCTTGTCTATTCCACGCAGTATTTTATATGTCGTTATCATGTCTCCCCTGACCCTCCTGTCCTCCAGTGTCGTCAGGCCGATTTCCCTTAATCTTTCTTCATAGGACATTCCCCTTAGCTCTGGAACTAACCTTGTGGCAAACCTTTGTACTTTCTCTAGTTTCTTGACGTGCTTTATCAAGTGCGGGTTCCAAACAGGTGCTGCATACTCCAGTATGGGCCTGACATACACGGTGTACAGTGTCTTGAACGATTCCTTACTAAGGTGTCGGAATGCTGTTCTCAGGTTTGCCAGGCGCCCATATGCTGCAGCAGTTATCTGATTGATGTGTGCTTCCGGAGACATGCTCGGTGTTATACTCACCCCAAGATCTTTCTCCTTGAGTGAGGTTTGCAGTCTTTGGCCACCTAGCCTATACTCTGTCTGTGGTCTTCTGTGCCCTTCCCCTATCTTCGTGACTTTGCATTTGGCAGGATTAAATTCGAGAAGCCATTTGCTGGACCAGGTGTCCAGTCTGTCCAGGTCTCTTTGAAGTCCTGCCTGGTCCTCATCAGATTTAATTCTCCTCATTAACTTCACATCATCTGCAAACAGGGACACTTCTGAGTCTAACCCTTCCATCATGTCGTTCACATATACCAAAAATAGCACTGGTCCTAGGACCGACCCCTGTGGGACCCCGCTCGTCACAGGTGCCCACTGTGATACATCATTACGTACCATGACTCGTTGTTGCCTCCCTGTCAGGTATTCTCTGATCCATTACAGTGCCCTTCCTGTTATATGCGCCTGATGCTCTAGCTTCTGCACTAATCTCTTGTGAGGAACTGTGTGAAAGGCCTTCTTGCAGTCCAAGAAGATGCAATCAACCCACCCCTCTCTCTCGTGTCTTACTTCTGTTATTTTATCATAAAACTCCAGAAGGTTTGTGACACAGGATTTGCCTTCCGTGAATCCGTGCTGGTTGGCATTTATACTCTTGTTCAGTTCCAGGTGCTCCTCCACTCTCCTCCTGATAATCTTCTCCATAATTTTGCATACTATACACGTCTATGACACAGGTCTATAGTTTAGTGCCTCTTTTCTGTCTCCTTTTTTAAAAATGGGAACTACATTTGCCGTCTTCCATACCTCAGGTAGTTGCCCAGTTTCCAGGGACGTGTTGAAGATTGTGGTAAGTGGCACGCACAACATATCTGCTCCCTCTCTAAGGGCCCACGGGGAGATGTTGTCCGGTCCCATTGCCTTTGAGGTATCGATGTCCCTTAGCAGTTTCTTCACCTCCTCCTCATCTGTATGTATGTCGTCCAACACTTGTTGGTGTATTCCTTGCTGGTGTCCCCATCTGGTCTGTCCCCCCAGAGTCCTTCCTGTCTCTACTGTAAATACTTCCTTAAATCTCGTGTTGAGCTCCTCACATACCTCTTGATCGTTTCTTGTGAGTTCTCCACCTTTTTTCCTCAGCCTTATCACCTGGTCCTTGACTGTTGTAAGAACATAAGAACATAAGAACATAAGAACGAAGGAACACTGCAGAAGGCCTACTGGCCCATGCGAGGCAGGTCCAAGTCTCCTACCGGCTTAAGCCAATGCACCCAACCTAGTCAGGTCAGGTCACATTGACTTAAGGGAGGAACACGGCAACCGACCTGGTAGCACAAGCTATCAGGTCTAACTCACACCCACCCACATCCACTCATGTATTTATCCAACCTATTTTTAAAGCTACACAACGTTCTGGCCTCTATAACGGTACTTGGGAGTTTGTTCCACTCATCCACAACTCTATTACCAAACCAGTACTTTCCTATATCCTTCCTGAATCTGAATTTTTCCAACTTAAAACCATTGCTGCGAGTCCTGTATAGGCTAGATATTTTCAGCACACTATTTACATCCCCTTTATTTATTCCTGTCTTCCATTTATACACCTCAATCATATCCCCCCTAATTCTACGTCTTTCTAGAGAGTGCAGATTCAGGGCCCTTAGTCTATCCTCATAGGGAAGGTTTCTGATACATGGGATCAACTTTGTCATCCTCCTTTGTACATTTTCCAGAGAATTTATATCCATTCTGTAATAAGGTGACCAAAACTGTGCAGCATAATCTAAATGAGGCCTAACCAAGGATGTATAGAGTTGAAGAACAACCTGAGGACTCCTATTATTTATGCTTCTTGATATGAAGCCAAGGATTCTATTAGCTTTATTGCGAACACTTATGCACTGTTGTCTTGGTTTCAGATTACTGCTAACCAGAACTCCTAAATCTTTTTCGCAATCCGTAATATTAAGATCTACATTATTTAGTTTATATGTGGCATGGTTATTGTCCTGTCCAACATTTAGAACTTTGCATTTGTCTATATTAAACTGCATCTGCCACTTCTCCGACCACTGCATCAGTCTATTCAAATCTTCCTGGAGTGCTCGAATGTCCTCATCAGAATGAATTCGACGGCCTATTTTGGTGTCATCGGCAAACTTGCCGATGTCGCTCTTTATGCCCTCATCTATGTCGTTTATGTAGATTGTGAACAGCAGGGGGCCCAACACTGACCCCTGCGGAACACCGCTCGTGACACTCCCCCACTCTGATTTCTCCCCATTTATGCAAACTCTCTGCTGCCTATTTGTCAACCATGCCTCTATCCAGGAAAAAATTTCTCCTCCTATTCCATGTGCTTTAATTTTCCTCAATAGTCTCTGATGTGGGACCCTGTCAAAAGCCTTACTGAAGTCCATATACACAATATCATATTCATTACCATGATCTACCTCCTCAAATACCTTAGTGAAAAAAGTTAATAAATTCGTAAGGCAGGAACGCCCCTTTGTAAAACCATGCTGAGATTCGTTGATTAATTTATGCTTTTCAAGGTGGCTACGAACTGCCTCGGCAATTATTAATTCCATAAATTTTCCCACTATGGAGGTTAGGCTTATTGGTCTATAGTTCGAAGCTAAGGACCTGTCACCTGTTTTGAAAATAGGTATCACATTTGCCATTTTCCACTTATCTGGCACCATGCCAGTTTGTAGTGATATGTTGAAAAGATTAGCCAAAGGTGTGCTAAGCTCCTCTTTACATTCCTTTAGAACCCTTGCATACAGTTCATCAGGGCCTGGGGATTTGTTAGGTTTTAATTTATCTATTTGCCTAAGGACCATGTCACTTGTGACCCTAATAGTGCACAGTTTATTATCGTCCTGTTCTACATAATTTATCATTACTGGAATATCGCTGGTATCCTCCTGTGTAAAAACTGAGAGGAAGTATGTGTTAAAAATTCTACACATTTCCTTATCACTGTCAGTGAGCTGACCCGAGGAACTTTTGAGTGGGCCTATCTTGTCCCTGATCTTACTTCTGTAAACCTGAAAGAATCCTTTTGGGTTAGTCTTCGATTCTCTTGCAACTTTAACCTCATAATCTCTTTTTGCTTTTCTAATTCCCTTTTTTATTTCTCTCTTTAACTGAATATATCGATTTCTTAATTGTCCCTCTCCTCTTTTGATTTGCCTATATATGCCTCTCTTTTGACCAATCAGATATTTTAATCTATTGTTCATCCATTTAGGATCATTTTTGTTTGATCTGATTTCCCTATTTGGAACATAATTTGCCTGAGCAGCTAGAACTATGCCCTGGAAAGCATCATATCGGCAACCATCACCACCTACCTGACCCTTAGTCAGGTCATTCCAGTTCAGCCCACCTAAGTAATTTTTCAGTCCTATGAAATCAGCCAAGCGAAAGTCAGGGACGGAGACTTGATTGCCATTATTAGGGGAATTCCATGATATATTAAAACTGAGTGATTTGTGATCACTTTCCCCAAGCTCATCATTAACCTCAAGATTATTAATTAGTGTTTCCCTACTGGCAAGAACCAAGTCAAGGAGGTTATTTCCCCTAGTTGGCTCTGTCACAAACTGTTTTAAAAAACAATCCTGGATCGTATCAAGAAAGTCACCTGACTCTAAATTTCCTGTCAAATTGCTCCAGTCAATCTGTCTATAGTTGAAATCTCCCATTAGCACAACATTTTCGTATGTAGATGCCTTACGAATTTCGTCCCATAGAAGTTTACTGCACTCCCTATCAAGATTTGGGGCCCTGTAAATCACACCCAAAATCAGTTTTTCTCGGCCCTCGAGAAGCTGTAACCAAACAGATTCAGTGGCTGACGCTTCTAATTTAATATCTTGTCTAACACAACAATTTAAATTGTCTCTGACATACATCGCTACTCCACCACCTTTCCTGTTGACCCTGTCAGTGTGGAATAATTTATAGCCTTGTATGTGACATTCAGAGGGCATCTCTCTATCTTTCAGATTGAGCCAGGTCTCTGTTATAGCAATAATATCTATGTTTCCTGCACTTGCAATTAATCTTAGCTCATCTATCTTATTTCTTACACTCCTGCTATTAGTATAGTAAACCTTAAGGGAGCTAGTCCCTTGCTGCCCTCTGCTGTCCCCCTTTGTTTGCTGACCTGATCTATTGTCTTTATTTATAACTTCATGCTGAATGCCTTTTATACATTTACTGTTTCCAACCCAAGTGTTGCAACCTGCTTGTTTCCCACACACACCCATACCTCTATCTTCCATCAGTTTAAAATCATAGGCATTTCACCAATGGCCTTCTCAATCGAGTCTGCAAGTGCTACCACCCCAGCCCCAGAGAGATGTACCCCATCCCTTGCATACATATCATGTTTGCCATAAAAGTTGTTCCAGTTGTCAATGAATGGGATTGCAAGTTCCTTGCAGTATCTGTCTAGCCAGCAATTTACACCAATTGCCCTAGACAACCATTCATTTCCTACTCCCCTTCTAGGCAAGATGCTACATATGATTGGGATCCCTCCCTTAGACTTAATGAAATCTATAGCTGACCTGTACTTATCTAGCAGCTCTTCTCTCCTACCCTTCCCAATATCATTTCCACCAGCACTGAGACAGATAATGGGCTTGCTCCCATTACCTGACATGATATTATCCAGCCTGTTGACAATGTCCCCAACACCAGCTCCAGGGAAGCACACTCTATCTCTCATCTTCTTATTCCTATTACAAAAAGCACGGTCAATGTATCTTACCTGAGAGTCACCAACCACAAGAATGCGCTTACCTCCATTAGCAGGGGCAGTAGTACCCTTACCTTCACTGGCCACTGAAGTACATTCATCCTGAAGAACAGAGAAGCGATTTCCTACCTTCAGATCTTCACTCTTAACTTTCCTTACTCTGATGCGCCTTCCATTACTGTGAACTACTCGCCACTTGTAGCAGGTGCTGGGCTGCACCTCACTGCTGGTAGCCGTTGCTGCCTCCCCAACTACAGCCTCCTCACAGCGAGAGACAGACTGCACCTCGCTGCTAGAAGCCTCATTCCCCACAACTCCAGCCACCTCACACTCTCTCCCAGACCCATTGAGGTGGACCTTCAGCCTCCTAATCTCCTCCTGGAGAAGCAAGACCTCCTCCTTCAACTCTCCAACCTCAATTTTTAAAACACTGCAGAAGCAAGCCATGCTTTGTAACCGTCCACACTAATCCCCAAAGCAGCTCAGGGTCTGTGACCTCACGTGACGACTAATGTGGCTATACAGCAGTTTCGGGTCAGATTTGACTTTCGATGCTATGTCGTTTTCATACTGTCGCTGGGCCTCCCTCCTTATCTGTGCACACTCGTTTCTGGCTCTTCTACTAATCTCCTTGTTTTCCTGGGTCCTATGCCTCCTGTACCTTTTCCATTCTCTGTTGCACTTAGTTTTTGCCTCCCTACACCTTCGGGTAAACCAAGGACTCGTTGTGGTCTTCCTATTATTTCTGTTTCCCTTGGGAACAAAACTTTCCTCTGCCTCCTTGCACTTTGTTGCGTGTGTGTATGTGTGTGTCTGTGCATATATGTGTGTGTGTATGTGCATGTGTGTGAGTGTGTGTATGTGTGTGTGTGTGTGTGTGTGTGTGTGTGTGTTTACATGTGTGTGTGTGTGTGTGTGTGTGTACTCACCTAGTTGAGGTTGCAGGGGTCGAGTCCAAGCTCCTGGCCCCGTCTCTTCACTGGTCCCTACTAGGTCACTCTCCCTGAACCATGAGCTTTATCGTACCTCTGCTTAAAGCTATGTATGGATCCTGACTCCACTACATCGCTTCCCAAACTATTCCACTTCCTGACTACTCTGTGGCTGAAGAAATACTTCCTAACATCCCTTTGATTCATCTGTGTCTTCAACTTCCAACTGTGTCCCCTTGTTACTGTGTCCAGTCTCTTTAACATCCTGTCTGTGTCTACCTCGTCAATTCCTCTCAGTATTTTGTAAGTCGTTATCATGTCCCCCCTATCTCTCCTGTCCTCCAGTGTCGTCAGGTTGATTTCCCTTAACCTCTCCTCATAGGACATACCTCTTAGTTCCGGGACTAGTCTAGTTGCAAACCTTTGCACTTTCTCTAGTTTCTTTACATGCTTGGCTAGGTGTGGGTTCCAAACTGGTGCCGCATACTACAATATGGGCCTAACGTACACGGTGTACAGGGTCCTGAACGATTCCTTATTAAGATGTCGGAATGCTGTTCTGAGGTTTACCAGGCGCCCATATGCTGCAGCAGTTATTTGGTTGATGTGCGCTTCAGGAGATGTGCCTGGTGTTATACTCACCCCAAGATCTTTTTCCTTGAGTGATGTTTGTAGTCTCTGACCCCCTAGACTGTACTCCATCTGCGGTCTTCTTTGTCCTTCCCCAATCCTCATGACTTTGCACTTGGTGGGATTGAACTCCAGGAGCCAGTTGCTGGACCAGGTCTGCAGCCTGTCCAGATCCCTGTGTATTTCTGACTGGTCTTCGATCGAATGAACTCTTCTCATCAACTTCACGTCATCTGCAAACAGTGACACCTCGGAGTTTATTCCTTCCGTCATGTCGTTCACAAATACCAGAAACAGCATTGGTCCTAGGACTGACCCCTGTGGGACCCCGCTGGTCACAGGTGCCCACTCTGACACCTCGCTTCGTACCATTACTCGCTGCTGTCTTCCTGACAAGTATTCCCTGATCCATTGCAGTGCCTTCCCTGTTATTCCTGCTTGGTCCTCCAGTGTTTGCACTAATCTCTTGTGTGGTACTGTGTCAAACGCCTTCTTGCAGTCTAAGAAAATGCAATCCACCCACCCCTCTCTCTCTTGTCTTACTGCTGTTACCATGTCATAGAACTCCAGTAGGTTTGTGACACAGGATTTCCCGTCTCTGAAACCATGTTGTCTGCTGGTGATGAGATCATTCCTTTCTAGATGTTCCACCATTCTTCTCCTGACAATCTTTTCCATGATTTTGCATGCTATACATGTCAGTGACACTGGTCTGTAGTTTAGTGCTTCATGTCTGTCTCCTTTTTTAAAGTTTGGTACCACATTTGCTGTCTTCCATGCCTCAGGCAATCTCCCTGTTTCGATAGATGTATTGAATATTGTTGTTAGGGGTACACATAGCGCCTCTGCTCCCTCTCTCAGGACCCATGGAGAGATGTTATCTGGCCCCATTGCCTTTCAGGTATCTAGCTCACTCAGAAGCCTCTTCACTTCTTCCTCGGTTGTGTGTACTGTGTCCAGCACATGGTGGTGTACCCCTCCTCTCCGTCTTTCTGGAGCCCCATCTGTCTCCACTCTGAACACTTCTTTGAATCCCTTGTTGAGTTCCTCACATACTTCACGGTCATTTCTTGTTGTCTCTCCTCCTTCCTTCCTTAGCCTGATTACCTGGTCCTTGACTGTTGTTTTCTTCCTGATGTGGCTGTATAACAGCTTCGGGTCAGATTTGGCTTTTGCTGCTATGTCGTTTTCATATTGACGTTGGGCCTCCCTTCTTATCTGTGCATATTCGTTTCTGGCTCTATGACTGCTCTCCTTATTCTCCTGGGTCCTTTGCCTTCTATATTTCTTCCATTCCCTAGCAAACTTGGTTTTCGCCTCCTTGCATCTTTGAGTGAACCATGGGCTTATCCTGGCTTTTTCATTATTCCTGTTACCCTTGGGTACAAACCTCTCCTCAGCCTCCTTGCACATTGTGACTACATATTCCATCATCTCATTAACTGGTTTCCCTGCCAGTTCTCTGTCCCACTGAACCTCATTCAGGAAGTTCCTCATTCCTGTGCAGTCCCCTTTCCTGTAGTTTGGTTTCATTCGTCCTGGCCTTCCTGCTTCCCCCTCCACTTGTAGCTCTACTGTGTATTCGAAGCTCAAAACCACATGATCACTGGCCCCAAGGGGTCTTTCATATGTGATGTCCTCAATATCTGCACTACTCAAGGTGAATACTAAGTCCAGTCTTGCTGGTTCATCCTCTCCTCTCTCTCTTGTAGTGTCCCTTACATGTTGGTACATGAAGTTTTCCAGTACCACCTCCATCATCTTAGCACTCCATGTATCTTGGCCCCCATGTGGCTCCAAGTTCTCCCATTCGATCTCCTTGTGGTTAAAGTCGCCCATGATCAGGAGCTTTGCCCTGCATGTATGAGCTCTTCTGGCCACTGCAGCCAGTGTGTCAACCATCGCTGTATTGCTCTCGTCATACTCTTGCCTTGGCCTCCTGCTGTTCTGTGGTGGGTTATACATCACTGCAATTATCACCTTGGGACCTCCAGAGTGAAGCGTTCCAGCTATTCAATCACTTTCTTCTCCGCTGTCTCCTCTCTCCAGCTCATCAAAATTCCATCGGTGTTTGATCAGCAATGCCACTCCTCCCCCCTCCCTGTTCCTTCTGTCTTTCCTCAGGATCTGGTATCCCGTTGGGAAGATGGCATCTGTTATCATACCTGTAAGCTTGGTTTCTGTGATTGCTATGATGTCTGGTGATGCCTCTTTGACTCTTTCGTGCCACTCCTCCCACTTGTTTGTTATTCCATCAGCGTTTGTGTACCATACCTTCAGTTTCCTTTCCAACACTGTGGTTTGGGGGGCCTGTGGGGGTGGGAGACCTGGTAGCATACTGTGGGATTCTATGGTTGGGGGTTGGGTGGAAGCTGTGGGTATGGATTGTATTGTGTGTTAGGATGGTGTGATAGGTTGTGGGGTTCTGAGGATAGTTGTGTGTGTGCTTGACCTTGCTGCTCTGTTCTGCTCTGACTGACCTCTGCTGGTTCCATCCTTGTCTCCTTTCCTAGCTCCTTTCGCTTTTTTGTCCTCTCCCTCAGCTGCTGTCTCTCTTTTTGTGTTCTGTCTCTGTCTAGGAACACCTTCTTGTACTTTTCCGAGCTTCTCAACCGTGGTTTTTCTTGGAGGATCCTGTTGCGCACTGTTTCTGTCCTGAGAATCAGCTTGATCGGTCGGTTTCTTCCCTTCAAGTACCCCCCTATTCTCTGAAAATTTACAATCTCGTCCATGTCTTCTCCCCCTATTTCCGTGATGATTTTCTCAATCTCCTTTCTTTCTTCCTGCCGTCTTTCAGTGTGTGTCCTTTCCTCTCTCTCCCGAAGCCCATGGATAAACACTGATTTTGCCCTTTCCTCCTCCCATTGCCTCTCCCTCTGTGACTCTGGTTCCTGTCTGTATGTGGTCATTTTCTCCCTTGATTTTTCCAGTGGCTCTTGGTAGCATGGTTGTGCCTCAGCATTCGACCTATCTCCCTCTCCATCTGCACCCATCTGCTCTTCCCTTCCACTCCCTGGCCCTTCTTTGCAGGCTGATAGGACCTTAGCATATTTCATATCTCCTTCCTTCCTGTTCAGCCTCTCAGCTTCGTATGGTGTGTCTTCTCTGGTCACTACCCCTGAGACTTGCTTCAGCCTGTTTACCTCAAATTCTAGGACCTTTACCCTGGCTACTGCAGTTTCGACTTGTGCCTCCCAATTCTTCGTCTCCTTCTCCAACCTCTTTTCCCATTTCACAGAGAGTTCTTTCTCTATTTTTTCAGAAAGCTCTCCTAATTTTCTCTCCCATTCTTGCTCTATCCTTTTCCACTGCTCCTCCATCCATTCCTCCCTACCAGTACCATTGTCATCTGATCCCTGATTCCTGCGAGTCCCAACCATTTTTTTTTTTTTTTTTTTTTAGTAAAAGAGAAAGTGAAGAAGAAAAAGGGGGAGAGACTGAGAGAGAGGGAGAAAGAGAGAGAAGGGGAGGGTAGAAGGAGGGGAAAAGGGGGAGAAAATGAGAGAGAGAGGGAAAAGGTAAGAGAAAGGGGGGAGTGACAAGGGAAGAGAGGGAGAGAGAGAGAAGAGGAAGAGAGAGAGAAAGAGATTAAGAGAGAGAGGGGGAGAGAGAGAGGGAGAGGGAGGGAGAGGGAGAGAGAGGAAGAGAGAGGAAGAGAGAAAGTGAGAGGAAGAGAGAGAGGAAGAGAGAGAGGAAGAGGGAGAGGAAGAGAGGATGAGAGAAAGGGGAGAGAGAGAGAGAGAGAGAGAGAGAGAGTGAGAGAGAGAGAGAGAGAGAGAGAGAGAGAGAGAGAGAGAGAGAGATAGAGAGAGAGAGAGAGAGAGAGAGAGAGAGAGAGAGAGAGAGAGAGAGGAGAGAGAGAGAGAGAGAGAGGAAGAGAGAGGAGAGGAGAGGGAGAGAGGCGGGGGGGGGAAGGAAGGGTTAGAGGGTCACTTCACAGGAAGGTGTGAAATCCTGTATATGGGTGTGTGTGTGACTATATGTGTGTGTGTGTGTGTGTGTGTGTGTGTGTGTGTGTGTGTGTGTGTGTGTGTGTGTGTGTGTGTGTGTGTGTGTGTGTTTATGTGTGTGTGAATGTGTGTGTGTGTGTGTGTGTGTGTGTGTGTGTGTGTGTGTGTGTGTGTGTGTGTGTGTGTGTGTGTGTGCCCCCACTTCTAAGTATTCATACTGCTAATAAATATCAGTAGTAATACCCGTATTTCTAAAACTACCAACAGTGATTCTAGCACTTATCACTTCTACTTATAAAACACAGAAAGTAATTAGGTTGTAAAATTTAGCTTGTCTCAGCTTCTAGGAGTGTCTGACGTCACCCTCACTAGGCTTCCCCTCGCTAGGCTGCTCCTCGCTAGTCAACACTATCTTCACCTTATCTATGCTATTTCTGCTCTAATTCTGGTAATAACTTGCAGAAGTGAGTGACCAGTATCTAACAGTGACGCAAGACCAGGATTCAGAACCCCCAAAACAACCCCAACAGGTGAGTGATACTTAAGCTGGCAGTGATGCGATGACAAGTTGCCAGATGCTGATGACGTAGTCGTCGTACACACGCCTTCTATCACTATTTTGAAAATTCTTCACCCGTGATCTTTATAACCGTATATGCTCATGCATCCTGCGTCCCTCAATGTCACTTATGATAGAATACACTTCACTTATAGTGTGTGTTTACATGTGTGTGTGTGTGTGTGTGTGTGTGTGTGTGTATGTGTGTGTGTGTGTGTGTGTGTGTGTGTGTGTGTGTGTGTGTGTGTGTGTGTGTGTGTGTATAGAATTATGTGTGGAATTATGTGTGGGTTTATTATGTGTCTGAAAAGTAGGTGGCTTGTGCTTGGAGTGTAATGTGGATTCTCAGTGGTCGCTTGTGACCACAGCCTCTTGTGACCTGACCCCCACCCTCCTGCGACTTGATGCTCACCTACTTACAATGTTGCCTATGCTTGACCTGCCACCTAGCCTATAGTAAGTTACTCGCCTTGTTCAGTGGATTACCAATTGCTATTCCTTATTGAATACTTGAGTGCCTATTCTTTATCATGCTATGAGAGTTAGACTATTCACATTCAGCTTGGCGGTTAAGTGGAACCTGGAACCCCACACCCAAACAACCACTCATAGGTGGATACAGTACTTACAGTGCAGATGCAGCAGCCTGTAGATTGTCCAGCTCGATGTGACGTCCTGGCATAGATCCACCTCAATTTCTTCTCGTTAATAATGTACCCTATTCACTGTATTTCTCTCACTGGTCACACGGTTGTTTCACTTTATTATCTTTCTTGGGTGACACTTGACAACATCGCCTTACCACCCACACTAGCCTGCCCACTCTGCCCACCACGTTTTTACTTTCTAGATCACTTACAAAATTGTGGCTCTCCCCATACTTATGTGGCTCAGGCAGATTAAAAAACACTTCTAGGATTGTTCACTGTGTGTGTGTGTGTGTGTGTGTGTGTGTGTACTCACCTAATTGTACTCACCTAATTGTGGTTGCAGGGGTCGAGACTCAGCTCCTGGCCCCGCCTCTTCACTGATCGCTACTGGATCCTCTCTCTCTCTGCTTCCTGAGCTTTGTCATACCTCTTCTTAAAACTATGTATGGTTCCTGCCTCCACTACTTCACTTGCTAGGCTATTCCACTTGCTGACAACTCTATGACTGAAGAAATACTTCCTAACGTCCCTGTGACTCGTCTGAGTCTTCAGCTTCCAGTTGTGACCTCTTGTCCCTGTGTCCCCTCTCTGGAACATCCTATCTCTGTCCACCTTGTCTATTCCCCGCAGTATCTTGTATGTCGTTATCATGTCTCCCCTGACCCTTCTGTCCTCCAGTGTCGTCAGTCCGATTTCCCTTAACCTTTCCTCGTACGACATTCCCTTGAGCTCTGGGACTAGCCTTGTTGCAAACCTTTGTACTTTCTCTAACTTCTTGACGTGCTTGACCAGGTGTGGGTTCCAGACTGGTGCTGCATACTCCAGTATGGGCCTAACATACACAGTGTACAGTGTCTTGAACGATTCCTTATTGAGGTATCGGAACGCTATTCTCAGGTTTGCCAGGCGCCCGTATGCTGCAGCGGTTATTTGGTTGATGTGTGCCTCCGGTGATGTACTCGGTGTGTGTGTGTGTGCGTGTGTGTGTGTGTGTGTGTGTGTGTGTGTGTGTGTGTGTGTGTGTGGTGTGTGTGTATCGTGCCGAATAGGTAAAAATTGCAATTTTGGCTGCACTTAGTAACGTTCTTCTTGCCGAAGCAAGCATAAATTTGTGTATGCAACAATTTTGCAAAAGTCATTCTGAGCCCAGCGATAAAAAAACATATTTTATTGTGTTTACAATAATTTAATAATAAACAAACACAATGAAATATATTTTTTTCGTTAGGCTCAGAATGATTTTTGCGAAATTACTGCATTCACAAATTTTCGCTTGCCTTATTCGGCGAGAAAAGCGTTGCTATTTAAGCATCTACGGCACGACATGAATATATATAATTAGCGAGAGAGAGAGAGAGAGACAGAGAGAGAGAGAGAGAGAGAGAGAGAGAGAGAGAGAGAGAGAGAGAGAGAGAGAGAGAGAGAGTCTGTTAAGATCTTTGAAACATAATTTCGATATCCTGAACTTTCAAAGGCAGGTTGGATCATTAGTGCGACTCGCTTCCAAGGGGAGTGACCTATTTTTTTTACTCTATTTTTCACGCCAGAGAAAAAAATGACTTGCTCGAGACTTGTTTTATATTTTTTTTCGCGTGACCTTAATCCTTCAAAGAACTCTTAATATACTTTTCTTTCTAATAATGTACGTAAGATTCGACTTGTGCGATTTTTATATAGGATTTTTTAGTTAATGGCTAAAAGAACATGAAATTGATATTTTGGTTGGTTCTATATTTGAACATTATATAATGTAAGTGAAATAAATATTACCTGTAAATATTAATATGGAACTGAGATAAATATTACCAATATTTTAGGACAGAGGAGAGAAATGACCATAATTATGCTTCATTAGATTAAATTTTGAAGTTTTGTCAGGAAACAGGACAAGTGTTTCCTTGGTCATCTGACCGAGGCCTTCCGCTGGCCTACCGGTTCTGAATGTTGAAAAAACAGGCACAACAACCCATTGAGAATATATTCTTAATAAAATTAAAAAAAAAATGTGTTGGTCATGAATTTCACCCAATTTTATTATGCACTTTTCTGTATTAATGTGAAATTTATAATGTAAGGTGTTTGTATTGTCAATAAATGCTATATTAATATATTTTTGGAGCATTAGTTCACAAGACAAACACATTATAAACATTAATGCAGAAACATGCTGTCTACTGAATGCTGAATATTATCCTATATCTCGCCTAGTGTTTGAGGCTGTTACTATTACAGTGTTTATCGAGAAGCCCCTTTAAAAAAAGACCTTATAATGTGAACACCATTCTTGTGCTTTATGATCACTGAAAAAATTGGGTACAATAATATTTGTTTAAAAACTCAAATTTCAGAATTTTTTTGTGGAATGTCTAATGCAAGTTCAATATCCATCTAGAGCGTAACAATGTTATACACTTCTTCCCGAGGGGTAGCATTGTTTTGTCTATAGGAAGGTATCAATAACTGCACTGCGTATAGGAAGGCACCAATAACTGCACTGTGTATTGGAACGTACCAGTAACTACACTGTGTATAGGAAGGTACCAATAACTGTACTGGGTATAGGAAGGTACCAATAACTGCACTGTGTATAGGAAGGTACCAATAACTGCACTGTGTATAGGAAGGTACCAATAACTGTACTGGGTATAGGAAGGTACCAATAACTGTACTGGGTATAGGAAGGTACCAATAACTGTACTGGGTATAGGAAGGTACCAATAACTGCACTGGGTATAGGAAGGTACCAATAACTGCACTGGGTATAGGAAGGCACCAATAACTGTACTGGGTATAGGAAGGTACCAATAACTGTACTGGGTATAGGAAGGTACCAATAACTGTACTGGGTATAGGAAGGTACCAATAACTGCACTGGGTATAGGAAGGCACCAATAACTGTACTGGGTATAGGAAGGTACCAATAACTGTACTGGGTATAGGAAGGCACCAATAACTGTACTGGGTATAGGAAGGTACCAATAACTGTACTGGGTATAGGAAGGTACCAATAACTGTACTGGGTATAGGAAGGTACCAATAACTGTACTGGGTATAGGAAGGTACCAATAACTGCACTGGGTATAGGAAATTATATTGTTCAGTAATAGCTAAAAACTTTACTATTGTACAACTAATAGCAAAATAAGTTACCTGGAGTATACTTGGAGAAGGTTTTGGGGGTCAGCGCCCCCACGGGCCGGTCTGTGACTAGTAGCAGCTATATAACTTCTACAGTACAATTCTTGGCTATACAACCTTCCTATTGCGCAACTAATGGCTATACAACGTTACCTTTGTACAACTGAAAAGTGTATAACGTTTATTGTGTATAGTTTAGAAATTTACAAATGTGTGTAAAACTCCCACTGAATAAAAACACTGAGATGATTAGGTGTGAGCCAAGGTATAGGGTAGTTCTGATTTCTTGGATCAAGATCCGTTCACAAACAACGGAACTGGTGGAGTTTGAACCCACCCATTCCGTGGTTTGTTTGCAATCGTGTTATTACGACCTCGTCAGTTCGACCACTAGCAGAGAGGCATTCACTTCCTTGAAGGGTCGTATAAATATAATAATTATAACAAAACACTACGGCTTAACATCCCATTCAACTCTTTTTTTTTTTTTACTTTTCTGTGAGATGGGGGACGAGTGCTTTGATACCTGTGAAGAGCTCTTGTTCCAAAGAATTGGAGCAACTTCCCCCACTCCATTCGAATAAAATCGAATTAACTCCCATTCCCTAAATTTTGCACAACATCTGAGGATTTAGTACGTTCCTTTTGAATATAATAATTCGGGAATTTCTGTGGGTTCTCTAGTGTTATCCTCAGGTGTATCCCTCATAATTGGAAGAATTTACTAAGGATCCCTGCAGACTTAGGCTCCCTCGCAGGATCTTGCTCTCTGTCTCAGCAAAGTTCTAATCCGGAGTTATACGTGTTAAGCCTCAAGCTTTGTAACTCGCAAATCTCACCAGTTAAGAGTCTTAGCGGGAGACGTCTGAGTAGGCTTGCAAGCACTAGGAGCGCTCCCAGAGGGCCAGGAATTATGTGAGAGGGTGAGAACTTGTTTTGAAGCGAGCAAAGTGTTTAGCGGTGGTCAAGAATAGTCCTTGGATACTACAAATGGTTCGGGACAGCCAGAAATGGTCCCCGTGGGCTAAGACTTATCTGGAAGGACCAGGAATAGTCCTAGAGGATATAATAATGATCTACGATGGCCTGAAATTATTAGAGACACGGAAATGGTTCTAGTGTGCAAGGAGTGTTTATGGTGATTTTAGAATGGTTTCACATGACTAGAAATAGTAAAAAAAAAGAGCCAATACTTGTTCTAAAAGGCCAGTAGTAGTACAGAAATGTGATGAATAGTGAGCGATGGGTAAACAATATTTTCAGTGGACCGGTAATGGTTTAAAATGGCATGAATCATCCCAAAGAACCGGGAATAGCCAGAGCCATAAATAGCCACACTGGTCTAGGAATGGTAGAGAAGACCAGGAATGGCTTAACAAAAAGCTTGGGTGAACCATGAATAATCTTAGAAAGCCAGGAATGGTCTCAGATGTCAGGAAGGATTAGAGAGGTAAGGTAATCAAAGAGCCATAAATGGTTCGAAAAGACCTGGAATGATTTGGGAGGTCCAGAGAATACCCTGACATAATTAAAAATGGTCTTCAAAGGCCCGTAGATGGCCTAAGTGGGCAACGAATGATCATAAGGGCCAGAAATAACCCTTCGGGATCTGGAATTGTCATTAAGGGTTTGAAAGAGCTCTAATGAGTCGCGTGTGATCAGGAAAGCTTTGAAAAATTCCGTGATGGTGAGGCAGAAGATGATATGGGTTCAGAACCTATGGAAAAGTTATTAATAAAATGAGCTAGAAATGCATGAGAAACATCAGAAATGAGAATAAAAGTTTCAGAAACAGATAAGGAAGCCTCAGGAATTGTTGGAAGACATCACAAAAAAGTTGAGGGATGCTCTAACAGGCCAAAGGGACGTCGAGACCTAGGAAGTGTTGTTGGTGTTTAAGAGCATCTGGAAGTGTCAGCAAATGAGTGAAAAGTGCCCGAGTGCCAAAGAGAGACGAGAATTAAGCGAAATGTCGGCAAATAATTTCAATGAATGCCAAAGTCCTACCTACACCTATCTACCTACCTACCTGCCTACCTCTGTACATTCACCTAATTTTTTTGTTCCCCTCCCACTTTAAGAAAATTGCAGATATCAGCCCATAATATTTTAATTCATCCCAAGACTGGAATGAACACTAGGAGAAAATATCTCTAAGCACATTACATTCTCTCAAAGCATTGCTATAAATTATTCATTATTTATCTCAGCTTGATTTTTTTAAATACTTTTAAAAGATTACTAGAGACATCTCTTACAATAATGCTGGTTTGATTATCACACTACTAACGTGACTTTCACTTGGGAATGGGATTGAGAGAGCCTTTCGCTCGAAGACCAAGACTTTTGGAGTCTATAGAAAATACTTGGAAAGTATCGTGGGGGAGCAGGTGACGAGGAAGTGGGATGCAAACCTGACAGTGTTGGTTGATAACCTTTGCTGAAGTATTTGTCAAAATTCTTGGGGACAATTAGTCGAGATCACGTGAAGCACTCGGGCGATCCCCTCAGACCCATTGGAGAACTCGACGTTAGTAATAAGCTCACAAATGTCAACGTTACGTCCTTATTCACTAACGTGATAGTGGACCAAAACATCGACTTCAAATGAGTGTGTTGACTGCAGATGCGGACTCGTCCCTACAATTTTTTTTTAGAGCATCTTGAGTTTTCACAAATTTAGTCCTTAAATATTATATTTTTGCAGGAGTTTATACCAGAACCGGTGAGGGACAGTATTCGTGTCTTCCACGAATACTGTCCCTCTTTATTACTTGAGAATGCTCTACCAGGTCGTAATTCTACTCGAATATTATTAGGGGGAAGGCTCGTGGATCATGGAGCTGTTGGTGCTCTCTTCTCACTTTTATGAAGTCCAGTTCTGAAATTGGTTTCCGATTAATGACTTAAAACCTCCTCTGATCCGCTTCAAATTTCAACACTAATGTGTTTTTTAAAAACAAAAAAAAGGTTGGTATTGTTAATGGAGTGTGTGGGAGCCTTTTTATTTTGCCACTTTTAGTCTCAAAATTGTATTTTAATATATTTTTATTGAATAAATGGATTATGCTTCCTCGTCGCTTCACATACGGAGGGCCCGGGTTCGATTCCCGGCGGGGTAAAAACATTTCGACGCCTTTCCTTACACCTGTTGTCCTGTTCACCTAGGAGCAAGTAGGTACCTGGGTGTTAGTCGACTGGTGTGGGTCGCATCCTGGGGGACAAGATTGAGGACCACAATAGAAATAAGACAGACAGTCCTCGATGACGCACTGACTTTTTTGGGTTACCCTGGGTGGCTAACCCTCCGGGGTTAAAAATCCGAACGAAATCTTATCTTATCTCATCTCCCCTTCCTTGGATCAAATCTGAATGCCTTCCTTTCTATTGTTGATATGTGATTCCCACTGGTAAAGCTTTCTCCTGAGTAAGCAGCAGGTTCTGAAAGATATCAATTATTAACGGCTGATTCATTGAATGAAATGGATGAACCGTATTTATGTGCAAATTTTCTTGGATTCTGCGCAGTAGCTAGAGAATTCATCTTCCGATCGGCTTCAAACTTTATGCAGATATATTTTTCCTCAAAAGATGTGCAAATCTTAGTATGCCAGTTTTATTAAGCTGTTTTCTGTGAAATTTCTGGAGAATATCTCTTCTGATCAGAAATCAGTCTGTGTTTGACTTTATTGGGTTATCCTACGTAACATCTACTGTATGTGCCCTCAAGATCATTGTAAAATGTATGAATACAATGTACTCAAGCACAAATAAAATTTAATTACTCTTTTAAACCTTAAACGCTGGTAATTTTTAAGTCTAGATTGACTCCTGCTTATTTACGACCTACTACCTCTTCTTATGGAATAAATAAGGAAAAGTGAAGTACCTGTTTTCCTGCGATAATTTCAGAATGCCTCACCTGATCGACCTGATGACATGATAATATAACTTCTGGGGCAACTTTAAACTTAACCTCCAGGTATAGTTTTTGGTAACTGGTCTCTCTACCTGTAGGGTATTCCGGGGGTCAACGCCCCCGCGGGCCGGTCCACGACCAGGCCTCCCGGTGGATCAGGGTCTGATCAACCAGGGTGCTTACTGCTGGCCTCACATAAGAACATAAGAACATAAGGAAGAAGGAACATTGCAACAGGCCTATGGCCTATGTGAGGCAGGTCCAATTCTCCCACCGGCTTAAGCTCACTGACCGCCTGACCTCACTAACCTAGTGAGGTCAGGCACGTCACTTAAGAGAGTTCTTGTTGTTGTAGATTTGCCGGTACTTCCGGACCGGGTCTTCTCCAGATGGCGACCCGGCGGTGGCCTCCCGGGCGGGGGGTGTCGTTCATCTTCTTTCTTCTGTATTCTTTCTTGGGGCCCTCCGGTTGGAGGGTGACTTCTTCTGTCTTGCAGTGACTCCCCAAGTGGGAAGTGTCTTGTCGTTTAGCATCTTCAGCAGCATAGGAGGGCAGAGGCAGCAATTACAGGGTTTGTTTTGGAGCCACACCCCAGCTTTAGCAGGCAGCAAAGTGCTGGGGATACTTGTCTTCACGGTTATTGATCATTGACAGTCCTGCTAGGTGAGGGTACCGTCTTCGGCAGCCCCATTCTGGAGAGTCCTGAATTTCTTCCTTGTGGTGTAGTCGAGTGCCACAAAGCGGTGACTTTTTGAGAGTAGGTTGATCAGGGATTTAGTGATGAATGATAGATAGAGTTGAGTCGCAGGTGAACTTGACTGTCCCGTTGTGGAGGCGTTGAATAATTTCTGGAGTGTACATTGCGTTCTCATTCTGGTTGGTTGTGTAGAAGTATACACCAGGCAAGCACTGGACTTCTTGTGAAGGAGTGGCGGTAGTACGTAGGGATGCATCCCAAGGCTCTTGTGTTTTAACCTTCTTGGCTGGTGGCTGAGACGATTGAGGTGAGGCGTCTGATTGGTCCTTTGTGACGGAGGTGGAAGCAGGTGATGGTGGACTCTCATAGGTGGAATTGGTCGGCGTCTCAGTGGTCTCTGATTGGTCCATCTCTGTGTCGGGAGGAAGGTGTGGTAGCGGTGGAGCAGCGGTAATGTTGGCGACATTTGCAGTGGATTTTATGATCTCTGTGGAAGGTGGAGATGCAGGGAATGTGAAACCAGGCATGTTGTTGAACTTGAAGAGTTCGTTGATGGTGGTGATGAAGGAACCAGGTTCAGCTACATTCTGCGCATGAGCATACATGATGCAGTAAAGAATCTTGGTGGAGTCGCCAGGAAGAGCTGGCGAAGAAGTGGTAGATGCAGCTTGCGTAGCTTGAAGAATCTTGGTAGTATCTGCTTGAAGCTTGGTAATAGCAGCATATATAGTCGCTTGTGCAGTGGGTTTTTTTTTTTTGTTGTTGTTGGAGTTGTTTCTTAAGTATATCTCGTCTGGTTGGGCACTTGGCAGCAAAAGTATGGTGATCATTCTTGCAGTTCAAGCATTTAGGTAGAGAGGCAGGAGAGCACGTCTTTAAGTCATGACCTTCTTGGCCGCAGGTGGAGCAGAACTTCTTATTCTTGGCAAGTCAGTCTTTGGTGGTATGTAAGTATGAGTAACAGTTGGAACACTGTGGAATTTGATGGAATTTTTCTGCTTCGATGAAGACTGGATTGATGTGGAAGTAGTGAATAGCCAGTCCCTCAGCGAGAGCTCTGGCTGCCATGTTGACGTCACTGAAGGTGACCTTTAGCATGGAGGAGGCATTGGGTATTTTGGAAATGTATTCCACCTTGACCCAAGGGTTCTGTGCTTCAATGAACGACTTGATTTCTTCGGTAGCCCGGGTAGTGATGAGCCTGTCGAGTCTCTTGAGGAACACAGTTCTCCTGGCCCTCAGAGCTGGGGAAGTCAAGACAATAAATCCCTGATCTCGTAGAGTGGTTGTAGCAGTGGTGGTAATGAGTTTTTCAGCCTCGGTGTCGTCAGTACAGACGACAACGAAGGCCTCTTTGAGCGACAGAATCGCATTAAACTTGATTTGCAGTCTGCCACTGACGGCAGCTGCAAGTGCTAGCTTGGACGAGTCATTGACTGTCCCACTCTCTGGTTTGATCTTTACCCTGTTCGAGAAGTGCATCGTGAAGTGTGGTCTACGTCTGCTGTGAAGCAATGCTGTCGTGGGCTACTGAACTGAACTGAAAGTCTGTGCACTTAAGAGAGGAGCACGGCATCCGACTTAGTAGCACAAGCTAGTTAGGTCCAACTCACACCCACCCACACCCACTCATGTATTTATCCAACCTATTTTAAAACTACACAACGTCTTAGCTTCTATGACGGTACTCGGGAGTTTGTTCCACTCATCCACAACTCTATTACCAAACCAGTGCTTTCCTATATCTGAATCGAAATTTTTCCAATTTAAAACCATTGCTGCGAGTCCTGTCTGTGTTAGATATTTTTAGCACGCTATTTACATCCTCTTTATTTATTCCTGTTTTCCATTTATACACATCAGTCATATTCCCCCCTAATTCTACGCCTTTCTAGAGAGTGCAGATTCAGGGTCCTCAGTCTATCCTCATAGGGAAGATTTCTGATACGAACCACAGCCCGGCTGATTCGGCACCGACTTAAGTATCTGTTCAGATCCCTCTTGAAGGCAGCCAGCGGCCTATTGATAATTCCCCTTATGCGTGTTGGGAGGCTGTTGAACAGTCTTGGGCCCAGGACACTTATGATGTTTACTCTTAGTGTACCAATGGTGCCCCTACTTTTCATTGGGAGTATTTTGCACCACCTGTCTAGTCTTTTACTTTCATAGGGAGTGATTTCTGTGTGCAGATTCGGGACCATCCCCTCTAGGATTTTCCAAGTGTAGATTATGATATATCTCTCTCGCCTGCATTCCGGCTAGTACAAGACAAGTGCTTCCAGGCGTTCCCAGTAGTTGAGGTATTCGATGGGACTTATATGTGCAGTAAAGGTTCTCTGTACACTCTCTAGATCTGCAGTGTCACCTGCTTTGAACGGAGATGTTAATGTACAGCAGTATTCCAGCCCAGGGAGAACAAATGGTTTGAAAAGGCTTATCACTGGTTTGGCATCTCTTGTTTTGAAGGTTCTCATTATCCATCCTATCATTTTCTTTGCAGTTGTGATCGTCGCACTGTTGTGATCCTTGAAAGTGAGATCCTCAGACATTACCGCTCCCAGGTCCCTCACATTATTTTTCAGCTCTATCGTATGATCACAGTTTGTAGTATACTCTGTTCTAGTTATTATCTCCTCCAGTAGCTGGAATTTATTTTCAATGAACATCATACTGTTTTCCGTTGCTCAGTGGAAAACTTGGTTAATATCTTCTTGGAGGTTAACCGCGTCATCACTGGATGACAGTCTTATGCAGATACTAGTATCATCTGCAAAGGATGACACGGTGCTGTGCATTACATCTCTGTCTATGTCTGATTTGAGGATGAGGAACAGGGTGGGGGCGAGTACTGTGCCTTGTGGAACAGAGCTCTTCACTATGGCAGCTTCCGATTTTGTTTAACTCTGAGATAAGGTAATTCCTCTTTAGATTGGTTTCAAAGTTGATGTTTCTTAGTAGAAGATTTGAATTATTTCCGTCCTGTGTATGTACTATTATGCTGTTTGTATTAAATAATATATAAAAGTTTCAATGTTATTACTTATGAATAATTCCGATTCTGATCATCAGCTTCACTATCTCGCTACAATACGCCGCACTCTGCACTATTCCTGTCTCGTACATTGAAATACGGAAATGGAGCTGGGATTATGCAATACGGGAAACATTTGCCAGGTCTCGCAACGCCTGAAACTCATCTAGTTACATAAAAGTTTTATTATAAACATAATATTCAACGCCTTCCGGGGAAAACGGTTAAATAATATGCATAATAAAAATGTTCATGTTAATCCAAGTGAACCTTTTATGAACTCTAAATTTTGTCTGGGAGGGGGGAGGGGGAGAGAGAGAGGTGGGGGAGAGAGAGAGGTGGGGGAGAGAGAGGGGAGTGAGAGAGAGGGAGAGAGAGAGAGAGAGAGGGGGGAAGAAGGGAGAGGGAAGGAGAGAGGGGAGAGGGAAGGAAGAGAGGGGGGAAGGGAAGGTAGGGAGGGGGAGAAGGGAGAGAGGGAGGAGGCATGGAAGCACAACCAGGCAACTCAGTATTTCTCATCTTGTGGTTAGCATGTCAGGTGGTGGGTGAGAGCGAGGGTTCTCCTTTAAGGGAAGCCCCTTAGGGTTGTGTCTCTCTCTCAGCCTTTTTTTTCTCGGCTTACTGAGAGAGTTTTTCATTCCCATTTTTTTTCGTCTAAGCGCTACACCTACGAAAAATAATTGTCTGAAATGCACTGTAAATATGTAATCAGAATTTTGAAAACACAATAATAGCATAGCTATTATTGTGTTTTCAAATGTGTTATTAATATTATTATTATTATTATTATTATTATTATTATTATTATTATTATTATTATTATTATTATTATTACATCGACACCATGCCCAGCCCTTCTAGGGTAGGGTAGGTGCCTGA
>NC_091305.1:43665097-43677597 GCF_038502225.1 Cherax quadricarinatus
AAGGAGGTGAACGTACTCAGATATTTGGGAGTGGACGTGTCAGCGGATGGGTCTATGAAAGATGAGGTGAATCATAGAATTGATGAGGGAAAAAGAGTGAGTGGTGCACTTAGGAGTCTGTGGAGACAAAGAACTTTGTCCTTGGAGGCAAAGAGGGGAATGTATGAGAGTATAGTTTTACCAACGCTCTTATATGGGTGTGAAGCGTGGGTGATGAATGTTGCAGCTAGGAGAAGGCTGGAGGCAGTGGAGATGTCATGTCTGAGGGCAATGTGTGGTGTGAATATAATGCAGAGAATTCGTAGTTTGGAAGTTAGGAGGAGGTGCGGGATTACCAAAACTGTTGTCCAGAGGGCTGAGGAAGGGTTGTTGAGGTGGTTCGGACATGTAGAGAGAATGGAGCGAAACAGAATGACTTCAAGAGTGTATCAGTGTGTAGTGGAAGGAAGGCGGGGTAGGGGTCGGCCTAGGAAAGGTTGGAGAGAGGGGGTAAAGGAGGTTTTGTGCGCGAGGGGCTTGGACTTCCAGCAGGTATGCATGAGCGTGTTTGATAGGAGTGAATGGAGACAAATGGTTTTTAATACTTGACGTGCTGTTGGAGTGTGAGCAAAGTAACATTTATGAAGGGGTTCAGGGAAACCGGCAGGCCGGACTTGAGTCCTGGAGATGGGAAGTACAGTGCCTGCACTCTGAAGGAGGGGTGTTAATGATGCAGTTTAAAAACTGTAGTGTAAAGCACCCTTCTGGCAAGACAGTGATGGAGTGAATGATGGTGAAAGTTTTTCTTTTTCGGGCCACCCTGCCTTGGTGGGAATCGGCCAGTGTGATAATAAAAAAAATAATATATATATAATATATATATATATATATATATATATATATATATATATATATATATATATATATATATATATATATTATATATATATATGTATATATATATATTTATATATAATATATATATATATATATATATATATATATATATATATATATATATATATATATATATATATACATATATGTCGTGCCGAATAGGCAGAACTTGCGATCTTGGCTTAAATAGCAACGCTCATCTTGCCATATAGGACAAGTGAAAATTTGTGTATGCAATAATTTCGCCAAAATCATTCTGAACCTAACGAAAAAAATATATTTCACTGTGTTTGTTTAGTATTAAATTACTGTAAACAAATCTAAAATATAATTTGTTGGGTTAGGCTAAAATAAACTGCGCTTGTTATAATAAGGTTAAGTAAGTTTTCTAAGTTCCCTTTGGTGCAAAATTATAATTTTTTACATCAACATTAATGAAAAAAAAATATCTTTAAACGTATAAGAGAATATTTTAGAAAGGACTTAATTTTAAATGAGTTCTTGCTAATTGACCAGTTTTACATATTCGGCACGACATATATATATATATATATATATATATATATATATATGTATATATATATATATATATATATATATATATATATATATATATATATATATATATATATATATATATATATATATATATATATATATATATATATATATATATATATATATATATATATATATTTATATATATATATATATATAAATATATATATATATATATATATATATATATATATATATATATATATATATATATATATATATGTATATATATATATATATATATATATATATATATATATATATATATATATATATATATATACATATATATTTACATTTGTTTATATATATATATATATATATATATATATATATATATATATATATATATATATATATATATATATATATGTATATATATATATATATATATACATATATATTTACATTTGTTTATATATATATATATATATATATATATATATATATATATATATATATATATATATATATATATATATATTGTTTTCAAGAATACCGGGACAGTGATGCAAAAGTTGATTGAAACCAGACTATATATATATATATATATATATATATATATATATATATATATATATATATATATATATATATATATATATATATATATATATATATATATGCAAGGAATTCGCAAGAGTAGGCGAAATATACACAAACACTGATCTCTGGCCGAAGGAGACTCGAACCTACGAGCATTGGAACAAGGTACGAAGTGCTTTGCCATTCTCACCACACTGGACCAATATCTTGGCGCCTAGCTCACGCTAGACGTTGATCCAAGGCAGCCAGCGTTCAGGGAGAAGGCTTACAGCTTTTCATCTCATCCCCTGCATGCATCGACCAACTAGAGATTTTAACAATGCAAGGAATTCGCAAGAGCAGGCGAAATACACACACACACACACACACACACATCTATATATATATATATATATATATATATATATATATATATATATATATATATATATATATATATATATATATATATATATATACAGAGAGAGAGAGAGAGAGGAGCTTTTTCAGTACATCACACAGGTTGGCTATATTCTCATTGTAAAACAAAACCAATATATTTTTCCTGGAAGGCACTTCCCAAGGTTCAGTCATGTAGAAAGTCTTCCTGGCTGCCAATATCTCATCAAAATCCCTGGGATATCTCAGTTTTGTGGGTATATTGATTATCTTATTAATTTCATTATCAAAATATTCCGGGCTATAAGTATGTAAAGCTCTCAAGAACACTGTAAGGAAAACACTTTTTTTTTAACCTTAGACTCATGGTTGGAATAATAGTGAATGTATGTCGATACTACAGAAATAAACCGCACATAGGAGAATGTAACATATAACCACCGTTACGACATTTAACAAGTCACATAGATGGGAAGGGAAGAAAGCCAGTATATATACGCGAGTGGGGGTGGGCGTGGCCGGGAATATTAGAACGAGAGGAGGTAATAGTATAAGCAGCAGCAGTGGTGGTGGGAGTAGTGTGGAAACAGTGCAACAGTTGCAGAGATGGCAATAATAAGGGAGTAGTGGTAGTGACACAAGAGTCTTGAGTGGAGTGTTAGCTAAGCAGCAGCAGCAGTAGTACTAGAGGAGGTAGTCTAAAAACTAGGAAAAAAACGAAAAAGCTCTGCAAGAGATCTAATGGCCCACCAGCGTAAGTCAAAACCCGGGGGGATGGGAACTCTTTAGACAGAACCCACCTAGGGAGAAGAAAGAAAAGGCTAAGAAAATATAGGAAAAGAGAAGAGGTAGGGTGAGGAGGAGATAAAGATCCGGTCAAGTAACGAGTGTTCTGAAGTTTGGAATATTTGACAATGTAGATGCCTCCATTACTCATTACAGAGACAAAGACAGGACTAAGATTCATATTAGGAAAGTTGTGTATAGGGGATGATTCAACAAGACTGTGTCGGTGAAGGCTAGAAGAAGGGTAGACAGGTTTGACAGAGGACCAGTTAATAGGATGACTGTGATCTCTAACGTGACAGAAAAGAATATTATTGGTGTTGGCAATTCTAACACTTCTTTTGTGCTCTTTAAGAGTGTTAGAAAGAGAGTGGCCAGTTTCTCCAAAGTACTGGAGAGGACAAGAGCAGGAAGCAGAATAGACTCCGGAAGCATCAGTAACGGGAGAGGTACGAATTAGATTACTACGAAGGGTTTTAGTTTGGCGAAAAATAAGTTTAATGTCTAAGGAACGGAGGAAGTTGTTTAGATTTAGAATGATGGAAATATAGTGAAGGTAAATAGACTTCACAGGAGTAGAGAGAGTGAGCTTGGGAGAGAAGAAAGTCCGTTTATCATGTGAGAAGACAGAGTTTATGAAATCGGAAGGGTAGCCAAGGCGAGATAATAAATTGCGAAGAAAGGAAATTTCTGAATGATGAATCTGATGGCCACAGATGCAATGGGCACAAAGAAGAGAGAAATAAGAGCACCTCTATAGTTTAGCAAAGTCTATTTTCAAATTAAGGCAAGAAGTTCCGAAAACAATGATAGTAAGATGGTTAGAGATCATGTGGGAGAAAAGAAAGGGAATCACTTTGGCCTTGATGTTGACGGAGGGTGAAGAAGACATCATGAGCCTGAGACTCGGAAGAAAGTAAGAGCTGTTGAAGAGTTGGGCAGGATCAGGAAAAGGAGTGCCCGAGGCGTTGAATTTAAGGAACTGGGCGAAGGAAGGGGGGCAACACTTGTTCATTTTTTTTTTTTTGACACTGCTTGTCTTAATTCTCAAATTCAATTATTAAACTACAGAACAATCTTCATCGTCCTATCTCTGTCAGCTCTTGGTCCAAATTCTCTCTCACTGACTGTATTAGTAATCTGTCTTCCTTTACTCTCCAAACATGAGGTTGAACTTCTTGGTTTTGGTATTTTCATTGCCACTACACCAACCCCTCACGCTGGCACTGACACCTTTATCACCTTCGATTCTTTCCGCCAGTCTCACTCCAGAAATTATCCTGACCTGTCCACTTTTCGTGGTGCTGTAATTCCTGCCATTGAGGACCTGTTGTCTAAGAACTATCTCCTTCCTCATCGCCGTCAACTCGCCTTTGCGTCTCACAAATCTAATTCTTACCTACATTTTACCATTGGAAAGCCACATGTGATTTACCTCTGACAGAATTCAAGGATTCTTTGTCACCTACATTCCGGCCTGAGTCCTGCCTTCCTTGTTCTTGCCTACTTAACCTTATTAAGAAATATAATTTCTCTCTCGGCGCCTCCACAATGCATAGGAATATTCCAGTCCATTTGTTTTCAACTTGCAGATGGATGTCCTGAGTCAGTCATGAAAGTCGCATGTTGACTTTAATTCGGAATTCGCTAATGCAATAAATTTTCTTAACGGGTTATGCCAAATTTCAAAAAGACGCAAATTATTTATTTAATTAGATTTCCGTTGGAAAACTAATGCCGTCGTTCGTGGACTTACACCACCATTCGTGGAGGCGCACCACCCTTCTTGGAGGCGCACCACCCTTCTTGGAGGCGCACCACCCTTCTTGGAGGCGCACCACCATTCTTGGAGGCGCACCACCATTCTTGGAGGCGCACCACCCTTCTTGGAGGCGCACCACCCTTCTTGGAGGCGCACCACCCTTCTTGGAGGCGCACCACCATTCTTGGAGGCGCACCACCATTCTTGGAGGCGCACCACCCTTCTTGGAGGCGCACCACCCTTCTTGGAGGCGCACCACCCTTCTTGGAGGCGCACCACCATTCTTGGAGGCGCACCACCCTTCTTGGAGGCGCACCACCCTTCTTGGAGGCGCACCACCATTCTTGGAGGCGCACCACCCTTCTTGGAGGCGCACCACCCTTCTTGGAGGCGCACCACCCTTCTTCGTTGCAGTCTCTTCTTTACCTGCTGACTGTAAATGGTCCCCGTTTTCTCCCTGATCGCTTTTGCGTCAGTACATAATGTGATGCAGTATTTTAGCGTGGCGTGTTAGCAACGTAACTTCATTACAAAAAAGTACGAACTTCACCAAATGAATCGCATGAAATGAACAATTAGTCGACTACACCAGCGAGATTAACTCCATTTTCAAATTTGCATTGTCCTAAAAAAAAAATATTTGAATGTTTTTTACGTGGCCAAAAAAATTGCTACGTGTGTTGGTCACTGGTTGTGAGTTTGTCAGGGAAAGATGGTGTGTGTGTGTGTGTGTGTGTGTGTGTGTGTACTTATCTATTTGTGGTTGTAGGGGTCGAATCTTAGCTCCTGGCCCCGCCTCTTCACTTATCCCTATTGGGTCCTATCTCTCCCTGCTCCATGAGCTTAAAACTATGTATGGTTCCTTCCTCCACTACGTCACTTGCCAGACTAGTCCACTTCCTGACAACTTTGACTAAAGAAATACTTCATAACATCTCTTTGACTCATCTGAGTCTTCAAGTTCCAATTGTGACCTCTTGGAACATCCTCTCTGTCGTGTGTGTGTGTGTGTTTGTGTGCGCGCGCGTTCGTGTGCGTGCGGGCGTGTGTGTGTGTGTGTACGTGGTTGTGTGAACCTCTACAACAGTTCAGTGTAGATACAGCAAAACTGCACTCATTGTGTATCGTTCTGTTTATCATAAACAATTACATAGTTTCCAGTGGTTCTAGCACAGTGTCTCGGGTTACCTGACGCGGGTCGCGGGTCTTAGTCATATGATGACCTGCTATGGTCATCTGGCCGACGCCTTCCGCTGGCTTACCAGTCTGCCCTTTTAAAAAATAATTTTATAGTGACTTGATCTCTTCACTGTGTTTGTCTGCATGTCTGTCTGACACTATCTTTCACTGTAATATCTGTCTGACACTATCTTTCACTGAAATATAGTCCATATATCGACAGCTAAGAATTTAATGTTCTAACCGAGAACAACCAATGGTTTTAAACGAGATTACTTAACATACATGATCTCTGTCAGAGGTAAAACAAGTTTTGGGTCATTCCTCTGGTAGGGAGAAGACTAAAAAGTTCTAACTGGTGCAAAACTTGGCATGGAAATTGCCGTTGTCTATGACTGAAATGCCCTTTATTGCCCTTTTCCACCATGCAGCTAAATTAAAACAGTCAAATCTCCCGCATTGCTGACACCGCCAGACTTAGGTTGGTGGTTGGCACATTGGTATGAATGTATTAAATATGTGTCCTGTCCTGCCCTGTCCCCTGACTCGTGTTCCTTCCTGGCTACCACACCCCATACATGTAAACATGTCTTTCTGCCTCCTCTCCATGTTGAGACCTCGTTCCCACTCTTCCATCTATAACGGAGATGACACTCTTGCGGAGTATGGGAATTTTTTTTTTATTTCTAATAAACATTACCTCTAGATTTTACATTTCTATTAATTTCGTTTTTATACTCAAAGAAGACGCTTTTATTTCCCATAACTAAGTAAACAACTTCACTAGGGAAGTCGGGTAGAGTGACTTATCGTGTCTGTAGCCAGAGTGTTAAGAAACAGTTACATATAGCTTGAGTTTAGGGATGTAAAATGATCCCATGTGGCAATAGATCAGTTGATATCGATTAGATGCAGCTTTGGGTCGACTACTTCATTTCCCTAATATTCTATAACATGATTTCTGTGAACCTCTTAAGTCCTCCACCGCTTCTTGCCCAGGAAGGGTGTGAGGGAACGGACCTCATTCTGTCTCATGGGCTGCCATCGATACCTTCTGCCTTGCCTCAGAAAATTTCACCTATCCGTTGTTGTCTTGCAGCATTGCATAGCTACTGACAATGCACAAAAGTGCAAAAGATCTAGAGTTAAATATTCCCATTCACATGTGGCTTTTTCTGCATTGTTAAGATTTCCTATTTACGAGTGTGTGTGTGTGTGTGTGTGTGTGTGTGTGTGTGACCAGCCTTCTAGGTCACGCCTGCGACATCAGCCTTCTAGGTCACGCCTGCGACATCAGCCTGCTAGGTCACGCATGCGACACCAGCCTGCTAGGTCACGCCTGCGACACTAGCCTGCTAGGTCACACCTGCTACATCAGCCTGCTAGGTCACACCTGCGACACCAGCCTGCTAGGTCACGCCTGCGACACCAGCCTGCTAGGTTACGCCTGCGACACCAGGCTGCTAGGTCACACCTGAGACACAAGCCTGCTAGGTTACGCCTGCGACACCAGGCTGCTAGGTCACACCTGCGACATAAGCCTGCTAGGTTACGCCTGCGACACCAGCCTGCTAGGTTACGCCTGCGACACCAGGCTGCTAGGCCAAACCTGCGACACCAGCCTGCTAGGTTACGCCTGCGACACCAGGCTGCTAGGTCACACCTGCGACACAAGCCTGCTAGGTTACGCCTGCGACACCAGCCTGCTAGGTTACGCCTGCGACACCAGCCTGCTAGGTCACGCCTGAGTCACCAGTCTGCTAGGTCACGCCTGCGACACCAGCCTGCTAGGTTACACCTGCGACGCCAGCCTGCTAGGTTACGCCTGCGACACCAGCCTGCTAGGTCACGCCTGCGACACCAGCCTGCTAGGTTACACCTGCCACACCAGCCTGCTAGGTTACACCTGTGACATCAGCCTGCTAGGTCACGCCTGCTGCTTCTACTGGGTGGTGTAGGACCTGTATTTCACTAGACGATAGGACTTTACACCCCGGAGCACTGTACATAAGTATAACCTGGTATGGTGATACCGACAACATGTGGAAGAAGACATGTGCTCTTCAGGACATTAGAGAAAATTTTTCGCCACGAGTGTCTTCTAATAAATAAGTGTACTTTCCACATAATATAAGAATGGAGGAACACTGCAGCAGGCATTTCGACCTCACTCGTGTATTTGCCCAACATATTTTCGAAGATTTCCCAGTATATTGAATTTTAAAACGTTACTCAGCTTTTAGCATATGTTCACCTAACCTCTTGCCTTACAGTATATATATTGCTTGTTCTAGTATCTCTGTACTCGAGGCGAAGTTGACCTTAGCGAAACTTTTAATCAATAAAAGTCAAGAGCTGTGTGCGTCTGCGTGTGTTGTATCTGTGGCCATCGACAAGTTGTCGAAGCCGATAAGACTGTCCAGTGTCAATAGAAGCTGCATCGTAGCGAGTCACTAAAACCAGGTAACTTCCTGGCTCTGTGTTGAACTCGCCGTAAATAGAAAATTGAGTGCAATAACAGTGTGGTGTTGTCCCGGCCGGCACAGCCAACACAACTGGTGATAAAAACGAAACAAGTGCGCGATATTGGGTCTGGTTGCAGACTCGACACGAGTCAAAGAGCAATCTAACTTCACTATTCTCTGACTCACCCTCATAGCCCAGAGTCCCTGCTAACCCCTCACTGCACAGCTTTGCTGTTAACTCTCATTTATAACACAGCCTTGCTGTTAACTTTCTCATTCACGGCATAACCTTGCTGCTCACATTCACCCTAACATTGCCAAAGCTTCTGGTGAGAGAAATGTTTCCTAGTGAATGCTTCCTAACATTTCGCATAGCTCTATTTTACATGTTTATCAATATGTTCCTTGTGTGAACATTTCCCAGCACAGCTTTCCTCCTCTCACATTCACTCACTGCTCAAGTCTTGCTCCTAACTTTCTCATTAACGTTCCTTGGTCAGTCTTGCTACTAATTCTCACATTCACTCATTCAGCACAATCCTGTATATAGCTAATATGAATTACATGTTTCAACACTACGCGAATATACTTAAATTTCATTTCAGAATTTCTGACTATATACATCTTTTTTTTTAATTTTAGAAAACGTCTTAAATACTTCTGGAACATCACTTTCTAGTCTCCAATGTACCAGTCCATAAAATCTTGTTAAATGTTGTATAAAAACTTGTCAGCAATTTCGTCAGCTAATGTTTGATACAAAAACATAAACGTACAAATTTGTACCATATTCTCTCCAGTGTTCAGGGTTACCTAACCAGGTTTTGTCCTGAGCCTCTAGAACAGAAGTTCTTAACTGGCTGTTCATGAATCCTGAGGAACTCCGTCAACAGTGGGGTAAAAAAATTAAAATTTTCTTCGGGTTCGTTCTTTATACTTTGTGAACTCTTTTTTCATATGTGCGCGTGTTTATGTGCATTTTTCTGGTGATAGGGGTTTCCGTAGCTCTAAACAGATTCTCATATGGGTTGGTAACCCACAAAAAGGATTCAAACCCTTATTCTGTATTATAAAGTGGTTTTTGGACTGTGAGTGAGATGTGGTCTGAGCTGCTGGAGAGAAGCTGTTGGCTCGTCACAGAGATGTAATTATTCTAATCAGAACAACCGCTAAACCTCCTTCTCCTTCCCTTCTTTTTTTGCTAAAAAAAAACTATTAGAATTCATGCATATTAAAGAATATTAAGAGAGGTGACAAGAGGTAAACTTTAAGGAAGGAAAGAGAAAAAATCTATTGGTCTTGAAGGACTAAGGAGTTGGAAGTAGTGAAGGAAAAAGGAAGTCTGTCCCGTGAATCCCAAGAACTAGGGACTTCCATCGTCAGCAGCCTCAGTCAGGATTTTTATGCCACTCCGTCAGATGTTCCACGCCCCTCTGTCAGCCGGCAGGACGGAAGACTCAGTGAAAGTGGGGCAAGCAGTGGATGGGTGACTGCGGCTAGGTGGGCGCTGCGTGCCCACTTGCGGCCTGTTTGCGTAGACTGTACCTCCCAGACTTCGTAAATGGTCCAAGTATGACCGAAACGTCGTCGTAAGTTTCTCTCTCTTACGTACAGGTTATTTGTGTATTGTTCCAGTCACAGTATTGTGCCGCCTTGTTCTTTACACCCCGTGGCAACACCATAAAGATATACACCTTTGGAACTCCCAGGGAAAACCCCTAGAGACTTAACTGTAAGAGGAATCCTTACTGACAAAAATCTCAGATATACCGTCCAGAGAAAACCTCACTGAAAAAATCTCCGTGATATACCGTCCAGAGGAAACCTGACTCGCGATAACTCAGACATTTTATACCTTCTCACTCACGCTGCAATAACGTATTAAGTTTTTGGTGTGAATTCTGTGATAGCATTTTTACCATTTTAGAGACGATAAACTTGCGATATTATATATATATATATATATATATATATATATATATATATATATATATATATATATATATATATATATATATATATATATATATATATATATATATATATATATATATATGTCGTGCCGAATAGGCAGAACTTGCGATCTTGGCTTAAATAGCAACGCTCATCTTGCCATATAAGACAAGCGAAAATTTGTGTATGCAATAATTTCGCCAAAATCATTCTGAACCTAACTATTTCACTGTGTTTGTTTAGTATTAAATTATTGTAAACAAATCTAAAATATATATAGTTGGGTTAGGCTTAAATAAATTGTTCTTGTTATAATAAGGTTAGGTAAGTTTTCTATGATTCTTTTGGTGCAAAATTAAAAATGTTTACATTAACATTAATGAAAAAAATATATCATTAAACGTATAAGAGAAAATTTTAGAAAGGATTTAATTTTAAATGAGTTCTTGCTAATTGACCAGTTTTACATATTCGGCACGACATATATATATATATATATATATATATATATATATATATATATATATATATATATATATATATATATATACATATATATATATATATATATATATATATACACATAATATATATATATATATACATATATATATATATATATATATAGACATAATCAACATAAGAACATAAGAACGAAGGAACACTGCAGAAGGCCTACTGGCCCATGCGAGGCAGGTCCAAGTCTCCTACCGGCTTAAGCCAAAGCACCCAACCTAGTCAGGTCAGGTCACATTGACTTAAGGAACCCGGCAACCGACCTGTTAGCACAAGCTATCAGGTCTAACTCACACCCACCCACATCTACTCATGTATTTATCCAACCTATTTTTAAAGCTACACAACGTTCTGGCCTCTATAACGGTACTTGGGAGTTTGTTCCACTCATCCACAACTCTATTACCAAACCAGTACTTTCCTATATCCTTCCTGAATCTGAATTTTTCCAACTTAAAACCATTGCTGCGAGTCCTGTCTAGGCTAGATATTTTCAGCACACTATTTACATCCCCTTTATTTATTCCTGTCTTCCATTTATACACCTCAATCATATCCCCCCTAATTCTACGTCTTTCTAGAGAGTGCAGTTTCAGGGCCCTTAGTCTATCCTCATAGGGAAGGTTTCTGATACATGGGATCATCTTTGTCATCCTCCTTTGTACATTTTCCAGAGAATTTATATCCATTCTGTAATACGGTGACCAAAACTGTGCAGCATAATCTAAATGAGGCCTAACCAAGGATGTATAGAGTTGAAGAACAACCTGAGGACTCCTATTATTTATGCTTCTTGATATGAAGCCAAGGATTCTATTAGCTTTATTGCGAACACTTATGCACTGTTGTCTTGGTTTCAGATTACTGCTAACCAGAACTCCTAAATCTTTTTCGCAATCCGTAATATTAAGATCTACATTATTTAGTTTATATGTGGCATGGTTATTGTCCTGTCCAACATTTAGAACTTTGCATTTGTCTATATTAAACTGCATCTGCCACTTCTCCGACCACTGCATCAGTCTATTCAAATCTTCCTGGAGTGCTCGAATGTCCTCGTCAGAATGAATTCGACGGCCTATTTTGGTGTCATCGGCAAACTTGCCGATATCGCTCTTTATGCCCTCATCTTTGTCGTTTATGGAGATTGTGAACAGCAGGGGGCCCAACACTGACCCCTGTGGAACACCGCTCGTGACGCTTCCCCACTCTGATTTCTCCCCATTTATGCAAACTCTCTGCTGCCTATTTGTCAATATATATATATATATATATATATATATATATATATATATATATATATATATATATATATATATATATATATATATATATACATATATATATATATATATATATATATGTCGTGCCGAATAGGCAGAACTTGCGATCTTGGCTTAAATAGCAACGTTCATCTTGCCATATAGGACAAGTGAAAATTTGTGTATGCAATAATTTCGCCAAAATCATTCTGAACCTAA